>NW_020454649.1:1375102-1689015 GCF_003342845.1 Nothoprocta perdicaria
TTAAAAATAAGCTCAACAAAGATACTAACAACTGAAAACAAGGCTCTTGTAAAATAAATTATTAAGTAATTATGACAGAACAGTTCATAACGTCACTGCCGGCTGACTGAGCCAGTAATTAGTCCTATTTCCCACATATTTCTCTAATATAAAACTCACTCTAGTTCATTCAAAGTTAGAACATTTGGAAAATAGTTATYCAACAAGGTGCTGTTCTCTGGACATTTTCTCTCTAATTCTAATTTAAAACAAAGTTTTAATCAGCTGTTTAAAGAGATACTTGTGAGCGMCTGCTTAGTAGCACAGGCTGCTTTTGACAAAGAAAGCCAAAGCAGGAAGGGGCTGGTGAGGAGGGCAGCAGGGTTGCTGCGAGCAGGCACGCAAAGGGCTGTGCCCTGACATGTGTTGTAGAGGTGTTCAGCTGATATTCACAAAGAGCTACCTGAACAGACATAGGTGTGAATCTGAAGTGCCATTCCAAACACTACATCTCGTGCATCATAGCAGTAATAACCATCAGCCTTTTGCTGGGCCRCATAGAGGCATCACCTTCTTCKCATGTGGTGCCAGACAGGAGCAGACGGCAGAGCAAAAGGGAACAGAAATGATTTGTGAAAGGAGAGCATGGAAAAGGGATTTCTCCAGAAGCAGTGACCTTTGCAGGACCCTTTGTTTACACATATGCTAAAGAAATGTGATGGATTTGTTATATAACTTGCAGGGGTAGCACTGAAGGGGTTACTCCTGGTAAACACTAATTGGCAATTCAGCTGCCATCAGGGTGTCTTTTGGCTAAAGTGGCTCTGAAAGACAGGACACAGTGAAGTCCTAATGGTGTCCTATTAAGAGAAGAGAAAATACAGTAAACATAGCCAAAAGATGCCTGACCTTTTGTGTAGAGCTACTGCTGCCATTACCCACTCGTATGATGAGGAATTGCAGCAATGACGGCTAAAGCAGAATAAAGTGGTTATTCTGCATGCAAAATAAACCAGGAAAAATCATGCTTCTTTCTGACTTTCCTCCCACCTTTGCTGCCTGGATCCACCCCCTCTCACACACACACACACACACACACACACACACACACACACACACACACACACACGACCGTACACGTGTGCGCGCACACAGCCGCACACTCGCTGCCTCCCTGGCAGTCTCCAAGGTAACTGCAGCACCGGGAGTTTACTGCTGTGCGTTTTGGAGGCTGCCTTTGCTCCGGGACCGTTGCACCTGACGTGCGCGCGCGGGGGTGTGTGTGTGTGTGTGTGTGTGTGTGTGTGTGTGTGTGTGTGTGTATGCACACATGTATGTTCACGTGTGTGCACACGTGCCTTCGCTGTCCTGGTCCTGCCAAGGCCAGCTGGCGCCTGGCGCAGAGACCTCAACAGCACCTAACAGGTCTCCCACACATCCCCCCCGGCCCCCTCTGTAATCAGAGGGACTGGGTGTATGCAGGTCTGTCTGTGCAAGGAGCTATCAAATGAAGACAAATGGACATAGGATCGCCAGGTCCTGAGTATAAGAAAAGCCTCTTTTCTATACATGTAGGATAGGTAGATTCCCCAACAAGTTACTTCTGCAATAACTGTGGAAGACAAGTGTGTACCTGATGCGGTTTTGTTTTTTTTTTTTTTTCTCCTTAAATATTCTTCTTCTACAACAATTCTTATACAATTTTTCTTTGGTGGTCAGTGCTGTTATATTACCTTTAAATAAAAATCTTTTTTTTTCTCTTCTTTTTATTGTCATATATTTTAAAGAAGAGGAAAAGCATAAGTGTTACCTGGTAGGAAGATGACCGTGCACTGCCAAGCAGGAGAGGTTTGGATCTGTTTCCAAGTTCAGACTTATAACTTGAGGAAGCAGAGCTAACACAGTGAATGTCAAAGTCCTGCTCTTACAACTTGAGTGATGCTAGCTGGAACTCCAAATTCTGTGTTTATGATATACTCATAGCAACAGTAACAATAATATTTTTCATTCATAATCTCTGTATGACATTTTGTCCTCAAAAGATATCTGAGAGCTCTACAGCCACGTATCCATGGTTATCACTAAAATAAATTTACTACTGTGATAGACCCTGGCAAGCAAACAGACCAGGGAAAATCAGTATGCTGCACGGCAAGAGAAAGGAAGACAAATTTTGGTCAAGGTCTCAGGGACAAATCCTGAAGACAGCAAAATTGCCCTAGGCTCTATAATGTCCATGCAGCATAGAAAGACCAATGCATAGTAAATGTCATGGCATTCAGTTTATTTGCTCTTTATATACTGTTTAAATATTTCCCATAAAAACACAATGTTTCCAATAGTGCTCTTCCCCATTCACCAGTCATCTCTTTTTCATTTGAATGCTAGTTGTCTACCACTCTTTTGGCTATTTCTTCCACATATACTTTCAGGATTTTTAAAATCTGTTTACCTGCAAAAGATGTTCATCACCAGTCAGCAAAGACCACTAACAACTAGCCTCTTTGCTACCTCTGCTCAGCTGAATCTTTTTCATTTCTACTGAAATAACTATTATTGCAAGCAAGTTGATAAACACTTGTCTGGTGATTAAAGAGAGAAATCAGTGCTTCATTTTGTATGTCCAAAATAAGACTTGTCTCTACAGCTTCTGATCATAACTGATCAGTTAGTTAATCATATATCTCTATTAGTGTTAAATCTCTCTTGCATATTTTTCTACTCCATTCATGATTACAGTTTTCAGTAGCATTTTATCTTTACTTACTATCTAAGCTGACTAGAAGTCAAGTAGTGTCTTTGATTAGATTTTAATTTTTACTGAGCTGCAATCCTAAGGAAGGCATAATGTGTAAATCTACCAAAAAGATCATCATCATAGCTAATTCAGTATACAGATTGTGAGGGATTTTTTTATTGTTTTCATTGATTTTCTTCTTTTTTTTTTTTTTTTTTTTTTTGTAGTGAGGTTTACTTACGTCTCTTTATGGCAGATTATTAGAGAAGTATCGCAAGGTTAAATTTCATATTACAGAACAGCCGAGTTTTGAGGAAACGAATTCAGACAAAAAGCAGAGAGACAGACGTCACTGCTACCGTGGGCCCACTGGGAAGTGGTTGGGCCGGGAGTGGGAATGCAGGGAATGCGGCAGAAATAAAGTGGTAAGATTAAAAAAAAAAAAAAAAAAATCTGCACACCCCCTCCTGCAGCGATTGCATTTGACTTTCTAATAATGTCAGTCTCGGAGGAGAGCAGAGATGGAAATGAGAAAGGGTGCACTTGCGATGCAGTCATTCTTGCTGTCATTGCCTTTATGGCTTTTCAGCAGGCCACAAAAGGCCAATTCACTAGAATATGAATGAGGTACAGTCATGGCCCCACCAAGTAAGTAGGAGGCATCAGACCTCCCTGTTTGGCTCCTAATAGCTTTTTCCAGCTCAGTAATCTCCCACTGTAAAGAAAAATAAAAATGAGACAAGACAAACAAGTAAAACAGGATCTCCCCTCCTCATACTCTRCCTCTGCCCACCTCTCTTTGATTATTGTTTTGAGTGGCTGCAGATATCTCTGGAAGATTTGTTAGCAGGAATTTGGTGAAGTAATTCCCATTGGAGTGGGTTTTCCTCCCATCAGCTAGGCTTCTGGTTTAAATATGAATATTGCTATTCAGTTATGTGCAGAAAGCTCTGCTAGCCAGGCATTGCAAAAAGGCCTGTCCCCATCCCRTTGCTAAAGGGACAGGGAATTTCAAGACTGGACATGACATTTTCTATAGCAATTATGTATCTGCAGTTCATTGGGACAGTTGTGAGGTGCAGTGGGCATAGATAGTTTAACGGGTACCTGCAGTGCAGATTGATGGCATCTACCATACCTTGCCTAACAGCCATACGAGAGATATTTTTCATTCATTTTGGCTGGGACAGGGACAAATTTCCAGCCCAAAGCTGGAAAGCAGCTACTTTTTTTTTTTTAGTATATATTTTTCTACCTCTGTCTGCAGTTGTATAAGTTTCAGCAGAACTAAAGCATAAGAACAGGAAATTTCAGATGACAGAGGTGGGGGATCTCTGTTATTGAGCAGAGCACCATGCAGGGTACCTGAAGCAGATGGACCAAGAAACAAAAGGTAATGTAGCCACAGGCTGAATTAATCTTATCTAGGCAGCATATGCTTTTTCTGTTGAGATAGATAGAGAAAGGTGTTGTTCCTGTTTAAATGCATACTGTACTGTGTAGATTTGCCTGTTAGCCTGAAGGTAGCTCAGGGACATATATGGATTCCATTCTCCATGGTCTGACGCAGTATGGAACTGGGCAGAATTGGGTTTGTAGATAGCCAAGCCACATGCTACCTCCATGAGCAAAACCCACTCAGGAAGCATGGAAGCAAGTGGTACTTCAGCTCCCATGCTCCTGGTGACAATAAGATAGCCATATACTAATTACAACATTAGCTAATTAATTCTGTCAGAAAGGGAAGCAAGTATTATAAGTCTAATTAAGCTCATGAAGAAATGAGGACAGCAAGGTTAGGTAACTGGATCAAGGTCACTTTGAAGGGCTAGAGTAATATTTTTAAGACAACATACTTTGCAAGATCATGGCAACTCTTAGACTGTAGCTGCTGTTGAAGGCCAGATGAATTATTTGGAAGTGGAAATGGCAGAGATAAAGTGTATTGGAGCTAAAGAAACTGCATTCAAAAGCAGCTCGTTGTTAAGAGCATAAGACACACGGAATGGAAGCATTCCTGTGATGATATTTAGTTCCCTGCATAAAAACCTTTTGTTAGTTGAAAACAGAAATATTCCTTGACTTGTGAYTTAAGCTAATATTATTGGAAATAAAACAATTAGGATTTTTTGATGTTTTGTTTTGCATCTTTATATTCTTAGAAACAAAGTACCTGGTACAAACCATTTTAGAGACATGTTTTACTTCCTTGGTCAGGAAGAAGATAGCTGTGTTGAAAAAAATGAACCTTTGATAACATGCAACCCTTGAAATTTTTGATATTATAAAGAGAAGCAAATAGTTGGACAAATACATCTTTTGGACAGTGTGGATATCGATTAAGGTGATTTCTACAGGGTAAGAGTCTAATGAGTTAAACTAATCGTTTTAACCTAATCAGTTATTCTGATATTGAACTAATATACATATATACACATACATATATATGTGTGTGTGTGTCTGTATTAATATATTCATATAAAGCCTTCTGCCATGTTGCTCTGTATGGTCATTGCCTGAAACACACGATTGTCTACATGGCAGAAATATAGTCAAAAAAAGAAAAAAAAAAAAAGAAAGAGCTGTGCATTTAAGATCTTTAGTTCAGCCTAAAACATAACACTGGACCTATTCAATGTTCAAAACATGTTCAAAATTCAGTTCTTTAAATTTATTTCTCAGGGATCTATCTTTTAGGTGAAAAAATGGGGCTCAGAGATCTTTCCTGATGCACTCAATATGAGGAAGAGTTAGGAACAGAAGTCAGTAATTCCTTCTTTTAATAATAATTGTCTCCCCCAAAATATTTACGGCCATAATCTGATTCTGAAGTTATCTTTAATGAGGTTGTATAGATGTATTGCCATATTTTAGGAACCCTTTGAACCACAGGATTTGTTTTTAACACCATCTGTTTATGCTTCTTATTTCTGTTTTCCTTCTTTAGTTTCATGTATTCATTTCTGACATAAATTGGATAACAATAATTTGTCTCTCTCCATCTATCTAGCAAAGGTTGTCCATATCCTAGATAAGAATTATAAGAATATTTTTTTGTCCAGAGTTTAGATGTCCCAATGCATCACTTTAATCTCTTATCACCTTTAAGCATATTTCAAGGAATTAAACTTGTAAAGGGCCTAAAAGTAAGGAACAAAATTGAAATTATCTTTATTCTGTGTTCCTATCTCCCATCCACACCTGTTCTACTTCAACATCTGCCCTACAGCACTGTCAGAGCAAGACTGAGGCACAGAAAACCAGCGGTGTACGATAACTATATGATTTTTATTTTAGTTTTTTATTTAGTTTAAAGACAGCATCTTCCTCTGTAGCATGGTGCTGTCGTGAAGTTTCATATAAAGTGATGACCAGTGACCAAGCACAGCTGAAATGGTGAATATTACATTGCTTAATGCTTCAGCAGCAAAGTATCTCAGAATTTTTGATGAACTTTCTGTTAACTTATTGATTACATACAGATATCTAAGCAATATAGCCAAAACATTTTTTTTTTTTCAAACAATTCATTTATCAACACTGGGATGTTAATTCATAACATGATTTGTAATGAGTAGTTTGAATAATTTTATCTGAAGTGCAATATTTAACAGGGATAAATATTTAAAAGTAAATATCTAATCAACTATGATTTAACCACTGCTTGCCGGCAAGTAATCCATTGACAATTGTCCTTTCCTGTTGAATGAATCAACATAATGAGCGACTGCTGAAGCAAAGGGAACCATCATTTATCATTAGAGCAATATACTGTATGTGTGAGAATGATAACTTGACCCTACAGCCATCTCAGTTTCACAGGCAGTGTATTAAAAAAAATGGAAAAGCAGTAGCAATAATAGAAAGAACAATAATTAAATGTTATTAAAACCAATGATTAATCATGGAAAAGTTACTACACTGACAAGCAGTCASATCAGGCATTTTTCTCCTTCTTTTCTGTTTAGACAAACAATGCAAGAAGATGAGAAAGAAAACAGAGAAAATGGATATTATTTGAAAAATTAGTAAGTAGCAGAATAAAACAAACAAACAAAAGATTTAAGTCTCCCTGTCTATAAATTCCTTTCAGCCTATTTCAGTTATTCACTGGCCAGATTTGCATGCTGTGAGGAAGACAAAACCAATACCCATTCCCRTATTACATAGCTTTTGTTTAAAAATTTTAGCAAGGTCTTCAAGTTTGGGGTACTGAAAAAAAATAAAGCTTATTTTGACCATTTCCATTGCGTTAGCTATGTATTTATAAAGTATGTGAGCATACCCATATATACACATACATATACCCTCACTACATATACATGTGGGTATAAATATCTCTATATATACGTATGTGGGAAGTAACAGCATAGACATCCATATATGTGTACGGAGAGAGAGAGAGAGAGAGAGAGAGAGAGAGAGAGAGAGAGAGAGAAAGAAAGAAAGGAAGGAAGGAAGGAAGGAAGGAAGGAAGGAAGGAAGGAAGGAAGGAAAACTACAGTAAGCAACAGGTTATTTCTAAACAAAGTACAAAAGTACTGTACAAGTACAGATCTGTACAGTACAAAAGATCTGTACAAGTATAGATCACTCAATAGTTCTAATGCAATGTGTAACAGCCTCTGTTTATCATTTCAAGAAAAGATCAGTTCCTGTAAGCAAAATGTTCCCCTTTGGGTCATGAAGTCCAAGGTGTRAATCCTGCTACTGGAACAAATCTCGCTCTGATGGCACCTAGGAATGTCCTCRCGTGAGAATGGAAACTACATATGTAAAAAGAGAAACCTGTTCTTCAGCTATTGTTGGTTAAGGGTAACTGAATATTGTGCAAATTGTCCCTTACTGAGAAATGGATTTCACACTTCAGAAGAAAGATGAGCTATTTCTACAGAAAGGACAGTTAAAAAGCAATAGACAATATAAAAATGAGCAAAAAGCTTGGAGAAAAAAAATCATATTAAATACTGCCTCAGATGGAAATAGATACTTTAATAACAGTTTACTATAGCTATGGATATTTGTTCCTTTGTGCATCCACACCTATTCGCTGCAATGTATTTAAACTGTAAATCTCATAGCCCGGCTGCTCCTGGCCACAGTCCAGTGACTGTATTAAAGTCTCAATGCATGTAAGCATACATTTAATCTAAAACCTCTCCCTAAAGAAAAACTGAACTATTCAGGTCCTGATACCAGTTTTAATCTCTTCCCCTACCTTCAGCTAGGAACAAATTGCATATCCCTAAAATTTTTGCAGAACTCTGGATTTAATCTTTCTTCCTTTGGAAAAGAGACACCTAATTCAAGCACAGACTTTATGAAGAGACTTTTAAAAATCTTTGTATTCTAGATATAAGTAAGAGATAGCCTGAGATTCTCTGTCTACCCTTCCCTTCCCCTCTGAATGTTGTTTCTACCTCAGTTCCTTTGAATTTAGGCCTTTATTTAGGATTAAGGTTCTCTTGTACTGTTTGTCTCCCTAGCTGAGGTCTCCTTGAATATGATTAGTTAACTTGTCTCTAAAATATTTTACTTATGTTAACTTTCAAAAACTCTTGTTAATTTAGAAACGAGGAGCAGACCTGCACAGAAATGATGCTAAAAAAAATACCATGACATCTAATTAGATATGCAGTAAAAATACATCATTTGAATAATTATATATATTTTTGCTATTTACCTCATCTTTTGTGTGTGTGTAAAGATTTAAAAAGGGTTAAGGAAGGCATATAATTTACTGAAGAGAAAGCCCCTGTGCAACCTCGGAGCTAGTGAAATTGGAATTACTAAGATTACATCTTTAAACAATATAAGAAATTGTCCTACAACAGCCACTGTGCCTTTACTACTGAATGATTAAAAAGCATGGACAATGCTCCTAGGAAGGCAGAGGTGTTAAATAGACAGCCCTGTTCTGTATCTGAAACATGTATTACTTCCCACATTATCCTAAAGAAAGGAATTGAGTTTGCAAGAAAAATTCTCCATAACTCAACAGCAGGGCAACATATACTAAAATTAAAGAATTTTGAATCTGCAGACACATATAATGTGTAACTGAAGATCTAGAATGAACTAGTTGAAAAGCTCTATGAACCTTTAATGTTAATGTTTAATAGGTATTGGAAAACTGGGAAAAGAAAAATGCAAAGATCTAGAGGAGTGCTATTACCATGCTATTAACAGCATAAATAAATAAATGTCAACTTCAGGCTGGTTAGCCTGGAAAAGTAGCTAGCTAGATTCATAACCGTAATTCATAATCCTAATTCTCTATCAACAAGAATTTTGTGCATATTACACGCTTAGAATTTTTGCCTTTTTTTTTTTACTATTAATTTTCCAATATCTTTTTGTGACCACTAAAGCATGGTCTACAAGAGGTACAGACATAAAATGACAACTCTGTGGAGTTATTTAGAGTAAAAGATAAGGCGTTTCTGGCAGCCTTACACTCTTTCGCCAGCTTTATCATGTGCAAAAGAATGAGATGATGAGTTGTATCTTGATTTACCATTTGATTTCTCATAAAGAAAGAATGAACTCAGCATAAAAATAAAAGCTCTGCCATAAAGGCTCCTGGTTGAAAGTTTATTTTTCCTTTTTATTATTATTATTTTTTTAACAAATCTGTGTGAACAGATAGGATTTATACTTGATTAGTGATTTCCATCAGGGAGCCATGAATGTTTTTGATCTTGTTTTAGTAGCTATAAGACAGTTCCTAGTATGAAATAAATAAAGCTGTGTTTATTATATTGTTGTACCATGGCAAGAAACATTACACACTGGCCGCAGCAAAATAGAAAAGGAAATCAAATGTTATGGTAGACAAGTTTTTGGATGTGCTACAGAAATCTCTCTAAAAGAGTCTGGTTGGTTTGCTTGTTTATGTACTCAGGATTATATTTTTCACTTCATTGACAGTCAGACAGGAATTTCTTCTTAGATTAGATAGATAGGTTTCTGATGAGTTGTTTTTGCTTCTAGTTTTTTACATTGCTCTAAAGTACAGACTATCTTACATTTGTGATACCTGGATATCATCTATTATGAAGAACTTGGGCTTTTTTATACTGATATTTTTCTCTCAAAATCTAGTAAGTGTATGAAGGTCTCTCAGTACATAAAAATACACCAAATATTATGCTAAATGAAGAAAAGGAAAAATAAAAAATGTTAGCACCTTTCTCACGAACACTACGTATGTTCCTTACCACCAACCAGATATAGACTGGGAAATAATGTCACAGATGTTCGAGGTACTTACTTTAACTTTTGTCTTGAGAGAACTTAGCTTAATTAAAAATGTTAGGCTTAATAAATTATATAGCATRTACTAAATGATCAGTAATGGTGAAACTAAATGATCTAATGGTTCCTCCTGGCCTTAAACACATCTGAATGCAGGCTTTAATAAACTGTTTGGAGGAGCAAGAACGGCTCAATTTCTTGCTACAGAGCAGCAGGGTCTGTCCGGTAAAGAAGTGTCAGACCTGTGACATTTTTAAGCATGCGAGATTTTTGTTTCTCCGCTACCCGAATTCAGAATGCCTTACCTAGCTCAGTCAGTTTGAAGTTTGTATGTTGATGCGTTTCACCAAAACACTTCATTCCTTTTTTGGAGGTGTGGAAAACCTTACGGTGCTGATTGAAGTATGTCTGATCTCGTGCCAAAAGACCTTAAAAAACCTGGCAAAAGGGAGGGTTTGTTCCTTCTGCGTGAGCCAAGACGGAGTTGTCTGCTACTGGTACATTTTGTTATCCCTAAGCTGCCCTGGGAGATCATGAAGAGAAGGAAAAGTCACTCTACCCAGCTTTACATACTTAACTCAGTAATCAATTACTGTGGATACCTGAAGCTGGCTCCTGTGAGCACTTGCCTCTGTTCCTCCCTGTCGAGCAACTGCAATACAAAGCCAGAGCCCCTATTTAGTCAGGAGCAGGTAAGTCGTTGTTCCCCAAAAGGCATACTTGGTAGAGATGAAATGAATTGCGAGGGCATCTGAGAGAAGAAAGGACTCTATTTGTTATTAATATCCTAGATGATCAAATCTCTTTTGAATTTACTGGCAGAAATAAGCTCATTCCCTAACAACCTTTCCAGTTCCTCTTTAGTGACATTCTAAATTGTAAGCATAAAAAGGGCATTAAAAGAAAAAAAAAAGCCCATGCTTCAATTATGCCTTCAAATATTCACATGTTAAGTAGGAATCAAAACAGCTGTGATCCCTTTGTCCTCAGCAATTATCCAGCAGTTCATCTGCAAATTTCAATTTTCATTTTTGTATGTGTGTGTAAAACTGGCTATATGGCTGAATTCTTCTGAATACCCAAGGAAGGCAATTGATCTGCCATGGAATATTTCAGTACTGTAGCAGTGTGGCACTTGCAGTAAATACTTGCAAACAAAGCTCAGGAGCCATCTTAAAGAATCATCAAGAGATTGCTGTAAAAGGTATAAAAGCAAGAGAGCTGCCTTTTATTCTCTTTCTGATAGGTACTTTTGTTCATTAAGCCACAACTGGAGAAGCAGTAAAACCACTTTACAGGTGATGCTAGAGGAGAGTTCCCGTAAAGAACAGCTCAACATGTTGCAGAGTCCTTTTCTGTCTCTGATCTTTAACCTTGGTGCATTGACGTCCCTTTCAGCAATTCAGCTGCATGAAAGACAGCGAGCCCTAGGATCCATTTCATCCATTTTAAAAAGGTATGAGRGATGATTTAATGCTTTAGCGCGTGAATTAAGTAATTCATTTTCCCAAGAGTGATCCTTGATATGAAAAGAATATTTTTCTAATACACAGATACTGGGTAACTCATGCAGAAGAACATTGCATAATCATATCTGTGAGAAATTTTAACTACAGAATGGCTGAGCTCAGYCTAATCTTCTCTGGCCTCTGGTTTCTCTGTCAATAACCTGAAAGATACTCTCACACACAAATTTGTACCTCTGGCTTTAATTTGSTGCTCAGTTGGAACCCAAAATCAAATTTGTACATGCCTTTATTTTTACCTCTATTTCCAGTGCAGTTACCAGTAACTAAAAGTTATCATCTTTAAAGATTTGTTGAAAATACTGGGCTATTCTGTCCTGTTAAACAAGTTGAAAACAAACAAACAGACAAAAACCGTTCAGGGAAAAAAAAAAATGTTTTCCTTGAACTCTAGTCCATAAAGCCCCACAGATATTTGATTTCAGACCTACATCTATAAACTATTACTTCATTCTTCGTTTGTAAGAGTTCTTTGAGGATTTTACTGTAGTGGCTGGCAGGTGGTATTGGTGAAGTCTTAGAACACTTTAATCAGTATAACTTTTCCTTGAATAGAAATGACTAAAATAGATTTTTCTGCTGAAAGAAAATAGATAATTAAAGATTTTAGATGCATTCTCTGTGTATGAGCACATAATTTTTCTACTAGATGTCTTTTTTCTTCAAAGATAAGACCCAAAGTAATGGCATAAAGTATTGACAACCTCACAAGGAACAGAAGTAGTAGTAAAAAAAGCTGATAACAAGTATGCTTTTCTGAATCCATTATGTGAAATTTTCTGACTCTAGTTGGAGGAAGAGTAGGGGCTTGTATACCCTGTGAGGTATTCCAGCCAGAATATTGCATTGCYACTGGTCTTTGTAGCAGAGAAGTTTTAAAATAACCTGCTCTACTTCCTTGCACAAAAATGCTGAAACAACAAACTAGTTTTGTTAATGTTGTTTTGTTTATGATCCRGAAATGAAATGGAAACAAGAGCTTCACCTGAGATAGAAGGAGATTTGAATACTGTGTTTACTTACCTGAAAAACTTGAAAATTACATTTCTTAACTTATAAATTAATTTCCTGTGCATGAAAAAGAAAATGTCAGTGGTTCTATTGTTATACAATAGAATTGTATACAATATACAATTGTTATACAATAGAACCACTATTCTCAAAAACMATAACAATAGAACAGAATATTTGAAAGAGAAATTTTAAGATCTGATAGAGGAATTCAGAGCATACATTTGCCTCTTTTTTTCATATATATTTATAATTAGTTATTTCATCATCCTGGCTTCAAACATTGGTTGGATATAGAGAAGGTATTTAAGAGGTTCAAACTGCAGTGCTGCAGAAGCATTCCACATGATTCATATTTCACAAGTTGAATGGATAATAGATTTTGACAGAAAATCTGTGAAGAAGGGATTTTGACCCRTCTATAGCTAGAAGATTATACTTAATTAGACAGGCTTAACATGAACAAAATGAAGTATTACAATGGTTCTTTGAAATATGGAAGAATTTGGTAGAATGTACCGTACTACTGAGCTGTGCTCGGGAGCATGAACGCATTGATTCTTGTGTGAGAGATCTTCTAGGACAACAGTATCTACCCCTTGGTGGTGGTTTGCATTTCAGCGAGTCCTAAGATGGAAGAGTTTGTGTAAAATGGAGTACTGTTATGCCTGCTTTATCCTCCTTCTAGAACAGWTATACAAATAAACATTTTTAAATTATGATATTTTCCCTTCAATATTGAAGGCTTTAAGTCATTACCATGGAAACTGTTTGCATCAGAATACTACTTTTTCCTCCAGCTATTTCAGTATCATTAAATCCTTGCTAATACTTTATTATTCACTATCTTTTAAACCCATATGCCTTTCAGTATCTAATTTACTTAACAAATTGTGTCTGACAAAAGAGAAAAACTTATAGTACAATAAACAACACTATTAATTACTCTGTGGAGCAGACAGCCACTATGTTTGTCAGCAACATTATGCCTTCCAAATAATGGCAGCCGGTAATTAAGTATGAACATGTTCTATTATTAGGGCATATATCCTTTTTCTTAAATTTATTTATTCATTATAATAAAGTGAAATTGCATTTATTATAGCTGTGGCCTTTACCCTGCTAAAACAAAGCAAGGGGAAAAAAAGAAAGGCTTTCAGCCTGGCAGTATATAAGAAAAAATATGTTCCTATGGCAACCAAAATGTCATTTGTTAAACTTTACTCATTAAAGCGTTGGAGATGACTTTATTAAAAAATGGGGGAAAAGTCTTCTAAATTTAGGAAGGTCATCAAGCAGGAAATATTTATTTCAGGAAGGCCAGTTTGATAGCTTATAGTTTGGGGGCTGTGTCTTAAATATCTTACKTATATGACTAGTCTTCATCTGTGTAAGTAGTTTTTATTAATCTTATGAAGTCTTTCTGCATAAACAGATACTACACAAAAGACACTTGAGTCAAATTATGATCTTGGAAATATTAAAGAAAATATAATTTAACTGTAATTATTTTCATCATTGTTCTAAAGGAATCTAGATGGGAAGCTGATTTCTACTGGGGAAAAAAAAAGTTGAAACCTCCTTTAACTTAAGAGTGTTGTGTAGCGTTTATTAAAAGCAGTGGGAGGAAGGTRTGTTCCCTAATTGGCTATCAAATCAATCTCTCTGAAAATAAACAATATTTACATTGAAATGAAGCTGGATTTTGTGTTCTGAGATTTTGCTGTGTAGGTAAGAAAGACAAAAGAGAGAGAGATGCTTGAAAAGGCAGAGAGAAACTTTACCAAACTATTTGAATTTGCTTTCAAGAGCTTCAAAGGCCTTCTGAGATCATGTACCAGCTTTTTGGTGAGTTTTATCCACGTACTTTATTCTGCTCTGGCACCTGAGCAATGGCAGAGCTGAGCAGAAGGGATGTTGGGAGGCTCACAAGAAAGACACCTGTGTCAGGACACAGACTTGTCATTTGCTTCCCTCAAACTACCTCAAATAGCTAGAGTAAAAAGTACGTGTCTGAAATCTCTATATGTAAGGAAACTCTTGAGGTCAAACCATCAATTTTTTTTTAACTATTTTTGTTGTCTACTTAGGTCTTTAATGGCTAACTTGGAACATATGAACCAGMCACAATATTTATGCTTTGATAGATTAACTAGTCCTAGCCCATATGGGATATAGTATGTCATAGGTTTATTTTTTTTTTTTTTAAACCAGTAACAGTAACCAGCTGGTAAAAATACACTTGGTCATTATAGCATTGGATTCATAGTATTTCCCTGAAATTATTCTTATTTTGGAATAAAATGTTCAACTGCTCCCTACTGCATTTTGAGCCAACCTCCATTATTAGAAGCAAATTTGTGATGAAGTCTGTGGGCAGAATAATTCATTTCAGCACTACAGAAACATCTTCTGATCACACATACTTATGATTCAGTTACTATTCTTCAAATGTCTGCTATAATACATGTGAACATATGTAATTATTGTTATCATGCTGCTTTCGGGCTTTTGAATTCTTTATCATTATGATAAATTCTTTCTTATGAGCTAGACATTTCATATGTTGTGATACTTTTGTTTCCTTTGGAACAAACATCATTTGAATGTTTTGGATAGTTTGCAAGAATATATATTTTATATATATATATACATATATATATATATAAAAATAATTTAGGTTTGTATCATGAATACTGGCATGGTTGATGCTGTCAGAAGATTTTTATGTAACTAGCTAATGTTATTCTCGTAGTGTGTGTTTGTATCGCCATGCAGTAGTTACAAGTAAAGTGACTTCCCCAGCTGTATGCAATTCACCATACAACAGAGCTGCTAAACATGTTTAATTTAGGGCAAGTGGTAAAATATCTTCTTTGTTTCGGTCCAATGGCTAACAAAATTATAGTATTTAATAAAATGAATGTGAAAACATAGGGCTTCTTGAAAAATGGTTTTCCCTTGAAAGTAAATCTGATGGCAGTGTGATTCAGGACTCACAAAACAACCTTTTTCCTTTAGACACCCTCCTACTTTTTTGAAAGATACTTTTAAGGTACTTTTATGCTGTCTCAAGCACAAATATCCTCCACCAGATCCTATCGATAACTYACTGTCGAGTCTACATCCCACCCTTTTAAGAAAATAAAAAATATCAATAGTGGGTTGTTTCTTCCAAAATGGAAACCTGGCATATACTTCAGATGCAACTGTTTGTGAAATATGAAGTATTTAGTGCAGAACTTAAATAGTATTATAAATAGTATTATTTATATAAATAGTATTATTTATATAAATAGCAATACTAGGTCTGTACATTTCTGTAGGAACAGTCTATTTCATCTTTAGCTCTGAAGTGACTGAGAAGAGAGCCAGAGTGAGAGACTTATCTCTAAATGTGGATTTATATATGTGTCCAACATAGCTAGGTGAATCATCATCTCAACRGACCTGTTTCTATTCATTATAGATGGAACCCATGTTGCTTAGTCTAAGCATTTGACTTTTTAGAAGGTTAAAGAAGAAGCATTCAGTTTCAGGTTGAATTGTTTGACCTGAAAAACCTTTGTCTCCTTGTTTGTTTGTCTTGTTCAGCTAGCAAGMCAAGGAAAATCAGCTTTCCCTACAGCTCTGCAAACATAAAATATGCTCATATTTTCATTGCAGTAATACCAAGGGTCACAATCAATTCTAGGCCTGCTGTCCTACACTCCATACAAATTGGTAGAGAACAACAGTCCATACCCTGTTTATTGCCTACTAGATAGGACATAAGTCATGAATAAAATCAATCATGGAATAGAAAGAATGCAACTTCAGTAATAACAGACTGCTTTAGTATCAGCAGTAACAGTAATCACAAAAGAAATAAAAGCAAATTGACTGATCAGATCTTTGTTCAACAGAATGCAGAGGTTAAAAGAAGAGTGAAGAAAAGCACATTAAATCATAGAATATAAAATGTAAGATGAATGAGAAGATTATTTATAATTAAAAATGTGAAATGCTCACAATATAGACATTGTTTTTGCAGCATAAACCCAATCTGAATTCAGTGAATTTATTTCACCTATCAGATMTTCAAAACCCGCTTGGACACAATTCTGTGTAACATGCTCTAGGTGACCCTGTGAGTGCATGGGGGTTGGACTAGATGATCTCTAATGGTCCCTTCCAACCTTAAGGATTCTATAATTCTATCCTTACCTCTCTAAATGATACTCATGACTCCAGTATATGAGCACCCTGAAATCCAAACAATTTTGACTTAAAAAAACCACCAATTTTTTTAGGACCAATGTATTATCTATTAGAATGTAAGAGGTACTTTTCAGATGAATCTGAACATGAACTTTAGTTAAGCTAAGGACTGAGAAATTGGAAATAAGAGAAGCCCCAAATAAGCCCTATAAATAAAAGCTCCTTAATTGGACACAGTTTTAGGCAGAGGAGGATGAAGCAGATAGTGTCATAAGTTGATCCCACTAGTGGCTTGTGCAGTAGAAATTATCAAATAAACCAAATGTCAACTACAAAACAAGAAAGTTCTTATCCACTTATCATAAATGTGTTGATTTTTCTCTTTCTGGCAGCTTAAATGGATGGTTCTGTCATCCAATTTCACCTCAGGGAATTACTAAAACCACCACAGCAACAGATGCCATCTTCAAGATAAACATGAATGATACCATGTGAGATTGCCATTGGGACATTAAGCATTTACTAGAATCCTCTGGTGGTATGTTTTTCCTTGAGAGGCTTGAAACAATGCAACATGTAATGAATGAAGCAGTCAAAATGGAATTTCAACACAAAATTTTCTGTGGAAATTTCTCCCCTTCCTCTCCTCCATCACTGCTTTTCTATGTAGAGGCTATTTCATTGAGGTCATTCTTTGTTCTTTGAATTATGTGCCCAGGGGAATGTTTTGTGCAATCAGAAAAAAATAAATCTAGTATCCTTACAAAAAAGATCAATTCCTTGCTGAAGGAGGCTTCGGGATCAACTTGAATTTGCCTGACTACACAATTGGCACCATTTCTTCAGGCAATTTTTTTTTCTTTTCTCAAATTAAATAAAATTCTGAGAATAAAGCAATATGAATAGAAGCTTTGCCTTTTGCAACAACATGCCCAGCTACGTACAGCCACAAATGTCAAGTTCCCTTTCTCTGTTGACATGCAGAAATGCAGAACTTGGAGAATATTATTGAAAATGTTCTCTTTATGAAGTAGAAAACCAAAGTGGTTGACCAAGGAGATCTAGAGAAGACATGGACACTGTTGTGGAGGGAGTAATTGCAGGGTTCAGCAGAAAGGTTATTCAAGGAAATACTGTTTTTTTTTTTTTTTTTTCATAGGGTTTGTACTTTAACAGCCCACTTTTTCCTCAGATATGTCCAGTCCAATTGCAAGAGACTGATCCTGTCATCTTGCAGGCCTCTTAGCATCCTCCTATGCTTATGCTTTCCCCTCACTTCAGGGCTTACAGAGCTGGGCAGCCAGCTGTACTGCTGGGCTGCAGTACTGTCCTCCTCTCACCTTCTGCATTTGTTCTGGTGCTCCAGCACTCTCTGTTTTGATGATGACTTGGCCAGATTGGTGTATAAACCAGAGCCTAATACGCACATGGTTTGTCAAACTTCCACACAGCATTTTATGCTTTTTATAATAACTAAACAACCTCCATTTTTACCCTAAAGGACTGAGTATAGACAACATACAAAATGAGTTTAATCTTGATTTCTCTATTACTAATGAGCTGATTTGTGTTTGCGTATGAGTAATATAAGTGCTGCCACACTTCACTGAATCTATTTAATGCTACTGAGTTTGTGCTACAAGAGAAGAAGCCACCTGAAGACGTGTATGATGCATTGATACTTAATAGCTTCTGGAAAGGATGAGGAGTAAAGAAATAAAGTGACTTAGCATTTGCTTTGTTATTTATTGGCTTTTTGTACCAGGATGCATATTATGGGCTCAAACATCAATTATGGAGGAGTGAAGGTTATTATCTCTGCAAAAGTTGAGAAGGACATTGCTTCTGCTGTTTCTGGGTTTTGTCCAGATAAATAATACACAGCTAAAATAAACTAGTTGACTATTCATCTTATAAATAGCAAATATAATTGTTAACCTAATTTCATTTCAGCTTTTCCATTACCCTACTTCCTTAAACAGTTATACCAATTTTACACCAGTTGATGGCCACTGTCTACAGCTACCTATATAAAATCATTCTGAAACACTCTTATGAAACCAAATGTCTTTATATTCAGCAGAATCTGGCTCTAAGGAAATAAGAAAATAAATCTGCAATTAGCTTTATGATTTTTTAAAATAGCCAACCTGGTGTAAAATAGGAAGATGTAATTTTAAGCCCTTAAATTAGTTTATATTAGTTTGTCATTCAATGTTAATCTCTATGGGTTCCCTTTACAACCCAGTGAGTCAGGTTCCCCAACTCAGAAGTTGATTTAGTTGCTCTGAATTTTAGTCTGGAAAAGCTTCTCCCATTTCATTCGCTACAGAGATCACATATGCAGATTAATTTCCTAATTTAAGCACCTAAATGTGATTGTTAATGTATGAGTAGTCCCACAGCCTGCGAGCTATTTCTACACATGAGTCACACTACGAAGCGGGGATCAATTATGCAGTCAGCACCAACCTGCAGACCTGCAAACACAACCAATACATTTCTGGATCAAATCTGTGTAGCAAGGGTATGGGAGTTCCAAACTATTGCAGTCCCCACTGGAGGGGGGGACTGATGAAAGATTTGCAATGCTTTCCAGGCTCCTCTTCTCTGTCTTGGCTTCTCTTCTGAGACTGCCAATTGAAAATTGCTGCCAAGTTCAATGACAGGGTTTTGTGAAATATATTCCTGTCAGTTAACATGTAGAATGACACACACATGATTTTGTATAGTCCAGCTGGTGGCTATTTGGTAATATTTATGCTTAGTCATCACTAGTTGCCTTACATTAGATTAATAGCCTAAATGTGACCACTCAGTATTTTGTGAGTCATCCAGTGTGACATGGTCATATTTTCCTACATTAAAAATCCAGTGTAAAGCTCTTTCCTTTTAAAAATCTTCGATATATTTCACAATCACTCACCAAAGAGAGTAAGCCACTGCTCTACAGTCAGTCTTTTCCAAAGGGTAGAAATCCTTTCTACCTTTTTTCTAAAGGGTAGAAACCTTTTAACAGCAGATGCTGTTACTAATAAATCATATACAGATTTAAAAAAATAATAGTTTTTGCATTTTGGTCAAAAATACCTATTTTTACATGTGTAAATTTAACTAATATAAATGCTTAAAGTATATATTGCTACATTTTGCCCAGAAAACTTTTAGTCTGAAAGACAAAGAGAAATAAGATTGGGTAACAGTGGGTCATTTGCCCACGTGCAGTAAAGAAGAAATTCTCCTTCCTATTTCTCCCTCTGCAGTGCCCAGAGCATGAAACACTCAGTCTTGCCCCAAACTTGCCAGACCAGAGTTTTATGCATTGTTTTCTGTATGTGGGACAGCACAGCAGAAATTTGATTATAAGAGTAGGAAAAAAAAAATGTAGTAGCAGTAACATCATAAAGAACCATAGGAGAGAAAGGATGCAGTGAGATCTGAGATATGAAATCACAGAGAATTCTGCAGGGCTTCAGAGGTGAGATTGAGAACTTTAATATGATGGCAAAGAAGGAAATGAAGAAAGAAATTATAGAATGAATTGATAAGTTATGAGTGATAGGTGAAAAAGATTACAGCAAATGCCATAAATAAAAGATTTGTTTTCAAATATTTACCAAATGTTCTCAGCATACGGCTTTGTAGGGCAAACACATATGCGTTTACTTTTCAGTGTCTGCCAAATGCAAGTGGTAAGAATAATGCCCAACTGAAAGCTATATACATAGAAGAAATAGTATCAGATATGTACTTTCAAGAAGCCTGACTGGATTTTGGATGCAGATGTCGAAGAAAAACAAAACAAACTTCTAAATATTTGCAAAGGTAGAGAATTGGTATTTGAAATAAAAAGTTTCCAGAAGATATATACTCTCCATGAATGAAAGACTGACTGTCTGGGTTCAAACTGTAGTATGTTTTATCTGAAACAATTTTAGCAGAACTCATCATGAATGTATACGGGCTGGAATTGTGAACAATTTCACAGATATCCTGATTTTATGTTCTGCTTGTTCCTTGTTTTAACCTAGTCATGCTAAGCCCCAAGGCAAGATGTGTTCTACGTTCTAGACTATGGGCCCTGATTTAAAGTCCCAGTCAGTAACTGTAACAGTGCAAATCACAGGCGYGCACTATTTGATTTTAAAATGAAACAAAGTAGTAAAAGTATTAAAATGATGACTTTGAAATACTCAGCAAGGCTCTCAAGTACCTCAGAGCAAGCTGCTTCATAGTGAAGATGACAATCCTGAGTCACAACTCACAAATGAGCTAGAGATGACTTTGCCATGTTCTTGCCATGTTTGACTTGCCATGTTCTTGCCATGTTCTGGGAGTGCCTAGGACCATCTCCCTGCATGGCAATATGGGAAATTGCATCTAAAATATCATTTCAGAAGGACTGACTGAAACTTCAGAATAGAATTATTTTTGTCATTGGATAATGATAATGATAAAAATTATTTGCATGATTTTTAGTCAGCAACCCATTCCCAATATTTTTTTCAATTGCACCACATTTTTCTTAGTGTACCTGACCAAGAGAAAACAACCATGGTGTGCAAGTGAGACAAATTTCTGTGATTCTGAGAAACAGCAAATTTCTTCCAGTCACAGATTTTAATATTTTGTTACTCAGAGTTTAGAAGACCATAAGCAACTAGAGTTCACTGAAAGGCTTAGTCATGATTTCTACACACATACTCTTGCACACAGAAAGGTATCACAAGCCATATCTATATATATGTATATGTGTGTGTGTGTGTTCATTAAATCAGTAGTGGCATCTTTCTATATATTAGTACATTATTTGACACAATGAGCTCTCCAAAAAACATTATTTAACCAAATGACTGTCATTTTTATCCGACCCAGGTTTAGGTGATTATTTTTGACTCCAAATCTGTTGCAACGGATATGGCTAAAAAAATGAAGACAATACCAACTGCTATAGTGTGAAATGAAATCCTTCTCAGCACTGGGGCTCAGCAGCTGAGAACTGCTGGTGACCTGATTCCAGTTAGAGGTTAGCAAAAATCTTCTAGTTTGAAACAGAGGAAAAAAAAATGCAATTTGAAAACTTTGATGAAGCTGTCAGGCTCTGAAAGTCRGAGACTACCCTGGGGACAAAGATAATATTACTGAGTAGAACAAGCCTTCTTCAGCAGAGAAAGAATTCATTCTCTTAGAGGTGTAGGCAGGGGATAAGAAGTCTTTTAAGTGATTTTTTTCTGGTAGAAGTATTTTAACATAGTTTTTTTTCTTTCTGTCCGTCTTTTAAAATGTACACATAGTGAGGACATTATCAAGATGACAATTCTGCAATGAACTTTCCAACTATGTCTTGTTCTCAGTAAAAGAGGGGTAAAGCCCTGTTGCTTAACTTCAGTTTTAACTTGATAAATTTTAAATGTTTTTTGAATTAACTGATTTTCCTCCTTTGGAGCYTCTGGAGGAGGGAAAGAAGACGATATGCATAACAGCTACAGGGACATGGTAGATAAGACAAACACAGAGAAAATTTGCAAGCATCTCAATCAGAGAAAATAAGCTTGGAAGAAACTTTGGAAAATCAGCTAGCTCAGTTCATCTTTCTGTCTCTAACCTTGACTGATAAGCAGCCTAATGCACGAAGGCCAACCAAAAAAACCTTCCTTTGATGGCACTAGGCAGTGTTGTCTTCCCTTTCCTTTTACCCAAGTGTATTAGTCAAATTCAGAAGTTGCCACTTCACCACCACATCATCTCTGATGCTTGTTTTTCATGAATATATCTAATCTTGATATTTAATGTACCTATCTGGAAGTCAGAATGATTCAGAAATATAATATACATCAGTTGGCTTGGTGCCCAAATAAGGACTTTGTTTCCAATTAACAGCATTTGATTCTTCTCTTTATGAAGAGTATATGGGTTATTGCGGGATCATTACCTAGGTAAGGCAGCCAACAGATGTGGTGAAATCATGATAAGGTAATTTAATTTTTTTCTTTTTTCTTTTTCTTTTTTTTTTTTTTTAATTTGCAGAATATTCTCAGTTATCCAATATATGCTAACAGGCTAAATCACAATTTATTACACTTGATATATTACTGCAAAGAAAATAATCTCTTTATATTAAAATTGAGTTTTGATTGAGCTTAAGAAATTATATATTTAAGGTATTTAAAAGATTCATCACTTCTGTGGTTTGAGCAACTTTTGTTGCCAAGGTAACTGTATGAAATATTTTCATTAAGTTATTTGTTTCTCTTTTTTTTTTAACATGAGAAAATTAAGTCAATAAGAACATTTACTTAATGACTAAATAATGGAGGACTTTTTATTTTATTTTTTGATATTTTCAGGTGTCAAATAAAATTTAAATGTAAYCTGAAAGTCTTTCATTCAAAATGTTACACAACTAAATGAGCAGAAAGTCTAATTAACTATTTCTCTCTGGATGAGAGGGAAATAATTTGGTAGCTCTAATCTCACAGCTGAAATAAAGTAAACAGAATTATTGATATAAAGGTGTGCACAGCTGTTTTACCACTATTTCATTGCCTCTTGCATTACAATGGCGTTAGACCTGGTATATTAGCCAAATTCTGTAGGCATCAAAGAAATGTTTACAAACCAATGCGTGAGTGAAGACTATGGTCTTTTCCATGAATAAATCACAGCAAGCAAATATAAATAATTACCAAAATAAGCAACCATGAAAGATTATCATTTGTTTTCTCACTGGAAGTTGACATAAAGCACACAATTTGTGTTCCAGTTGAGTCATTTAAAATCTGTTTAAGAACTTGAGTTATGTTCAGATTAGTCTAATATACAAATACATTTGACAATATATGCCAGCTAGGAAAAGATTATAGGACTTCTTCAGTTCAAGAAACACGAGATAACTAATTCCCTTTGGAGAACAGTGAGGGTGATATGTGTATGAGAAACTAAATAGAGTGGCAACATAACTGATTCGTCAGCCAAAAAGTCTGCAGCCACTGCTTGTAGATTTGCTGTGCCTGACAAACTTGGTGCCATCCATGCCTCCTGCCATTCCTCCTTGTGTTATTACTCCCTGCTAATCCAGTTTGTTCTCTAACTATGCCATCCTTATGCTAACAGGAGTGGAAAGGTTAAAACAGGCACTCAGGTTGAAATGTGACATTTTGTTATTTCAAGGAGACTCTGACCACTTGGGAAGCACCTATACATTTACTCAAGTACCCACTAAGTTTGCCACAATCCATGCGTCTGAGTCAGTGGGCACTCACACACTGAGCAACTTCCAGAGAAAGCAGAACAGGACAAAACCCCAAACATGTGAAGCTGCAGTGAAAAAACAAGAAAAATTCTGCCATGTTCAAAAGCAGAAATTGTGTAGTA
This sequence comes from Nothoprocta perdicaria, assembly GCF_003342845.1. NCBI lineage: Eukaryota > Metazoa > Chordata > Aves > Tinamiformes > Tinamidae > Nothoprocta > Nothoprocta perdicaria. The sequence continues at coordinate 1,399,187 of NW_020454649.1, forward strand.
GGAAATGGTATTTGCTGTAATAGTAACTAAAAATGCCTCATTTGCTCTCTGAGAAAGTGCTCATGCATTAATCTGAAAACAGTATGGCCAGCAAGAGAGAGAACAGAGAAACTGCTAAGAACAGTTTTACCATTATGCTGGAACAGGAAAAAGAAGACATTTGCTCTTGTTTCTGAAAAGCAATGCTGACAACTGAATGTTATGTGAAATGTAACATAGTCTTTTTTTATATAAAAAAAGATTTAGTAGTGCAATATCTGAACTGCACTATGACTTGGAATTTTTTATTCAAGTTTTAAAAGTCAGAAATAAAAGTATAAATACTTTCACCCTGGTAGAACCTGAATTAGCTGTCTTAGGATTATTGGATACTAATTAATTATTCTTTTTATGGAGGAAGAAGAATCAGTTCCCCTGTAAAATTTGTCTACATTTTTATCACTTTCTTTGCATTTTATTTCAAGTGAGGAATAACCTTTGCAGCCTTAGCATTAAGTAACTCATTTATCTGAGCTTCTCTTCAGCTCAGAGAATGTGTTGAAAGCCTTTTTAAGAGCCAGTCTCTGTACAAAGTCAGTTACTTTTCATGCAGCTCATTTGGTGGGAAAGAATCCACGTGCAACCTCTGTCTAAACATTCTGAGTTATCAAAGACTCCAGTAGTCGTAACAATGGCACTGGCAAAATAACAAATGAATTAGAGTTTTTCAATCTCTGCATTCACTCTGGATTTGAATCACTTTGATAGAAAATCAGCTTTTACCAAACTAATTGTCTGTACCTAGGGTGAGGGTTAATTATGGAACCTTTTTATAGACCATAAAAAAAGCAGTATCATTCATCCACTTCTTAAAATAGCAGAGCATATGATTTATTCAGTGCAGAAATGAAAACTGAGCATTAGCACATGCCAAATGATAGAGAACAATATAACGCATAGTCTTATTTTACATATATTTCAGTATGCTCTCCAAAGGTCAAAAGCCTTATTATCCTCTTTCATGGATAGTTCTGTCCTTTCTTATCAAATTTAGATTTTTATTTAGCTGAAGTTGTGGTTACTTGCGATGAAACCCACCTACTTGAGAAATCTATTTTCGTTAGAGATGAATCACTTCTCGTTGTGCCTCTCTTCCCAACTAGGGATGAAGCATAAGAGAGTAGTCATCTAAAAATAAGACATCTAATCTGAGCTCAAGTTAAGCAAGACGAATCCTAGGATAGATGACTAAATATGTAGTGTCATTTAGTCCTTCAGAAAGGAAGCCACACTGCAAAACCTGAGATTCAAAGATTATCTCAAAAAATTTAAAATATGTATCTCAGTGGATATTAAACATATAAATACCTGTGAAGGCATAATCTTGCACGTCAAAGATAGAAGAAACACAACAGGAGAAGACTCAAAGCAGAGGCTTGTGACACCTACAAATTATGAGGACACTACGTAGGATATAGCTACTCTTAGTATAGTTACATTAACAATATTAGCATATGTTAAAGTATATAAAAAAAAGTGTAACTAACAACCATATATAACTAATTTATAACATTGTGATGGCATAGTCAGAAGCACTGTATAGGCATTTCACTCAAGTGTGAGCTCTGTGAGTACCRAACAGGCAGAGGACATATGTGTTTGTGCGCAGGTGATACCCAAAAGTTGCTGGGCAAAAGAGACAACAGACTATTTCAGTTAGTGAAGAAAACTTCAGCTTTAAAGCTAAAAGGCCTTGTACATATAACCTAATTGGAATAAAATTAACTTAGATCTTCATTGTATATGTACTGCATGCCGTGGAAGGGCCTGAAGAGCAAAAATCTTAAGGAACTTCTGGCTGTACTCATAAGAATAAAAGTTATTTCACAACAGCTCCAAAAATCCCATCTGTCTCTGAGCTGATACTCTTCTCTGTGCAAATTGCCTGTCACTCTTCTAATAAAGTATGCTTATGCTTTTTTTCACATTGTGAACTTGGAAAAATCTATTTCTAAACATAATCCTAAAACATTTCTGTGCATGTTGCATGATAAACTTAGCTGAATCTAAGTTTAAATTAACATTAAACTGTGGTCATAAGAGGCATGTGATAAAATGTTTGACAGTCATTCAGTAAAAGTCAATGATACATACATATACATATTTTGTGGGAGGACAAACAGGTACAAAATGTAGTGCATCCTGCTTCTATATAGTCTTCCAACCACCATCCTAAATTGATGGCTTATTTAAGAAGCTGAACATACAGCCTCCCACTATGCTCAGTGGTTCAGAACTTTGCTGTTGAATTGTGTCTTAAAATACTAATCAGTTTAAAAATGTGTGAGGCTTTATTAAACACATTTTTCAAACAGTTGCAGCTGTAGAAGGAGAGCATCCCATATCCCTTGTGTTTACAAAACAGCCACTTTCCTATTTATTGGCCTTCACATTTTGTGCTCATTCATGGCTGCTAACAGAGAGGCATAAAACAATCTTCTTTAGCAAGTACAGTTGTCACTAATAGGAATAAAGGCTCTTCATTTACTCAAGGGCAGCTTTTGCTAAAGAAATGTCAGCAACTCTATGGCCCAGACAATGGGTAGCTAAGGAATTACCTGTTAACACAGTTTGCTATCTTTCTTATTATCATCATCACAATGCTAGTGACTACGTGTGKTTTTTTTTGTTTTGTTTTGTTTTTTTTTCACTTTTCTGAATTTGGTAGAACCTATTAACCTATTGTTATTCCAAGAAAGGATATATCCACTTGTCATTCCTGAAAAGCCAAATGCCACTAAGAATGAATTAGGAAACCTGGAAAAAAATACAGCTATTAGTTGGGTTCACACAAATGGTCTAATATGAAAATACAGATATCTGACTAATGAAGTGAATTAAATAGGAAATAGAAAAAATATCTGGATAGTAATTTGTTGCACCTGAATGTTAGGAAATGTGCATCAGCGAGGCAATTAGATGTTAGATATGGAAGTGTTTAGAAGAACAATTGGACAAATTTTGAAAAACAGTTACAACCACAATCCTGCCAGTATAAAATTTGAAAAAAGTTACTAAATCTCTTCAGCAGAGGATAATCATGTGATCTGATATTACCTCACATGTCTCTGGCCCTTAATGGTTGCTCACTTTGCTCACATACTTATTATTAATAGTTGCTGACATTGCTCACATACTTATATAAAATGCTTATAACATTGGGCGTGTCCACACTATCATAGTGTTACAAGATACATWTTGTTGTTAGCAACACTGTTTTTGTATTCTTACATTTGAGTTCAAGCACACTAATATTAATTTCATCTTGCATAGTGCAGTGGCAGCTTACAGACCTCACAGGTCTCTGCACTGCTTACATGATTTGAACAGATTATGTAGACTCAGATAAGGGAACCCAACCTCCAAGCAATCTGGTTTACTCTGAAAAACTTACTCTCTGGTAATAGAAGAAGCTCGGTATACTAGTTACCGTGGTAAATTCTGAAGGTTTAACACTGATGGTATTTTTGCCCTATAGCTAGCTGCCACCTCAGTACGGTAAACGTAAAATAGCAGTTTTAATGCCTTGCAGTAGCAGTTCCTATGTTCATAACCAGTGTTATAAGCACGGAAATACAAAGGCACCACTTTAACTCATATATCACCAGAATCAACCTTCCACTAAGATTTTTTTCCAATAAATATGTAGGAATTATGTTCTGCACAGTGAGCAAGGTTGCTCTGCAATTTATTTTTCTGAGTTATTACTTCTAGTAGAGATACTGCTTCAATGTTATGAACTCAGCTGTGGATTTTACACAGGACCCTATGGAAAAGCATTTTCCCAAGCCACAAGATGGAGACCAGAGCAAATTTATTCTTCATTCCTACGTTAATTGCTCCATTCTAGAGGCTGGTGCAGGCAGAAGTTCGGTGCTGACTTCAGTCTTTCCCTACTTATCAGAACAAAGTGCTTCTTACTCTTTGAGTTGCCCTCAGGAACCATGTATATGAAGAGGGCAGACTGGCTGTTAAATGCCACTTTTAGAATTTTTTTCTCCAGGCCTGGAATAAGCATGAGATTCATCTCTGTTAGTTTGTTTGAGAAAACATCTAGATATAACTAAAGCAGAGTTCTCCAGTCTTTCTCAAAACAGATCAGCCCAGGGCAAGACAACAAGCAAATCTTGAATCAGCAAAGGCAACAGATCTTTGCTGATCTTTGCTATGAAGTCGTGTGGTGGTCTATCCTAACATGCAAAGCCCATGTCATTGAGGAGATCTATATGCCAGCATTTCTCATTAAATGTGTAAAGAGCAAGAAAACACATATATATTGAACTCTGCACAAAGTTCCAGTACTGCTAATATTGATTTTCCAGCTCCACAGCTATCTTTCCATTTTAATTCTACATTCAAACTTTGCTGCCCTTAGGGATCTCCTACAAGAGGAGCACTCAGTGACGTATGGTGTATAAAAATATCTACATATCTTGACAAGGTAATTACAATGGTTAGCCTGGGAAGCAGATGTGTCTTGAATAATTCTGGAGCTAGGGAAGAGACAAGTCCCTAGCTGGGCTGTTCTCAACTAGGTGTTTTAAGAACTTGCTTAAGTAATTGCACTCAAAATGAAGTATACTCTGAATTGATTCCTGAAAGAGCTGGCTCCTAGGCTCATGGGGGAGTCTGGGTAAACTATATCACTTGACTAAATCTCCACCCTATGCTTATGACCACTTTGTCATGTCAGATAAATGCATTTCTCTACCCACTGTTCAAGACTCTAGAATGGGTATGGATTGCAATAAAAGCCACCTGTGCTTCTGAAGACAAGCATGAAGTGTTTCATAAACAGTAACCTTCTTAAATTCACTCCTGCAGCAGAAACAGAGCAGACCTCAGTCAGAATTTTCACAAACTCAGTCTGGCTTTGCCAGGATCCAAAAATACGTTGATTCAGTAGCAAGGATGAGATCCAAGATTTTTCCTCAGTATCTACAGTAATACTTGCAGGACTCATTGTCTGAAATACAAATTTGCTGGAGAACATCCTTGCCAAAACACAGAAAACAAACAGCCTCTCCAATGCAAAATATCATTCAAAAACATTCTATATTTAAATTGATTTACATTCAAAGTACTGGAAAATACGATATTTTTCTTCCTACAGTTAGTAATTCTGCTTGCCCCAATAAATCAAACTGGGGTGGAATGGGACACTCGATTACCTCTGTGACACATGGCAACTTTAAAGAATGGGCGTGCCAAGCTATTATTCATATAGCTTTTTTTTTCCCCTTTAGTGTGCAGTACAGACTAGAAACATTTGTTCAAAGAAAAATACAGACACACATAAAGTTATCTCCTTTTCTTTTTCTCTCTCTCTCTCTCTCTTTTTTTTTTTTTTTTTAAGGGAGAGGGGGTAACGGGCTGTGGAAAGGACGGACATTCTTGTATATATATATGAAAAGCTTGCTAGTTTGGCAGCAGCACAATATGTGCTCTTAGGATATAGAGAGCAAATCTGCCTGTTTGTCTCGGTGTTTATATTTATATAGTCACTACTCAGCCCTAAAGCTGTTCTTCGAGCTCATTCGAGATCTCCAGCTAAAATAAATGTCACATAGTGCTGAAATATTATAAAAATAATTCTGTTTATTTACAAATATGACAACAAGCTGGTAACTTAGAGAGATTCTCCTAAGGATTTTCAGTGATACATTCCTGCTAGATATTTCCATTCTCCCTGATTACCATCTTCCAAATTCAGCTATTAACTATTTGCCAATAGAAGTGCCCAGTCTTAGTATGGATATAAAAGGCATTATCAAATTTTGGGAAAAAATAGTCTTTATTAAAAAGAAAATTTCTCTATTTTCACTTCTTAGGACCATATTTAACAACAATTATTATCCCATCTTTCAGAGCACAGGTGGATTTAAGCAGGATGAGAAAATGGGAAGAAATTGAGAAGAAATTAAGTAGGATACGGTAAAACAGCATTACTTAGAAGCGATAGCCAGGATTAATTTATGGAGGTGAGGAACGCATATGTAATATAACCCACATATGGAGTTCTTTTTAGTGTTATGAATAAGAACTTTATATTGCAGTGCCCAATAATATTAGTAAAGTTATTTGATGAAAGGTGAGAACTTCTACCTAATATCAAGCACTTTTATTAGAATGGATGGAAGTTTCTCCTCTCATTTTTTTTCTTTAATAAAGTCATCATCATGATAGTCAACAGCTATACTAAGAAACAGAAAAGTCAGATGAGAAAAATCCTAACGTTCAGCCTAGCCTCAAGTTTTTCTTATGGCACTAGTTGATGGCTTGAAGATGTCATCTTAATGCCTGTCAAAGACGGGTATTGATACCTGTCCATCTTCACAGGCTTCTCCTCTCCTCTATGTTTTCCTCTGTGTAGGCACCAACAGCTACCAGAGATAGGGGAGGGTAGAGCTGTCTCCGGTCCCCAATGGAGGCAGTCAGGCAGCGCTGCCTCATTAAGTGAAGGATCTTGGAAAGCAGCTGTGCAGAGGTGTCCAAGGAAGACTGCACAAGGGCACCCAGCAACACAGCTGTTGCAATTGCACTAGCACCCAAAAACTTTGCAAGTCTGTCCTAACTTCTGCAGAGAAAATTGCCATGTTATGATGGCATTAGTCTCTGGTCTGCATTAACTGCGTTAACAATTGCCATTCTAAGTAGTAATCTATAAAATATTAACTGGGTAGCTTATCTGAACATTGCTACCATTTAGAAATGTTTTTTATTGCCTGTGCAATTTTTATATGATATTTGTCCATGAGAAACACAGAAAGGGAAGATAGACCCTGGTCAAACAGAGAGGAAGATGTAAGAAAAATAACTTATTCTATGTTAACAAATAGTTCAACACTCCAATGGTACAATTACATTTAAGTCAGATTAAACAAACCAAAAGCTGCTTTCTAAGCAGACAGAATTCTCACTTTTAAGAGGATTTCAGCTCCCTAATTGAATATCTTTGCCCTCATTTAGATCAAAGTTTTAACTCTTAGTAAGGAGCTTTGAGTGCTTTGTCCATGTTACAGTCTTCTAGCCAATTTATGCCTAAACTATACAGTGTCCATTGATAATTAGTACTGAATTAAAAAAAAAAAAAAAAAGGAAAGAAAACACTGCGTTATAAATACCTATTTTCTCTCCGGAACTGGAARCCTGAGGGTAACAGCAACTCAGTATTGTTTTGTGTTCATATAAAAAGGTACATTCTTTTCCCATTGTCCGACAAATAACATCTAAAATAAAATAATTAATAGAAAAGGACAATGCATTTAACTTGCTTCAATATTTAATTTTTCCATAGAATAACTATTCTGCTGTGGTATATGCTGTTGTGTGATGAAAGGAGAAAGAAATAAGCCTTTTAACTACATTGGAATATGGAAAGCCCATTTTCAGTTCCAAAACAGAAAAAAAAATCCAATATTTCATATGTGCCAAAGTTACTGATGAAAAGCAGTTTTCCTGGAATCTGCCCACACATTGGCTAAAATATCAGGCTTTCAGCAACGTTAAATTACTGGTGTTACAGTAGCTTGCAGGGAAATAAAAGAACAATAGCACTTATCTTTATTTGTAAGCTTCAGACTGAATTTACTAAGGTAGCAGAAAAAGTCATCAGCACAATGAGACAGAGTTAGAAATGCAAGGGTAAGTGATGGTTCCAATGCCTTGTTAAAAGAAGTTTAAAAATTATATACACTGCCTTGTCCTTGTTGGAGTAATTTTTGAGCTCTGTGGTTAAAATTCTCTGGTTTTGTTCTAGAGATTACATATCTAACTCTCTGGTCTTAAACCTGCAAAATATCATTCTTTGGAAGTATTCAGACCTATGTTAGCAAGGAATGCAATAAAAATGCAAAGTACTTTAAAGCATTGATGTTCATAATAAATGGATTCATTTATCAACTTAGTTGTATAAACTAAAATAACAATCATGGCTTAGTAGAATAACACTTTAAATTTTATTATGTCATTTAAAAATTCTTTAATATAACAATTATGTGAAAGATATATGAGGGGAAAAAATACTACTTTATCTGGATTTTATTTCTCTCCCTGATATTCCCCAACTGAATTTAAATATGAATTGTAGGAAAAATAGCAATATTTATGGAAAAGCGTTAAGCATAGGCATATACAATAATACAAAAGACATGAGATGAAATCCTCTTGAAAGGAGGAAAAAAAACTATTGATGGAGAAATAGTATTTCACACAAGTATCAATAAGGTATTTTGATTTTCTAAAAACCCAAAATTTTAAGCTCAAGACTGCTCTTACATCTTTACAGATGACACCAATTGAGATTTGCAAAGATTTATTGGAATTTCAAAGCCAAAATTAAAAATTTCATTTTAGAGCTGAGCCTGTAGAAACAGAATTGCATAGACCTGCCTGGACTCTTTGTACTTTTCTTGTATGATTATGGGTAAGAACCCAGTGGGGCAGATTTATGATTCTGCAGACCTCAAAACATGCTCTGGTCTTTCAGATAAGGAGTTCGACTGATGATCCCACAAGTTACTACTGCATTTCCTTTAAACTGAACTGCAAACTGCTCCAAGACTGGAGCAGGGACTGTAATCAGAAGCCCTATTTTTTTTTTCCCACTGTTATTTCCTCAACTGCTTTAAAAATAAACAAGTGTACTAAGAATTAACATGTGTAAGATACTACATTAAAGTGGAATTGACTCATTTAGAAGCTGTAAGACAGCAGGGGATCRGCCTGGAGCCAACAAGGGGCTGCTCAGTGGGAAACTCAGCCCAAGCAACATGTATTCACACCTGTTAATTACCCTGAACAGGCTTGCACACAACCCTACCCTGGCATTTATCCACTGTTTAGAAGCAATACTAATGTAATCTCTTACATTATTGTTAGAAGTTAAATGAGAGGCTTAACATGAATCATTTTCTCTCATCATCGCATTTACCAGAGGACCCATAAAGTTCCAGTTCATCCTGAAGCTGTGTAAACAGCTCCTGTTTCAGTTCTGCAGACAAGTAGAGACAATTAAGTCTGTGGTGGGATTGTACCACATCAATATTTGGGGGAAATTTCTATTTAAATCATAATTTGTTATTGAAAATCCCCAAATGTTTATTTCAAGAATTCAAAAACCTATGAAAAACCCTCTCAAAAGTTTCATTTACAATTCCAGCACAATTAAAAATCATATAAAAATTTAAGATATATAAATATCAAGATCATATTAAAATTTAAGAAAAACRGGTAATTTGAAAGCCAGTGAAAATATAACCATTTAACATGACACACTTGAAACACTTAACACTTTTACAATTTCATCTACTTCCTTGTGTTAACAGATGGGTGAACACAAGTTAAAGACATGAAATATTTTTATATTGCCCCTCTTTTATCAGAAATATTTGACTAGAAATAATTTTCCAACCTGTATCCCTGCATAACTAAAGCATCTATTTACGTACCATTTGAAAACATGTCCCTAAWCTTGAAGTTCAGCACGCACATGCTGCTAGCAGTTTCCAAGGGGGATTTCGGTACAAAGGAAATATAGGACATTGTCCCATCCCAGGTCTCCAAGAGTTTTGTCTGACTACACACCTAGGCCAATTATACATAAAAAAAATTAACTACAAAAATTATATCAAGAAACTCATTAGTTTAGAATATAAGTCATTGAGTACAAAAAACTCTYTCAACTATTTAACAAGAATGTGATGTTTATAGAGATCCTAAACACAAACAAGAGAATTTGCTCTTTATAAACAGTTATAAGAAGGTTAAAACAAAAAACAAAAAAGCGAACAACAACAACAAAAAATGCATCAGCAAATCCCAGGGGTTTTGGTTTGGAAGGATCAAATAGGAAGAGAGCACAGACTATATATCATGTATCATTTAAAAACACCTTCAAGTTTAAGATGATCTAGTTTAAGATGCTCATTTCAGCTTGCCTAGTAAACAGAGATCAGTAAGTCACTGAGTGAGTCATCCTATCTATATTTATCTCCCCACTGAAACTGGTACTAATTTGCCTTTAGAATCAATTCTCCATTGATTTTAGAGAGAATCTTGATGGTCCACTTAGACAAGGTGCTTAACCTTGAGATGGATAATATTTAGGAGTCAGGAATCTTTCCTGAAATGTTCACACTAATGATCTATTCCAGGTGTCCACAAGAACAGCAAGGGATACTAGGTGTCAAATTGTCCCAAGTATGCTCACTATTGATTTGTTTCTGGAATCCATCTCAGGGGCATGTAGTGCTAAGGAGGAAGTCAGAGTTCACAACAAATTGCTGCTCCTTTTTGGACATATAAATGACAAGGAAAAGACCRTAATTTGTTGCTGATGAGGATTGTCAGCAACAGGCTGTAATTCAGTTGATGTTTAAGTTTGTTCAAGGACAAGTTATACTCAGAAAACCATCACTGAATCTTAGTCTGAGCCACTTTCTGGAACAASAAGGAATTGGACTTGTCCTTAGCTGTATTTTTAAGGTACTAGTTGAAATACCCAATGCAACTTTTCACAGTGCAATCAATTTAAGTAGATTTTCCTGTACTAATATCTTATTGATACAGCAATGTATTAATAGATTATTTTTTGTGTATATTTTTAAACCAGCCACTGGGACAGCTAATGGTATTTTTTGCCTGTGGCACATCTATTTCATAGGAAAAGAAAATCTCCAGGCATGTTGATATGTATGTAGTCTGCATCACATCTCTTATGAATCAACAGAGAACCAGTATTTCCTTACTGACAAAGGCTGCCAGCAACTTAACATTGCTTTTCAAACTTGTGATCTACTTTTACTTCACAAATCTACTCCAGGGTCCTTCCAGGAGAAAGTTGAAATTTCTTCCTTTTTTGCCTTTTTCCAYCCCTCTTTCATTTTCACAAATACAAAATATCAAACACTCATCAGAGGGCACAGACAGCTATGAAGCACAGCAAGCATACTTCTGCCCCTAAATTTAAGGACTTTGTTGCTTCATTTGATTTTGAATAGGCTTCAGCAAAGTCCTGCTGAAGGAACATAGATTAGAGCTGTTTAATTCCCCAGCATCTGGAGGGTTCATCCGATACCCTTGAGGAAGTCTTTAATTTTCCCCCATTCACCACAGATGATGAAAAATGATAATTTCATTTTTATTGAAAGCTTTCAAAATAAGTTGCAAGCAAAGCTGGACTAATGAACACTCTTTAATTTGCTGTGCACCTCCCAAACAAGATGACTCCTATGCTTCCTAGCAAAAAGGCTAAGGAAGTTTGACAGATGCAAGGAATCCAGAGTTAGGGGTTCTTTGACCAGAATAATGATGTCACAATCAGCAGTGCTGAACTAGTGTATGCTTTCTCTGACCATTTAAGTTTTGAAGTAAATACATATAATGCAACACACAAAATTTGCTGGTAAGTTCTCTTATATGAACATAGTTTGAAAGTCTAATGGCTTCAGGAAATCCTTGTTTTGGGCCTTTGTTAAAGAAACAAAAATGCAGTCATATCTCTCCACCTAATCTGGATCCTGCTAGATGATTCACCAGGTAAATATCTAATATTAATAATTGTCAAGCCATAGCCTGGAAGGATGCACACAGGAAAGGACTTTCTCAGAATATAAGATGCTTCTATCTCAAGCATCTTCTTTCCAAACTTGAACACAAGAACAACAGAAAAATGTATCATGCAACAGAATAAGTAGAAAAGAATATATACCAGCTGCCAAACACTTTCCAGMGCCACCAGCATCGGAACAAAAGTATCATAACACAGTAGTTGGAATCTGTTTATCCTGTTAAATCCATTGGAGTTCAAATTCTGCCTAACCTACCAAGTATTGCCATATTTCTTCCATCTCTTATTCTTCCTCTTCCGTCTCTTCTGCTAAGCTCTGTAGGGCCAGGGTTTAGTAGCTTTCAAGCTTTGGGTTTCATACAAGACCTAAGAAACTATCACTCTACCTTAAAAGCTGCCATTTCTGAAGAATTCTGATGGATAGACGAATTCTGAAAGAATGTACAGGGCTCAGTATCACTTACTTGAATATAACTATTCAACACTCTTGAATATTGATATACCTTGAATATCCAAACACCCTTGCAACTTTTCATAGCAGTTCTGGTATCATTGCACTTCAGGCATGATAGACCAGAAGCACTTGTGAGAGTACTGAGTTCCTTATGACAGACAGTACTGCATGGAAAAGCACAAAATCTGCCTACACTTCACCAAGAAACCTAAAGACTCTTGGGTTTCCTGAGGTTGAAACAGTTTAAATTAGTTTTGAGCATTTTGCAGATTGTCACTTGTTCATCTCAATAGGGTGCAGATAAAGCTGGATGGCCATCTGTCCCTTGTTTCAGCTGCCAGCAATCAGCCACTTGGCAGGGCTGAAGCAAAGAACATCTCCATTATATTTAAAGACACACTGGACATTTTGCTCTGAGAATCCTGCCAGCAATTCTTTATGTTAGGGAGCATCTGAGTAGAAGAGGGGGAAGAGAGAAGGAAAAAAAAAAAAAAAAACACCCTGGAAAGTAGGTGGAGTGCTTATTAGGAGTCAAAATAATAGGTTGAAATAGACCTTAAAAAGCCTTTCAAGGAATTAGAAGGTTAGTAAATCTATTAACAATGTATTTCTGCACTTGCATTTTAAAAGTCAGGCCAAACATATAATTAGATCATCATTACATGAATGGGTTCTCCCCCCTCATCCTCCAATTAGACAGAAATGAAATGACGTTTATCTCTAGAAATCCTCATCTTCTGAACCAGCCAACCCCATTTGCAGAATGAAGTGAGGTTAAGCCTGAACCAAATCAAAATACAACACAAAGCACTAGTAAAACTGACATTAATTTCTGATCTTTGCTTCCAAAATCTGCAAAAGTAGTAAAGAAACAACCTCCTCCCTGACAAAACACTGCTGAATATTTATGAGAGTTCAGGTAAGCACGTAAGCATCAGGACTTAATGCTGAAAAGCAATGTTTGCCCATACGTACAGTTAAAACTAAAGAGACTAGGACATCCTATTGCTCTTCTGAATTTCAAAACCTCTGAATAAATTTGGATAACTGCACATAAATGAAAGATCCCCAACTCTGTGCTAGCTTGCAACAAGCACATACAGCCTAGTGGATACTGAGTAACAGAGGCATTTAGGGACTACAGTGGATTCTAGGCAGTTTGATTTCCCTGGTCTTGAGTAAAATACAACAGCTTTCTTTCCTTGCCTTCTCCAGAGCATTTTCTAGGCAAATACTGTCTATGACTCATTTACAAAAATGGCCCATCCAAGTGTTATCCTGTTGCTCCTTCTGCAATAATCCAGCTATTTATATAGCTCTCCCCAAAGGTCCAACCTAGTTTAAAATCCTTTCTCCAGGCACAGGTGGCAGCTGACAAGCATGGCCCACTGCATTATGCAACTCCAAACAAACACTCCTGTTAAATGAAGAACACAGCTATGACTTTTCCTAGCTTAAGTTACCTTATCACTCTTGTGAATTTCTTAGATTTAAAATTCTGATGAACTCTTCTTTACTCACAGAAGTTACCACTTTCTCAGTATGGTCAGATTATGTCAGAAGGAATAAAACAAAACAAAACCAAAATCTTCTTTTGAGGGAACTGGATAAAGAACTCCTGCTTAAAAATATTATATAGACACCTTAGTAACGAGAACGTGCAATGAATTGGATAGAGTGAAAAAAGAGCAATCAGCCTATAGATTTTAAGATTCCCTCAACCCTACATAAAATCTTGTCCTACGCAACACTTTTGGCTCGAGCATTTCAGGCTGCAAGAATAAGATTAAATGCTTGATTTGCAGATATGATGTAAATAGCTTCAGCTGTAAGCATGGAGATGTTTAAATGATATTGTTTCAGACATTACTTTGAAGACTTTAATTATTGAACTCTTTGGACTGGGGAAAAAACATAATCACAACAGAGTCGGAATGGATTTTGCAGAAGGATTCCTGGAATCTGTCAACACATGAGACTTGAAGACTGAGAGCTCTGAAATAAGACCAAAACTGAGAACTTTTTATAATTCCAAAATAATTAGAAGAATAAAGAGTGGAGAATAAAGAGTTTCCTTATCGTGCATATATGCCATCCACATTTGAACAGAATTATTTATTTCAATCCTATAAAAAAGACAAGTGAGAGACAGTGGGGGAAAAAAGACTTCAGATTCTCCTCTGTGCTAGAAGTCTTCCTACTGTGGCACTGTGAGTAAGCTGATTATTGCTCTCTAGGATTTTTTCAGCTAATCTGTATCAGTCACAGGGGATTGCCTATAAACTGGGGAGTATCAGAGCATCCTGCCCTGCAGTCATGCTTCTTGCCCAGCTGTGTAGCGATGTTTCTTGTGCTGGGAATGGATTGCGGGTAAATGCTTGGGCTGATTTGATAAGTCATAGCATTTACTGTGTGAATGAGTAACATGGGCCAAATTCATGTTTTGTGTAATTCTATTAGAATGGTTATGCTTACACCAAGAAGCAAACTAGTTTGCTGGTGGATGAGTGTACACACAGTGGCAACTTATCATGTTACATCCATTCCATGAAGATGTGGGATATGCAATAGAAAGAAATTCTAAGAGTAGTAAATACACACATATGTATATATACATATTTGACCCATACCTGTCATTTAGTGCTTGAAAAGGTATGGTGTTCAAATTAGGACTATTTTGGACAAGCGTAGTTATTTTCCAAATCTTTTTGCTGCTTTTTCTTTGTAAGCACAACATCAATTTCTTTCTCTAAACAACAGAAATCCTTCATAATAGATAACCATCATAAAACTGCTTTCTTTTTATGCTGTTCATATGATGTACCCGTTAACAGCTAATTTGGGAATTTGACACAAGCTAGTCAGGGTAAAAAATGGAAAGTAGCCTGTTAAAAATCAAGCAATAATCCCTTAAATGTGGGCCTAGTGAACTCAGCAAATAATGCACATTTTGACAGGCCTACCCAAGACTATTCTCATATTGTGATGCTTGTGTCCAGAAGAGAGGCCAAGGACCTGTTGCAGTGGCATGAAGGACAAGGAGCAACAATTGTGAAGGTCTCATCACACCCTGCTGTGGATTTCTTGCTTCAGTGACCACGCATGGGTTTTGGCTTTTTCTATCATTTCGGAGCTGTCAGTGGAGTGCCTCTCCAAGGGCCCTTCCCTTCTGTTGGTCCCAAACCTGTTGGAACCACAGAAAGACTCCCATAAAGACTTTATGAAACTCCCATTTACTTGTGAAGAGCAGGGAGTTACCTTTTTAGATAAATTAGATGACTGATCAGTGTTACAGGCAAGAAGCATAAATAGATCCTTTGAAATATTGTCTAGCATCTTATCTTAAATTTAGATTAAATTATAAATACTCTGCTACTTGCATCTCATATAAGCTTAACTTAAAATAAATCAAGAGAAACCCACATCTACCCAGCTTCTTTCCCTCCTGAGTTGCTGTCTGCTTAGTTCTGTCCTTCTACCCTTTTAGCTCATCCATCATTCATTACCAGTTTACTGGCATCTTCCCCCCCCCACTAGTTGACTATTCTGAGGGTGATGTACAGGAGGACAGAGAGAGGAGACAGGCTGATTTTCATAAGCTATAACACTGAGAGTTGGGAATAAATTGTTTTGTTTCTGTAATAAACAGTTGAAGGCAAACTGACATGGGAGAAATAAAGCATATGCAGCTTCAAAGATTGTTCTTCAGAGTTTTTTTTTTTTTTTTTTTTTTTTTGGAAGAGAGATAAAGAAAGAGGAATAGGACAGAAAAAGGAAGAGGAGAGACTTATCTCAATGTTGAAAAGACCGAAGTGCCAAATTTTCCATTGGTGTAACTGGGCTCTGTTGAGCTTCAGTTGAACTCTGTTCACTTTTACTAGCAAAGTTTCAGACTCATAAAATGCATTCTGGCRTTTTTGTTGTTGTTATTGTAGTTGTTATTTTATTATTTATTTTTATGTGATTCATGTGTCAAGAAGGTATACATGTATCAGCAGTGCTGTTCGCTTTCTTTCTTTCTAAGCATTACAAATAGCTTTCAGAACAAGTGAAAACAGTGAAAGGCTGACAATTAATGGGCAGCATACAGACATATGCAACTCCTTCCTGGAAACAGCCTACTCCACTAAAGGAAATTCCTTTCTAGTATATGAATTTTATAGAGCCAGCAATAACCATTTGAGAGAGCTATCCAAAATTAGTTTGTCTTTTTATCCATTTCACTGCTTCCTCACCCATTCATTAGAGATTTACTGAAATTGCAAATAAACTGTGAGAAGAAAAAGATAAAAGATGGAGGTCAGCCATCTTCAGTATCCTGTTCATAGTAACCTCTCCAGAATGARAAGTAATTTTTGATGGAAAGGATAGTCCTTTCTTCCTTCCTCCCATCCCCTTGTCTAGTATTAAAAAAAACACACATGAAGACACACTACTTCATAGAAACTCACTCTGCAATAAAAAAGTGCCCATTATAGAGTGTCAATGGATGTGATAGCATGGATAATTTACCTCAGGGGAGTATGTAATTAGAAAATTAACCTTTTACATTTCTCTCCTTAATCAGCTGCAACAAATGACTAGAGAATAACACATTAGCAGCTGCATTTACTGTATTTAGATGTTATTATCAAGAAATTGACTACATCTGAATTTGAGCAAGAAGAGATGAGAGCCCATAGCTGCGAAAAGCACAGTGGGTTAGATGATGTGCTTGCTCCATGTGTGATCTTGGATTTTGTGTGTCCTCCTCCCCTCCTCCCTTCTTTCTGGCAAAGATGCATTTCCTACCCCCAGGTACCCTACAGGCATGGAGAGCTTCTCAACTTCTCTACAGCTTTTAGGAACAAATCTGCCTTTTACCATATTTTTCTACCATGGTGATCTCTGCTTTAGAAGTTATTTAGCCCCAATCGCAGGTTTTTTTTTTTTTTTTTTTTTTTTTTTTGAGAAGATAAATATTTTCCTATTAAGTAATGGATACACAGTAATTTTCTTATGCAAGAGCTGCCTACAAGTAATGATGAATTTTATCTGAAATGATTCACATAGCAGAAGCAAAACTACTAATATTTGGCATAATTTTGTTCCTGCATTGTCAGCCGCACAAAACCTCATGCCTGTGGTGGTCTCAGAGGAATTTAGCATGATGGCAGGAGATAAAAATGCCAGTAGTGCAAGTGCCACTGAGAGGGCATGTTACTATCAGAAGTGCCAGAGGCACAAGAGAACTTTCTCCTTTTTTCCTATGTATTGAACCAGGGTGGTTTCTGTCAATCTGAAGAACTTTGCATTCCYTCAGCAGGGAATACATATATTAATTTTCACAATAAATTTGATCCAGCCTCACCAATGGGTAGAAAAGGTCAGTGATCAGCAGCAAAAGGGCTCTGCTGGAATAAAGGTATTTTCTGKAAGTTCAAGAGATCACAGTATTGCTAGGTCCAGGATTGTCCCATGCACCTCATAGGAAAGAAACWGTTAATAACTGGAGAAAATACTTTGTCTGTTACTTTTTAGAATAAATAATGCCTCACCAGTGACTGCTGAATACCCCGAGCCTTAACTTCCCTGTCCATAACATCAGGTTCATTATATCCCTTACCTCATAGGGGTGTTGATTGACTGAACATATTAATATTTATGAAATATGCTGTTGTAATGGGGATCTGCCTCACAGACATCTTAGAAACCATATAAAATTGTGCTTCTATGGACAATTGGTATTCAAGGCCCGAGAGCCTGCTGCCAAGATAAGAAATGTCATATGCAGCGTTAAAACTTCATATTCATTATATTCAGATTAGACCCAATCAACTCATACCAGCGTATTTCCTTCAGAAATAAGATGGATATGTTGACAGTTTTCCAAGATCATTCTATCTACTTGCCTCTTGCTCAATCTCTTGTTACCATACAACATTTCTCCTATAAAATCTTGTTGTTCAGCAAGTGACTGTCCTAAATACAGTGTGGGAAAGATATACAACCATAAATTCTATCCATGATTGTATACTGGCCTATTTCCTAGTTCTACTATTAGAAGCATACATGACTAGAAGATGGATACAGCAAAGAGGTATTCACAATAAAGCAATAAAGTGCAAAATATTTGTATATAGAATTTAAATACAAGCAACCCGTTCACATGTGGAAAGAAAGGCTGGTGGGAATAATACATTATGTAAAACAAATTAAATGTATTTAATACATAATGAATATTTTACTAGAAATATTGACATGATAGGATAATTTAGGAACAAAAGCTTAAAACTTTAGAATGTGTTTTCTAAACTTTTATTTTTACTTTTTCAGAGTAGTCAGACATTAACTATCAAGATAAATAAGAACTGATTTTGTTCAAAATACTACTCTTTGTTCAATATGCACTACTTTCTTAATGAATAAGTAAAATTAGTAACAGTAAAGCAAGAAGTAATAAAGGGAATACTCTCTCCTTGGTCTTCAAGCCTGCAAAAAGAAGTGTGACTGATGCATCTTAAACTGATACATCAGTTCAACCTTTCTGGGTCACATTTGACTCTGATAGGCRACTCCCTCAACTATAAGCAAACCCATTAGCTCTGTCTAGCAGTGTGCCACAAATGTTGTAGGCTAAAAATCCCATATTGCCACAGTTAAAACCATTCTAATAAAGGAGCCAAATATACTGATTTKGAGCTACCCTGTGGTTTGTTGATGAGATTAAAACTATAGCACAGAAGATATTATTTTCTCCTTAACATTTCACCTTYAGTGAAATACATGAGATAACTATAGATAAGTCAGTTTGGACATAGTCTAGACTAAGTATTAGCTGTTCCTCAAAAGCTATATTTGCATATAACTTCACCAGGATGCTATTTAATTAAAATTAGGTCTTATGTAATCCTTGATTTTTTTTTTTTTATTATCTCTGTATAAATAACAAAGAAGAACAGAAAATGTAATCTTTGTGTGCAAACATGGGACATATCCCAGTTGACTACAGCAATTTAACTTTGATGAAGGTGTTTCCCCCTCCATCTACCTGACATACTATAACCTAAATATAACCTGACAGGCCTAAAATAAATTTATCCATTTTGCTTGCAGAATGCTTACACCCTCCCCCAACCCAAATATTTAAAATAGTTAGCATTGTATTCAGTAATATTAAATTTATTTTTTTTCTCAAGAGGATAGAAAGTGTGTCAAAATTTTGCTTAAAATTGATTTGCTGCATGGCATTTTATAATCTTCATGATTTATTATGCACTCTGACATTTTTCATCAATGGGCTGCAGATGGGCCATCTTATTTAAAGCACTTTGAATGAAATTAGAGTTTCTGGAATTTGTTTTATGCACTGATATATATTTTTGAACTTAAGCAGATGCTTTAAATTCAACTGTAAATAAGCAAGCACTGAAGTAGACCCTGGCCTGCTTTCTTTTACAATTGCGTAACAGCATCCTAGCTGCATAATATTATTTTCAGAAAACTACAATGGGCCTCCATTTCTTATGTAACTTAAAGATCATCCTTGATAAGAACTGATTTCTGCAAGATACTAGAAAAATATGACAGTAGGTCCTATTCTTCAGTACCCAGCCAGCAGAAATGTCTCCACTGAGACTTGTACTATAAATTGAGCTTTTACAAAACCTAATCAGCATCAAGATCTGCTTCATTGAGACATCATGCTGAATATTCACTGCAGCTGATAACTTTAGTAGCTTGTGAACAAACAAGCTGAGTGTTAATTATTACTACTACCTAATTGAAGTATGAAAAAGGAAGACAACTAATATACAAGAGAAATATTTTAACTCTATTAATATTGTGTGCAATAAGTTTCCCATTGTCAAAGCACTAGCATTTTTCTATTTTACTAGCAGGAAAATTAATAACTTAAAGATAATAGGCGTATTTTAATAATTTTCAAAGTTAAGCAGCCCTCTTCAACAGCTCTCTGAATTACGGCACCCTGCAAATGGGGTTACATACCATACACCATGCCCTACACACCATATCATATAACTCCTGTGTATACATACATAAATACATACACACATACACACACTTATCATATWCCAGCCCTGCCTTTGTGCTTCCCCAAGTGCATGTTCTTTCAGGGATCCCAGTTAATCTATGAAATTAGCTCATGCAGGAAGCTAATGATGTCCCAGTATTGTCCATGAGGATACTGCCCCCACACTAAGAACTTTCAGGAGAACTATTCAGAACTTGCAACACACACTGGAGACACCAAGCAAGAGAGAAAGGCGCTAACTTTGAATCACATATATTAAGAAGTGACTTGCAGATGACTGAAAGCTGGTATTAAGTATGGTTTGGTGGCAAATGCTAAGCCAGCAAGATGATTTTGATCTATTCAGTATCATAGCTCTAGGCTAAAGCGGAATAAATCAGGAAAATCTGAAAGCAGTCTTACCATTTTTCATTTTATTCCTGTTTTCATAATATAGTTACTTAACAACAAATCCAAACGCTTTGGGAAAAAAATATTATTTTAAATGGAGTTATATGCAAGTTCTTTAAAATCTAGACCTTTTTAAATCAACTTTGATGGTGGGGAATTAAGGACATGTAGACCATTTCTGTTGGGAATCTATTTTTGGAAATAATGCTTCCATGAGTTTATAAACTAAAATGTTTCCAGGAACTTTGTGTAGGATCTACCTTGTTGAACATCAGAAAACTACAAGTTAACACCTGAGTTAGTCATCTAGTCCTCCTTTAGAGCCAATGGAGAGAAATAAATATCTTCAGGGAATGATTCAGCTCAGTGAAGATGAGCCTTCAAGACAACACAGACCAATTATCTACAATGTCTAGATCCTCACAATAAATGTTTTTTAACTTAGCTACTCAACTAGCTTATATTGAAACATTTTAGACATTTGAAATTAGATTAGAGAAATCCTATATTTTATACCAGTTTGGAACCAAAAACACAAGAGAACAGAAAGAGCTGTAGTCTACACTATTGTAGACTATTGTAGTTGTTCCAGGCATTTGTTAACTAAATAGTTAACAAATAYTTTCAAGATCTTTCAGATTCATATTTTGTATACTTGACTCCTAAGCAGAAACAGTGTTCAAAAATACCTTAATAGTAAAGAAAATCCCTCACTAGTGTATTTTTCTTAATCCACTTTTGTTGAAAAGTCTTGAGATGTTCAAGAGATTTGAGGCTTTGTATTGAGGTGCAAGATCATTTTTCTTTACAGGAATTAAAATGATTTCATCATTTTAAAGGAGGTAAGCATAGACCGTGGTATGTTGTGTATGGCAGTATTTATGGGAAAGGTTATGGAGTAACGTAGTAAAGTTATTGCAATACAAATCATCGCATCATAAAAGAAAAAGAAATCACAGCAAAACGCAAAACCTTATCTCTTTATGAATCCATGTGCCTTTACTATAGCAAAGATAATCACCATGGTAAAATTTTTTGAGACTTACTAAAGTCTGAATAATTCTTAGAAGATAAATTAGGGAAGTAAAATCCCGTTACTGTCAGTAATACAATGGAGATCACCATGTCAGAAGTGCTGAAATTAATTAAAAAAATAAATTTGGACTTGCTAAAGCAGTTAAATATTGGAAACCAATTTGTAGAACATCACCAAGAGTGGTAAACCCAATGGCATTGGGTTTATTTAAATTTTTTTTTTAAGTGTTCCTACAGTACTGAAAACATTTCTTTCACTGTAAAATGACATAATGAAATGTTACCTATTTTACTGAGTTAATATTGTCTGCATTCACATTACGTGTTATAAAGATTAGCTCTCCAATATATAGGTGATGATGACCCATTCTTCAATGATTTATAAGTACTATCTGAAACTTGCAGGCATCACAGCAGAATTAGTCATTTCAGATGACTTTGGTTTAGTCACTAGAATCTGCATTGTAACTAATGCAAAAAGTTTTTAGTACCTAGAAATCAGCCAGACAAATCCATGCACATTTTTATATGACATCTGCAAAAGTCCCTATAGAAATCAAATGTCATACAAACAGTAGGTAAGCTGCTTGCTTGTGGAATAGGGAACAAAAATTCAGCCTCAATTACAGAAGTCTTCAGGACTTGATAAATACTTTCAGCATGTGCCACGGGGTATTCATATAATTGCTATCATTGAGAGATACCAGGAAGCTACATTAAACTCCTCTTCTATAACCTCCCATATATTATTCATTTCCAGAGTAAGGGCAAACKCTTCCCAGCAGAAATCTTTAGTGCATAACTGCCATAGGATATGTAAGGATATGCATAGTAAGCCCACCAGGCTTGGGGACCCTGGATGCTCATGTTGAGAGAAGCTGCACAGTCCAACAGAACAGGAAAGTGAGTGCACAGGCTCCACTGCCCCTAACTGCTAGCTTGCTGTGCAAGCTGCTCAAGCCTCATTCCACAAAGTCCTCATTTGTGAAATAAAACTGCTCAGCACTCCATAAGTTGAAAAAGAAAACTGATCTACAACAAATTCATACGATTTCAAGTAAGTGGAAACGACTGGAAAAGGAAGCATTTCTGGTTGCTTGTGCATCATTTTATGATGTTTGGATTTAAAAGATRTTCCTTGTGAAACAAGCAAGACTGCTTAAATTGGATTAATTATGCAATTGGTTTATTTACAAGCAGCTGTACATTCAAACTGAACTTTCATTTGCTGCAGCATTGTGTAACAGCAGAGAAGGCTGCATTTTAGAATGTTAAAATAATATTTCTTTAAGATTGATTTATCCTGCCAAATAATATGTAGTGCAACAGCTATGTAGGATTCATTTAGCCTAATACCTTGCTTCTGAAAATGGCTAGTCATGAATTCTTAGGGAAGGCACACCAGAATAGGGAAATTTATAAAGTGATGCTTCCTTGACATATTTTTTCAGCTTCCAGCTATTTGTAGTTTAATAAATTTTAATGTTAAAATATATGTCCAGCTTTGTTTAATAGCTCCTGATGGACATGTTTATCATTTGTTAGTCTAATCATTTTGTTTCTCTAAACTGGCAAAAAGTAGTAATTATAAAATAGTGCTGATTTATGCCTTTGTTTCTGACTTTTTTAACACATAGTCTGGGCATTACATCAGCATCCATTATCTTCGTTCACTGAATTTTATGACTTTGGGGTATATTTTGCCAATGCTCATAAGCAGTTTTCATGCTAACTCTAAAGTGATCTATAGTGCCAGACTGGTTATATGACCCTAAACCATAAGCAGTCCCTGCCTCACAAGAAGAAGTGCCAGGATACAGCAGATAAGGACTGGAGAAATTTTAGGAAATACTGATCAAACATACTATTTTAAGTTTGATTTGGACTTGCAATATGACAAAAAAAAGCATTCAGAGATGAAGTTTCATTTCTGTTTTGACTCTAGGTCTGTAAGTTTTAGCCACAGAAGGTGGCTCACTAAGCCCATGTCTCTGTTGCTGTCCTAATTTCACACCAGAATGGAATTTCTTCGGCCATGTGGGATGCTTTGAGATTCTAATACTGAAAATCAATGTGGAAGCATCTCAACTCTTAAAGTCTCATTCTGAAAGGCAGAGAACACTTTCTGCACTTTCTGTCTCTGTTCTTCAAACAAAAAGCATATGCACAGCAATAAGCTCTATTGGAATCTATAGCAAGGAAAGGGAATTGCAGGAAATCCCACAATCACTGGAGAACACAAATCAGTACAGAACAGTACTTTCACTGTTCTCACTGAAGTTACTTTTTACCTCCAGTGCTCTTCTCCAAACCTTGTACCTCACTTCCATTCAGGATCAAAAATGAAAGGGAGAAAAAAAATTAGCATCATTTTGAGTTCTAAAAATAATCTATTGCTTTCATAAAAAAATACTGGCTATTTCAGCCAGCTGTGGACTCTGCCAGGACCTGGACTCCTTCCACTAGGTAGGAAAGGGCCTCTGAGCACATTTTGTGCATCTCGGGGCAGTCCACAGAACAGCCCTGAATGCAGGGAGCAAGGTGGTAAAACCATGAACGATCATAAATAGCTAGCAACAGTAACTAGTGATTACACCAATGAGTTTATTGTGGCTTCTTGCGAATCTAAAGATAACCAGCTGGTTGTCACTTCTAAAGAAGGCTGTGTGCGTTAATTCATATACACACATACAGTTCTGAAAGGTAATTTATATAAAACAAACTGTAATTTCTCATGGAAGTTCCAGCACACTGTAGTTTGGGGAATCAATGGAAACTTCACTTGTTGAGGTGTGTGAGGCTTTATTTAAAGAAAACAGAGATTAAGACTTCAATCCTGTTCTGTCAGCATAAAGGAGCAATGTGTACAATATGACCTCTACATAGGGCTATCTGCAAAATGGGGTGCTTCTCTACAGAATTTATAGAAAGCAGAAATGCCAAAAAATAGTGTAAATGATACAGTTCCTTCCAGAAAGTTTATCAGCATAAATAGTTGCATATATTACAGAACTAAATATAGTACTGATAGAAATCAATCCAAAACTATGCTTATTTCCAAATAGAACTTGTGAAAATACTGTAGCTGATAATCCATCCCTTATTTTTCCCTTACTTCTTCAATTTCTCTAATTACATAAGGCTAACTTTTCCAGAAATCAATGTCTTCCATAAAAGGCTTCTATTCTAGTTCTGCAAGACACCTAAAAATGTCAATAGGAACTGAAAGTTCCTGGCAAGTTGCAGAAAGTTGCTCCAAGGATAGCTGTTTTTGTCTAACTTCCCAAGAGAAACAGCCAATGCTTCRCCTCATAGTAGGACACCTTTAGACTTGCACTACTTTGCAATCCTTGTCAAGCTGGTGGAACAAAACTCCCTGGTATACATAGATCTGCTGGCAGCGTGCTCTGCCCTCAGATAAACCCGAATCAATGAAAACCTAGAAGTGAGACTGCAGCTCTGTCTGTGCCTATAGACATCCTTAGGATGATGTACTACGCTTCCCTCAAACACCAACTGAACACTAAACTCAGGGGCAGACTGACATTTCTGCTGCCTTCTTGCAAAGCCTCAATTTCATAAATATCCTTTATCATTCAGATTTGTCACTTTTGAGGCCTCTGTGGCAGCCCCAGTCAATGGACTGGTCAGCCAGGAAGGGTATAGGCCATGCTCAGTTCCAGCCCAGCAAACAAAGTTGGACACAACAGAACTAGCCACAGTCACATTGCTTCCTTGGAAAGAACATTTATTAAGCACCTTCCAAGTTTTCCATTTGTTGTTGTTATTACTGTTATTTCAAGCTACTGTCTCATAATTGCCATGATTAACTCATAAAAAAAATGAAATTTTGTTATTAAGTTTAAAACTTTGAAAAATAAATCTTTTATCATAAAACCAATTTAAAACCTGTTAACTGAAGGAAGTTTCAAATAAAAAACATTTTCAAAGAAGGACTGGAAGCTTCAACCATGGGTAGCATGAAAAGCAGACTTCAGTTGCCAGCAATCATTCTGCCAACTCTGGTATCTATTTCTAGGACAAATCTTCATTTTAGCCCTCTATCCACATGTGTGAGAAATCTGGTGGCTACACAACAGAAGCCACATAAGTTTTGTTTAAAGCTGCGAACCACAGTCTGTGCAAATAAATCTTGAAACTATTTTACCAAAATCCCTGTACTTTACAGAATTCACAGACTGCAGGTTTATTCCCTGCCTCTTCTTGYAAGTTGAATTTAAATGTGTCCCTGAGACCCAATAGGTCTGTAATAGCTGTATAGATTACAACTAGACCATAGAGGGACTATACACCCTCATGTGTTTCTTCCCTTCCGTGATCCACAGGAAAAGATCCTTAATATCAAGGTAGGTGCTCCAGACAGGGCTTGCATTCAAGTGTCCTTTCTCAGAATCCTTTACTATTAACAATTGAAATCTTTACAGATCATGCCATGGAAACCTCTAAGGAGCTCATATCCTAAAACAGTTGATCTTGTAGGATTTGCAGTATGGCATTTTTTATGGCATCACATCCAATCAAAAGGCCATACATTCATAATTTCGCATCAGTGAAAAGATTTTAAGTGATACCTATTGTCCCCTGTAAATTATTTATTACTGCCAGTGATCAACTTGAACAAACTGTGTGTAAATGAAAAAAAGAACTGTGCGTAATGTCTTGCAGATATATTAGCAGCAGAGAGAACAGGTCCAATTATTAAATAGTTTCAGAAAAAATATAGTACAAATTACTGTCTTAAATAATGTTCAGGAAAAAAAGACTGAAAAAGAATAAACCACCACATGAGTTTTACTTTAAAAAAACCTACAGTGAAAATGCATTTAGTTCAAAGTCTGTATTTTGATCTCCACTAAACAGCTGAGCATAGATAAGTTAAGGTCCATTTGGAAAATTCAGATAGAGACTTAATTTTATGCGTACCATGGAAATTCCTATGTTTTGATCTGGGCCACTTTCTTATTGGAAAAATTACATATGGCAATGTTTCAGCTGTTAGCAATTGTTAACACATGAAGAACAACTGCAGAAGAAAAAGCTTCACTTTCTCTCCAGAATGTCCCAAGTATAGAAAAAGAAATGTTTTCCTTGCACTACTATAAATTGTACCATATTTTAAGCAAAAGCAGCATCAAATACTGAAGAAATATCAGAAAGGGGGGAAGGGTAAGGAAATTTGAGTCATTTTTCCTATCTTTGAAGTGCTATTTGTAAAAATTCCTGGCATATTAAATCCTTTCATGTCTTCATATTCATCCATCCCTTCATCAGTTCTCCCTTTTAATTTTCCTTCCCCACAGTCCTTTCACCAATAATAAATGGTACATAATGATACATAAAAATAAGGGCGTCTTTTTCTCTTATTTTCCACTGTTGAGACGTAAAAGCTGTGCTTGGTGCTTCAGCACTAGATAGAGATAAAGAATTTGAGCCCATGTCAACTCTTCCCTGGCCCACTAAGGATGAGGGCCACCTCATACAACAAGAGTCCAGCAAGGCAGCACCTCTGTGCCTGCAAAGGGCACAACTTTACAAGCCAAAGAGAAGGTTAAGACATAACCTGCAATAAGGATCCTAATGGGGTAACTTCTCAGCAGCCCAAAATGAACATGAAGGAAAAGAAGCAAGATAGGAACTGACTCACACTGTTACAAAACTAAATTGAGGCCATTTCAGACCTTCACAAYTGGGGAGGCTGCTACTTGTTTGTTCTCATCTGCTATTTAGTTGTTTCCCTCCCACCCCCATRAATTCCATTCTCCCTTTCAGAGACTTTCTCCACTGCCACAAAAAGAGTTTGGAGAATACGCTGACATTAATGAATGTGTCTTCACTGAAGGCTGAGCATCTAGTTCAGTGACTGGAACAAGAAATCTTTATTTAGGCTCTGAAGRGCTCAAAAGCTGAAGATGCTCCTAAGAGCTCAAGTCTGGCATGCAGAAGAACTGAACTGGGGCTTGGCAAGACAAGAGTGCAGATACACACAACAGGAGTTTCTCATGGGTTTCAGTTGAGAGTTTAGTTAATATCTCAAACCTCTTTTGTACAACTACAAATCATTTCCAAGTCTCTGAATTTAAATAAAATATTTATAATTTCTGTCTTTGAACACTCTGAATATTTAAAGAGGCAGAAAATGAGTAGCTTTCAAAAGCAGTGTATAACAGCTCTGTCTCTTTAAGAAATCCATAGCGTAACTAAATGTAAAGTATTCACACTATTTTTGCAGAACATGTTACAAATCTTTCCTTCCTTTCTTCCTTGCTTTAGGGAAGGTTCAGCAAAGCCATTGTGTGTTTAACATATGCATGAACTCAGGTTCACTGAAATCAATATTGACTCAATTACATCTTATTTTAGCAAAATATACCATCATAGCAGCTATTATTTTAATGCTATGTTACAAGGAAAAAAAGATAATAAAAGCATGCAAACAAGAGGTGGAATTTTTAAGGAATGACACACTTTTTGGTGTGGATGCCTCATTTCATAACCTCTMTAACTATTTCCTGCCTTATCTCCTCTCCTTCTCTGTCCATCAAAAAGATTGTTTTTCCTTCTATAAAACATACTTTCATTCTCTCAGCAATTTTCTTTGCTCCTTCTCCTATTCACTTCACTGTTTGAACTGATGATTTTCAAGTTGTCCTAAACTTCTGTGACTTTCTCTGATTTTTCCTCAATCTAACTACAAAATCTGGTACTTCATAATTAATTCCATACTTGATGCAACGTGAAAGCAGAATATGTGGCCTTATATTCATTGCTTGATTAAGGGAATTAAATATGTATTTATCCAACTGTAATAAGTTCCACTGTTTTCTTTGTATGTTTTTTTTATTTCCATGTATTATCTTTTGCAGTATTGCATAATGTCAATATAAAGTSTATGCAGAACAAAAAAATCTTGCATGTCTTTTATGCTAATATTAGTAAGGACAGCAGACATATGAAACATTTTATATATTTGATTCTGTCTCAAGGTAAGCTTCTAAGGTCTTATCAAGGGGAATTCTGCACTCTGCCATACACTGGTTCTATTTTACATTCCACGAAGGTAGCTCAGTATGTATACAAACACACAGTTTAACTGAAAAGAAACAGCTACCAATCTTCCTCCTGTCAAACACTAGCCACTCCCTCAAGCAAATCCTTGATACAGTACTAGATAAATCTCTCTATATATCGTAAAGGTCAAAAGACTGTGCCAGACTATATTGGAAAAATTAATTCCATTATTTCTGGATCTGGAAGTCTCACTATGCTCACATTGCTTTTTTGCTCTATTTTATTTCCATTATTTTTGTTTAGGTGTTATGTTTTTATCAAAAATGACCTTTCCTCAGATCATACATGTTTTTCATTATGTTTGATTCATCTTTCCTCTTGCAATACTGTCAAAACTTTTTTTTTTTTTTGGTTCAGATGGCTAGCTTTTTATTTTTCCAGAAGGCCAGAACTTGCATTCTTCCTTCGGTGAAATATAGATTCTGCCTTTTCTCTTTTTAAAATAAAAATAAAAGAAATCTATAAATAATCATTTATCTTGAAATAGAAGGCCTTTCATTTCAAACCATCCCCAGGATTCTAGGGGAATTTAGTCTTATGAAGCTTTATGCCTTTTATATTTTAAAAGGACTTTTTTCTATATCAACATTCCCACTACCTCATGCTAACTTTGACAAAAAGCTTTGACATTAGATTAGAGATGTAAAGACCATCTCAGACAAAGGCCTTCTTAGATTGAGTCTGCTGATTCATTAAAATGAGCATTAAAACATAAAAGGCACATAAAAAGTGAAGAGAACCATGTGCCTCCAAATTTTTCASTTATAGAAGACCTATACAACTTGGGAGGTGTGAAACTGTACTACAATCATTTTCAAAATGGAGCTAAATAATTATTTCAATTGCCTCAGACTCAAGGAAATCTTAGTTCTGCCAAATTCCCTCAAGCATTTCCTGATGAATGTAMTATCAAGATATGACTAAGTCTTTTAGCTGCCATTTTTCTAATATTTGATAGGTTGACTATTGAAAAAATYTACACAGAAAAGCCTATGCTTCAGGGAACTCTGATGACCTAAAATAGAAGGATGTATACGATGAAAGCTGTGATACTGCTTGAAACTGCAACCCCAAGAAAATGGCTATTGTGAAACATATTCATCACTAAGAAGGCTTGTGGACTCTTTTTCCATGGTGCAAATGGTCCTGAAACCTACAGTGTTCAAAACTGAAAGGTCTTAAAATCCTTGAACTTAAAGATACTCATTGGAGAATTTTTTTTTTCATGTTTTATTTCCATAATGCTTTGAGCTAATGGATCAAAAGACTACAAGCAAAGAGTGCTGACCTGTTAAATACAGATCGTTACTATCTTCTGGTGATGCAGCCACAGGTCAGAAACAGTTAGAAATTTCCCTTTGCAAGAGAGACATCTATGGTAGTTCTATCTTGTCCTAGGTAAATTCTGATGAGAGTTAGATCACTGACAGAAAATGTGATCTGCTTTCCTGGTTTGTTTTATAAAAGGCATTTTCTCCCAATGCTTGCTCTTAAGGGGCACCAAAATTCCCAAGAGTGTTAAAAGAGTACCTTTAGATAGCAATGAAAGTATGAGAAGCCAGAGCACGAGTACAGTTTGCCTACAAGCGAAGGAAAGCACACACCTGCAGGATATGTGTGACTACCTTCTCTTGACCTGTTAGAGTCTATAGCACRTTATAAGTGTGGCTTCCTTCAGTGGAGCAATTCCTTGTGGCACACAATTAGCATGTTGCAGCTATGACATGGCCACTGGAAGGACCTCCCTCATCCATGCACGAGGTCCCATTGCATGTAGTCCTGCCTCCGTCAACAGTTGAGTGGAGGGAAACCTAGAGACAGTTTCATCTTACACTTCGGTGCTGTATTAAAAACCTGTCAAATTCCTGCACATTTTATGGAGATGTTTGTTAGAGATTAATGAGGCTTATTGCTGGTAGAAATCAATGGTATATTCTTTCCTCTCATGGTCAGGGATCGTAGAGGAGAGGTTTGTCCTAATAACTGCTGGTCATATCCTCTCTAAGAGGTATAGCTTAGAGTTGGCTGAATTTCAGAGTTCAGTGCAATTAAAGTTTGCAAGCTCAACTAAATTTCAGTGAAAATTCTTCCCACAAGAGCAAGGAAAATGTTTTTCATAATGTCAAGATGCTTTTTTGATACTTTTTGAAATAGTTTGATTATTTATGTATTAAAGCAAAGTTACTATTTTATATTTAATATCTGTTAACTGTTTTTATAGTTATAAATCAAAACAAAAGATTTCAAGAGATTATCTTCTGTGCTTGCTTTTTGCTTTATGGAACAGAATAGTTTTGTTTTTCTTCAGCTGGCTACAATTTAACTCCCATGTCTTGAAACACTGCTTAAAAATAGAAACTAGGTTAACATAAATGGGGATCTCATACATATGAGGATGCATTAGACTAAAATCCCTTAAATTTTTTTCCCAGATTATATTTCATCCCTTGTCTGCTATAGACTATGGCTTCAGCCTTCATTCATAGTCTAATGATCAAGTCTATCTCTCTAATGAAGCTAAAAACAAAACAACAACAAAAGACAGTTCTGGGCTCCCCAGTACAAGAGGRATGTGGAGCTGCTGGAGAGAGTCCAGYGCAGGGCTACSAGGATGATCAGGGGCCTGGAACATCTGCCCTATGAGCAAAGGCTGAGAGAGCTGGGCCTGTTCAGCCTGGAGAAGAGGAGGCTGAGGGGGGACCTGATCAGCGTGTATAAATACCTCAAGGGAGGCAGTGAGGAGGAGGGGGTGGCCTCTTTTCAGTGGTGGCCAGCAATAGGACTAGAGGAAATGGCTTCAAACTGAAGCATCGGAAGTTCCACAGGAACTTAAGGAAGCATTTCTTCACTGTGAGGGTGACAAAGCACTGGAACAGGCTGCCCAGAGAGGTTGTGGAGTCTCCTTCTTTGGAGATCTTTAAAACCCGCTTGGATGCAGCCCTGTGCCACGTGCTCTAGGTGACCCTGCGTGAGCAGGGGGGTTGGACTCGATGACCTCTGAGGTCCCTTCCAACCTTYGGCATTCTATGATTCTATGATTCTATGRCTGAGGAGGAGGAACATCACAAAAACGTAAGCTAACAWGCCAAAGCCAAGCTCACAGAAGGTGCTAAAACTGGCCAATGTTAAGTAATGTGAACTGCAAATCTGAGATAAATGACCTTCAATGCAATGATAACTTGGATATGAAGGAAAGTTTCTTGCTGATTAAAACACTCTGAAATACATAAAGAAACACAAAGTGGTCAAAGAAACAGTCAATGGCATGTGGATAGCTTAGCTTTGCATGATAGTTTAAGTTTTCTTCAAAKTTCTTGCAGATAGAAAATGACAAATGCTAGCTCTGAACTGTAATTATAGAAGAATATATTGAGCATTGTTGGAATTGCCTATTTATTACCTATTTAGCAAGCAGACTCCTATTTAAAAATTTCTCTATCATGGAAGTCTTTGAAGCTAAAGGCCAAATTCATCTTTAATGTAAWTTTTTAACTTCAAATTACACCTGCAATGGATTTATCCCATTAATATATACACTGCTTGTCTGAAGTAGATAACAAACATTCGGCACTAAAGTTTACAGGGTTTTATGCTTCCTACTTATTGCTGACAAATGCACTGTTGGAACTTAGTGAGGAAATTACTATTTATGATCTTCAACTGGTTTAAGAAACTCAAAGACACTTTGAGAAAATTAAGTGATTTTTATTCCTGCTATTTGAATCTTTTTTGCTAAATAACCCACATCCATTACAGAAACAAAATAATATTGCTTAATATCTTGTCTTATTGATTTCTTGTGCAGCACTAATGCAAATCCTGCAGCATTGATCATTTCATCATAAATTCCTTACAGGTGATATGCTTGTCATGTTTTACAACTCTTTCAGTATTTATGAATGCCCATTGTATATATGACTTAAAAATAGTAAATATTTAGTAATAAATATTGCAAAGGGACGATGTCTAGTAATTTAAACAGCTAAGCTCCTTTCCCTTCTTAACTTAGATACCCATTGGCAGTTTTTTCATGATCTTTTCCACATTTTTATCTTGAAAGTGTTGAAGAGTTATCATAAAGTGGAACATAAAATCATTTAAGCACATGGACTGCTGGCCACACCTGTGTCTTGAAGGAAATTATCTTCATTGAGCCAAGGTTGTTATGGGTGTCCACATTTACAAACATATAGTCATACAGACATACATATATGTATACACATATTCCTACATGCATGTAGATTGGAGGAAAAACTTCWGTTTTAGATAAAACAGACTAGAGATTCTAGTTATACCTCAAGATATTTCATACATGTTAATAAATCTGAGAGAAAAAATATATATGTTTAATATACATTCAATGCTTTTTAAAGACCTTCGCCTCATTTTTAAAGGATCAGTAACATTCTGAAACTCCTAGAACCCAGGTAATACTTCCAACTTTATAAGGTTATAATAAATACAAAARAAGATTAGCAATAGACCATCAGAACTGTAGCTTTAGGTTGAGTTTTTAAATGAGAAATTGCTGTAAAATTTTAATGCACCTTCCTTTTAAGATTGCTTTAGAAAAACAAACAAAAAAAACAGAAAATGAACAAAAGTAGAATTATGGCAGGTGCAATATGACAGGCACTTTCTTACAGAGACATCTTATCTCCAGAAAACTTTTATCAAGGACTTTCCAAACAAAACTTTGCTGAGGATTGTAAGAGGTATTCAGGCTTCTGACATTCACATCTACTGAGCTATGATAACAGCAGCAACATTATTTTTTTTTTTTTTGTGATGCCCTTAATTCCCTCTTAGGCACTCCTTTCAGGGTGCAATGCCTTCATCCACCAACATGCTGCTCTTTGGCATTTCTTTTGACATGGGCAAATATAGTGATGGTGATTTTTGTGATATTAATCTCTTTTTGCCAGAAGATTATATGAATCCAGTTTAAAGCTCACGTAACACAGGCCATGAAGCAATTTTCATATAATAATGACTTTGCCATTAAAGGCTTTGGAAAGTTTTAAATTTTGACCTTAAGACAAAGGCTTAGCTCTTTACTGGTCTTCGGAGTTAGATAATCTTCTGAGACCAGGACAGACCAAGGCTTTCTGGTGCCTCTTAAAACAAATAAATAATCCAGGGTATTTTTACAYAGTGCCCTGAGCAGACACTCAGAGGAAAAGCTGATACAAGCTACTAAAGACTAGCTCGCTTCTAGTCTCACACCAACCCAGGATGCAACCCACGACACTGTAACCCAAATCAGCCAGACCAAGCAACTAACCAGAAGCAAAACAGAAGGACAATTTGTGTTGTGAAGAGAATTTACATTTAAGAGCCATAGGCCCCTCTCAGTGTCAGATATCAGATGCCCATGTGTGTGCCACAGCAGTTCAGGATTAGTATCGAGTTAACTTTTCTCATAGCAACCTTGAAATTGCAGACATTTTTTTTAGCAATTTTCCATCACATTGCAAGAACAGAAATAAGAAAAAGATACTTCATGGCCAACCTTCCCAAAGTAGCCTCTGGTCACAATACATTCTGTTCTATTTATCTTGTGCTCCTGGATTCAGAAAGTTCTCTCTTACTACTGAATRTTAATGTGTRTGTGTATATATACATATATATAAAATAAAAATTGCCCTTATATTACTCTCAAACAAGTGAAGAAAAAATAGCAACTACAATTCCTACCGTGGGCAGACACACGGGGTAAAGTGCTGCAGCCTGTCACCAGAGCGAGTGGATCCAGGTTAGCCCATGGCCACCAAAGCACATGGAGATAGCACCGAGCTGCTGGCACACCGCTCAAGCAGAGCTGGGGCCTGCGTGCTGCTCCCAAGGAAGGGGAAAGAGCCTCAGGTGAGGCAGCTTTTCACAGCTCTGCTCCACAGCTGGCCACAATACCCCACCAATGGAGCCCAGCTGTGGCGTGTTGGGCCTGCTCTGAGCACCTGGGATCTGGGGGCCTGGGATCTGCACCTGCACCTGGGATCTGGGGGCCTGTGGTTTCTCCCCAGTCCAGCTGGTGTCCCCTAGGGTCTGATGATGTCCCTCCATTTGCTGCTGGTGCCCTCAATGTCCTACTGATACCCCTCAGGTCCTTCTGRTGCCACTCGGGGCCTGCTGATGCCCCCCTATGTCCTGCTAGTGGCCTCCATGTTCTACTGATATTGCCAAGGTCCTTGATGTCCCCCAGGTCTTGCTGATGCCTCCCAGGTTCATGCTGGTGCCCCCCGGCCCTGCTGGTGTCCCCTGGCTCTGCTGGACTCTGCCTGCCCAGGATTCAGCTGAGCATGGCCCACCTTGGCCCTGCCGTGGGTCAGATCCTGCTCTCTGTGCAGTGGTGGTGTCTTCAGGGCTTTTTGTTTTCACAAATGTTCAGAGGGGTAAGAAAGCTGCCGTAAGAGTGTTTTAAAGGCATGTTTAAAATTAATAAAGAAGACTTTCCTACATTAAAACCTTGTCACATATCACCAATGTTACAAATAATGGATAATAACAGCTACAGTGAGTAGAATAAATTTGATAACACTTTAAGTAGATTAGACTAAAAAGACCATATTGTACTCTCACYAGAAGCGGGAAAAGGAAGTGGGGGAAGGGGGAAGTTTCTCTAAAAGCAGTTTCATGCTTCGAATGCCAGGAGCTGAAAGCCAGTGCTCAAAAAAAATCACGTTTGTCTGTTTTCTTTAATATGTTTTTCTTAAATTTTCAATGTCTTTCCATATTATGAAATTTGTGGCTGGTATTATAACATCCAATTGATGCCTGATCTTAAAAAAAAAAAAATAAAATAAAATAAAATAAAAAATAAAAGAGAGAATTGGAAAGTATTGTGAAAGAAAAATAGCCCGATGTTGCTTTACAAGCTGTGCTCTGTTACTGATGTCTCATGTCTAATGGACAAAGGCTGTTGTTGGAGTCCGAGTGGATGCACTTTCTGGCTATATACTCTCTGTAGCGCCAGCAGATGAAGAACTCCTGATATTTATTTATTTATTTATTAAGATAGCTCTCTGGGAAATGATAATTCTTCTTTTCTGCATATTTCTGGCACATGGATAAATAATTAAGAGAGTGTTTTCTTTTATCAAAGTCAAAAAGTTCAGAACGTCTCAGGACTGCAGCTTTTTAAAGAGATTTTTATATAAGAGAGTTTGTGAAAGTGCCAGACTGAAAAGTTACTCTCCATTTGGAGGGAACAGTAAATGACAAGACAGGTTTCTGCCATCTCTGCCCAAACTTATTCAAGTCTACCTTGAAAGCAAATTCTGCAAGTGAAAGGACAGCTCAGCTGCCATTAATCATTCAGTTTTGACTTCTTCACAGACATTGCTTGTCTTTACTAGCCATTTTGTATTGCTACTCATTTTATATTGTATTCTCCCTCATTAGCTGAGTTTGGAATATCAACTAATTTTATCCTAGATCTGTCATGGTAACACTTAGTAGCCATTGGATGAATCGTCAATGCCAGGTTCTTCCATAAAACTGAAATAATTGCTGTTTACAGTGCATGTCAGCTTGTATAACGACGTCACTACACGAGTACTTCTCCTCTGTAAATACCAGCACTGGAAATCAATGAAGTTTTCTGCTTCTGGTGGATATTTTCTGACCTGTGTCACTTAACTTTGCATGATGAAAATGTCAGCAGGGCACCCAAAATTGTTAATAGCCATGCAGCTGTGCTGCCAGCAGCAACAGTGTTTTTAAATACTGAAGTCACTATAGATAGATTTTAGTAGTGTTTGCCACACATTTTGCTCTTGAAAGCTGTGTTTCTGTGTTTGCAATACATGGTTAAACCTCTTCAGGATGCCCCAGAGGAAATATAAATCCATTCTGACTACTACTTCAGCTGTACCGTTGTGCTCAGTGTGCAACGTTCCCATATGTCAAATGGGAACAGGGTCCCACTTTGACCCTTTAACTCTACATTGGCTAAGGTTGTTACCAGTACAACTACGTTGGTGATGTTACCACTGAGAAATATTGCTGCAGTTGTGTCCCAGAAGTCAGGGCAACAGGCTTTCCTCTGACAGTCTGCAGAGAAAGGCGCACTAAGGACAATCCTAATGGACGAAGCAGCAGCCCCTTTCCTGCTTACCTGCTAGCAACATATTTAGCTGTTTATATAACCTGAAATTTGTGTAGAAAAGCCTAGGCCCATCTTCCTTCAGACAATCTTACTTCTTTCAGACAATGGTAGACCAATTTGAATGTTGTGACTATTTACATGAGAAAAAGCAACAGATTAAAAAGAAAATCTTCAGCACTACTTTTTTTTTTTTTTTTTTTTTTTAAGCTAAAAGGTTTCTCTGCCTAGTGCTAAGTGCATTCCTGCTTAGACAAGTCATCCCCCCCTAGCCTTTCTAAGATGATAGAGCACTTACAGTTAATGAAACTAAACAAATTGAAGAAGGAACTTCTTGTCACCTGTGTACTTTTCACTCTAAAATGTGCTCTAGCTCTGAAACTCCAGCAGACACCTCTACAGCATGAATAGTTTCTTTGTGCAGTTCATTTTATGCTCTTTGATCCACATAGTTCTGCTGGTTCTCAGGTTGAGTGAAGTGCCTTTTGACTTTTACTATTTTTAATTTCTAAAAGCTACTTTTTGGCTGTCTTCAGTTCGATACTTGTTTTTTTGATGAAAGGACTATTTAACATACACTATAAATGTCCAATAGTATTGGAAAACTGATTTGTGAAAGATATATATATTGTAAGATATATATATATGTATGAGCCCAAACACTGTTTGCCCCAAACAGTGAAGAATTACAGAAGTATWTCTTTCCCATCCTGCTTAATGCCAGTCTTCTCTGCCAAGACGCAGGGATAACCCTACAGCCATTTGTAAAAGTGTAGCATAAATTTAGAAATGAGCCACCATTTGGCAAAGATTCGTGGTAAAATAAACTCTTGGATCCTGTAAGTCCCTGCAACTCTCTGCTTGGATTGAGCCTCAGCAGGCTTTTGCTAGGGAAAAAAAAAAAAAAGAAAAAAAAGGAAAACACACGGGCTCCACAGACACTTGTGCAAATATTTGTTCAGATGAATAGTTCAAATAATATCTACAGTGGTATGCATATGGAGATGTCCTGTGTGTGTATATGTGTATATGAGGACATTTGAGAATCCTAAAAGAGATAATTCTGTCAGTTTTCATTTATTTTTTAAAAAGTTGAGTGTACATAGGGCTAGTTAAATATGATGAGTAATACATTTAAAGACAAAATGTAAAATATTTATAAAAAAATCCAAATGTTTCACATTTTGCACAGTTTTCTGCTTCAGTGAAGCCTGATTATTTTTTATTTTCTTTTTATCTTCCTTTTCCCTCTATTTCTTTATTACCTATTTCCATCAAAGAAAAGAAGTGAAAGAAGTTGAAAATAAAGTCTAAACAATTACAAATACAGGATTTTTCTTTTATAATGATTTATGTTTCCTCCCAGATGTGGGAAGAAAGGCAAAGTTCAGTCTATAAAGGAATAGTTACATTTTCCTATGCTGCTCAGTGTTTGCTGTTCTGAAACAAGAAGTACAGCAGATGCTTTATTCAGTATCTGCACTGTAATACTCAGCATTACTCAGCATGATGCAAAGGTTCCCACTGGCTCATGCCCAAACTATGCCCGAGGGCACCCTTCCCTACATTTGCTTGGAAACTTCAAATGGCATTTCTCAGATTGTAGATAAATTGTAAATGAAATAAATGTTTTATCAAAATAGCAATGAAACTAAAGCAATGATGAATAGAAATGTGTTGAAAATGTAGGCAGCTGATAGGTATTGATAAATTCTGGAGATCTGACAGCTCATCAGCTATTTATTTGGACTATGTAAACAGCCACGGCTAAAGCAGCAGAAGTGATATGTTGAAGCTTCCATTAATTTTCAAAATGTCAGAGGAGATGGAGCTTAAATGCTTTTCCCTTCAACTGGCACCATTAAAGTAATAGGAACTCTTCTCTATTTAATAAAAAATTCAAGTATACCCCAAATTAAGCAAGCTAAAGTTTTGTAAGACTTCCAAACTCCAGCAAAATTTGACTACCTGCTGATTAGAGTGTAAAAGAGAGGATGAACTAAGACTTTGTAATTTCTGAGAATGTTTCTACATATGGCATTGTTTTAAGCAAGATGATAACTTATTGAACTTCACAGCAATGTTCACAAGGTCAAAAAATGTTTGAAGACAGCATGAAAAACAGAGATAAAAGGATTTTGTATAGCAGTCCTGAAAAGAGCATTTCATCTTTAGTCCTTCCAGTCAAACTTTCATACCCCCAAAAGTTAACAAACAAAACTTCTTTACTCCCATTCAGACAGTGATTATATTCCATGAAAATTATTTCTGTTGAAATCAGTTTTACAGTCACCTTTTAACTTTTATTTTCTGTATTGACTTTCTCAATAGCACCTTAACACTTCCTTGACACATCAAACTACCATGGAGAAACCACACAGGGCTTCCTGATCAGGAGGAAAAACCTTTCTAGGAGGCCTAATCTTTGCTTTCCAAGRTAGCACCACACTAAAAGATAGCTACCCATACTCATACCTCTTCTGAGAGGCTAAAAATAAGGTTGAAGAAGACAAACAGCACTCACATAGCAGAATAGTGTAATTTTATTAAGTCTAAGTCTCAGTAGTAATGTTTCTGCTCATGAGCTTTTAGCAGGGAGACCACACTGATACAATAGACTCAGAATAGGACTACTTTTCTAGAAATTTTAGTTCTGTCACTGTATTCAATTGTTGATTATTTCTCAGGTTCTTTGTACACCTGCTGAAGTGAAAAAATTATCATGCATATTTTTACTTTTGAATCAAGCAAATGTCAAATTAACATACGAAAACATGCAGAGTTGCCTGATCAATGCTTTATGCTTCCTGTGAACTGTTTTGCCATCATTTTTCACTCTTTTGTAAGTCASGCCTTTCCTTTATAAAGGATCAATCTTGAAAACTATCATGGATTATCTATTAGATGTTCAAACCTTGTTAGGGATTCCTGATGAACCACTTGCAATGAACGCCATGAAATCTGAGTGCAATATTTACTCCAGTTCTACTGCAGTGTTCTTGTGAGAGAAAAAAAAAAACAGTTTTATCTTCTTGTTTCCAAAATAGAAATAATACTGTTCACTTTCCCCTCCCTTTAGATTTTCTTAACTGTTTATACCGTGAGGTCTTTGGGGCAGAAATAGTTCTTTCTTTGAGTTTGGTAAAGCATAGAGCAGTATAGGCACTATAGGCCCTATAATTTTTTTTTTTTTTTTTAACATTTTACTTAACAAGGGAACTGAAAAGTTTGTTATTTGTGAAGTCTCAGTGATCAAGTCATTAAATCTTGATCCAGACATCTTGATGTCACTGGGAAAAATACCACTTCTGTGCTTCAGTTCTATGTAATTTTGAAGGGGAAAGTCCACATTAATAGGTGACAAAGCAAGATGTTAAATGCAATATGACTTACTAGAGTTAAAAATATTAGCCACTGGAAGCTTCTGAGAATTCTGGAATATTAGATGTAGTCTAAGTGAAGATGGATTAGAGGACAGACGGCTAGTGCTGTGATAAAGGCAGATGATAAATGTAGTTGGACACTTCCCTCTTGAATTCCTCACATGGATATCACCACTGCATCTGTCTTACTCCTATCATTCTGCTTTGTATCACAGATTGTTATTAGTAGAAGCATTTAACACTTAAATGGAAGAAAAGTTGGAGATATATATAAAGTTATAACATATAGTGATATCTATTAACAGCCAGAAACTCTTTTATATGGATTTCTACCGGTTTTAAATTTCTGTTGAATGAAATTGAATTTGAGGAGCACAAAGAGAAAATTAAACAGGTCATAGTTTCTAAATAATCCTACTTTGACAGAAAAGCCAGCTAAGCTAAACCTCTGTCACCTATTAAAATGTCAAACCATGCTGCAGATGC
Source organism: Nothoprocta perdicaria (assembly GCF_003342845.1). Taxonomy (NCBI): domain Eukaryota; kingdom Metazoa; phylum Chordata; class Aves; order Tinamiformes; family Tinamidae; genus Nothoprocta; species Nothoprocta perdicaria. The sequence continues at coordinate 1,439,771 of NW_020454649.1, forward strand.
TGTGTTGTCCAAATTGCACCCAGACTACTTTTTGTGGGATCGTACTGTAAACCGGATCTTCTGAAAAAAAAATAGATAGATGAACTCAATTTTTTTTTTCTTGTTATCATATCATTGATCAAGCTGTAGCTCTGGCTGAGTGTGAGCAGAAATGAACAGGTGGGAACTCCTTAACTGGGGCTTGCCAAAGAAGGAAACTATAGCTCTATAGTATGTCTTGCAGTAAAAATGCTCTGTGTGCGCGCTAACCTCAGGCCCATATTTTCCTGTACATTGTTATTTGCAGAGAATATTAGATTAGGCTAAATAAATACAGAAAGTCACACATGTAAGGCTTTCATTAATTTTCTAAAAGAACTATTTTATTTAAAAATATTTATATTCATATATAAAATATATAATTAATATAATATGTAATATATATAATCTTGTATAATTGATATGATATATATAAAATATAATTTTAATAGAAATATTAGTGTAGTGTATTTGCTACTTTGTTCATTTTCAAAGATCAACAGAATCTTTGAATTTTACGTTATGAAACAACTCTATAGTTCAAAGTTTGATTTTACTCCTATTTCAGATAAAAAAAGCTTCAGTTTGAGACTGCAAATAGAAAGGAAACTCCTCAGAGATTTACTTCTGGGGCTTCAAGCTTTCATTGCCCTAGGGCAGGCTGCCAGGCTGTTCTATGGAGTGATGTACATTGGGTAACTAAAATGGCAGTTCAATGAGACATTTAAAAAAATGATCTTATTTGCCTTTTTTTTTTTTCATTTAAAGCCATTCTGCCACATCAGCTATGTTCATATGTGTGGATCAGAGGTGGCATTTTGAAGAAAAGAGGATTTTTTGAAACCAGGATGCTGATGTGAGCACTGCTAGTTTCACAGCCTGCAAAAATGCCTACCACAAATATTTAGCTTTTTTATGTTGATCTGGTCACTGAGCAGAATAATTGGATCCAAGTACATAAAAAAGAAGGTGTCTTTGGGAAAAGGCAGATAACACAAAGATGGGAGAATGATGAAAGTCATCCTGTTTTGAAGGAAAATGGCCATTATATTGTTTATCATGGTCTTCCTGGCTGATGTAAGGTACACTAATCAGAACTGATATTTTTACATATCTTATCAGACTCTTGTATGATAATGAGATRTAGGATTATTGCTAATAAAACATGAATGTAAGTTCATTAGCTATAGAATTCCATTTTCTCATGTGTGTGTTAATAAATATTAGAAGACTTTTTATATCTCCCATTGCAGGCTTCAAAATGGATGAAAAGCGAAGTCACTGACTAGAGAGGGAAAGGTAGAGAGATCCTCGGACACACATCATCTCTTAARCTCCGTATTTAGTCAACAGTAAAAAGACAGAAAACAGGAAACCAGTGTAAGTGCTCTGATTCAGCCCCTTGATGAAAGTATCTGACTATATAGAGAAAGATTAGACTCATAATGTACTGGACAAATAACACAGGTTTTGCACATTCTTTTGCTTTTATTTCAAAGCAGAGTGCAGAGCAGACTCTTTTAAACAATTCTCCAAAAAGTAGTGAYAGCAATTTAAGTCTTAATGCTTAAAGTCTGTGTTAGATTAATAAATTTAGTCCTAAAGAAAAATTTCTATATTTAAGGAGATATCAGTAAGATTCTTTGCTTTGGAAAATCTTTCCAGAAGAAAAAAAATTTCTCTAACAAACATATAGTCAAATATTTATTCACTCACTGTGCAAAGGTCTCCAATAGAAACTAGTTTCACACAGATGATCTTCTTCACTGTCATATTTTTCATTTTCATTCCTTACAACAATGATATCTATCTTAATATTGTGATTTTTTTTTAATGCAAACAGATTTTTTTCCCTGATAACAGAGCTGGCTAATGGATTCTTCAAGCAAAATGTGTATAAAATGTCAACAATAGATAAATACTGGAAATATTCAAAAGGACAGTTCTACCTGGGACAGTCCTGATAGACATCTGTTAATATCTCTCTCTGGATAGAAAATGCCATTACTTTTTGGGAAATCAGGTTTWATGTGTATGTTCAATTGACAACACCACACTAAGCCGCTCAGTTCTTGCTTTGAACAAGTCTTAATTTTTCCCATTACAAGTGTGAAATGTGATTCTGAAGAAGATTGAATTAGATGTTTTTACTGCAATGTATGGTTCATCTTACAGGAACATCTTTGTCCTTTTGTGCTAGTTGTGTTCACATCATGTTGGCCTCAGGGGTAGAGAAAAAACAGAAACTGACAGATTGGTTTAGTAGTAAATAGAATTGCTTCTTCTCAGAACTATGACCCATGCCCACAGGAGATGGATTTATCTATACACATTAATTGATCCATCTAGATTATGTATTTCTGCTCATGTGTGAATAATATTTATTTAAGTGGGTTGCCTGACCTAGAAATAAGAAAGAAGAGGAGGGAAAAAGAAGATAAGAAAAAAGAGGAGGGAAAAAAAAAAATAAATCCATAGTTTTCCCTCAAACTTTCTAATTAACAAGCACCCCAGATATGCCTTTTCATGTGTTTACTTTCAGACTTATTTTTACAACAGAAATTAAGTTGTCTTTATTGACATACCAATTAGTTTTGATCAATTAGAAGGAGAACTGCGTTGTAAGCCAGGACCAAGGAGCTTTGTTGCAACAATGTGAAGGACATTAAAAAGTGCCTACAGAACTTAAGAAGAGGACAAGCCTTCTGCTATCCTGTATCATGCAAACTTTCCAGAACTGCTTCAGGGAACTGAGTTGATGAATCATTGGCAGGGGGTGGGAAGGAGGGATCTTTTCTGCTCAGCTGACTAGGGGCTGGCAATTCCAGAAAGTGAGGGGTTTAAAGGCAGTCTTGAAAAGGGAAAGAAATAAGTACCAAATATCCTGAATTTATATTATTCTGTGCATAAGTAAATGCAAAGTTGCCTTACAAAAAGAGAGAAGAAAAATGAACCCAAGGAAATGTTCTTATCAGCTAATCCAACATTCTTAAAGTATTTAATAGAAACACTAAACATGGTTACCTATATGGAGTGGTAACAGAGCTGATTTCATTATACTTTAAACAGTGCCCAGATGTTCAGGTTTCAGTCAATATTGAGGTTCTTGTGCATGATGGAGAGGCACACATGCATCCCTGATGGAGGAAAGCCCAAACCAGTTAGTCTGTGTCCTCTTACACACAAAATTTTGGTTCTTCAGATATTTTGACTCGTATGAGCTCTTGCTTTGATTTTTTTTTTCAATAAATAATACATATAATGCTGAATTTAAAGTGTAGTCATATAATTTAGACAAAATTAGTAAATTAGTAGAAGGTTAGATTTCTTAATTTCCCATAGCTTGTGATACTGGGAACAAGAGCTAAATTTGGAATAGTAGCAAGATTAAGTATCAATATAACAAACATTTAACAAATATTACACTAGGAATATAGTAATTTCAACTTTAAGGAGSCAGAGTGTTCTCTGAATTTTGCCAGCAATTCTGTTTGGAATATGAAATTGAGTGATACAGTCCTTCATTGATATATCACAGAAATGTTTTTAACCACTTAAGTTAGAAAAAAATCCTGGATCATCTATTGAGGATTATTTTATTAAACAAACTAGTGTATTTTCATACAATAGTCTTTGTCCTCAAAACTTCTAGAGAAGTATCCAGGCTTGATAAGACTTGAAACGATGGTGAATCCAGTATTTCTTTTTGTAGATGTTCCAACCTTTAATTGCTACGACTGTTAAAAGTGCTTTTATTATTTCTAATTTGAATATTTAAATTTGTCTTGACTATCAGTTCCGGTAGTGCCTTTTTATTCTAAACAAACATTGATGCATGCCAGAATAGAGAATGAATGAATGGATGGATGGATGAATGAACATATCCTAAGGGAAGGATCATTATTATTCATCAGTACTGAGAGCTGCTGATTAATATTTCATGGTCATCACACAGACTACAGAAATAAGGAAAGAACCAGTGATGCTAAAATAACCCATATCACCACTTTTGGTCATAAATCCAGGACAATGTCTTTTTCTTTTCCTTTTTTAAGCATATGGTTTGCCCCATGCCACTTAGGACTACCAAGAGAAACACATCATTTCTTTTTTTTTGAAATCACAGCCAGATGCAAATATGGCTTTTGCATGGCTACAGGCAGAAGACAGTGAAAAAAATCAAGAAATTAAATGATAGTTTAAAAAACAGCAGATAGATTTTGCAGCACATTTTGATAATGTAAGTATAAAAGCTTGTATTTTCCACTGAATTCAGTGGCATTCTATGTCATTGCACATTTTTTCACTAGCATTCAAAATCATACTACATCATGATACAAAATGATACAAAATATCTACACTACACTACACACTACTACACTACTACACTACAAATATACTACAAAATCATACTACTACTACTTTTTTCCCTTAACAGGTACTCTGCAAAACTACTGCTGTTAAAACACTGTTTTGATATGTATTTTTTGGTTTTCTTTAAGGAACCTATACAAAATGTCTTGTGCAAAATTATTTGAACAATATATTGATAATCTCTTCCTTTTTACATGGTGAACTGGTTGTCCCGTTGCAAATATTTGATACAAATTAAAGATAGTAAACAGATGTTCTTAGTCCTGTTCTTGGAGCTTCTGCTTTTCAAAAAGCTGAATACTATTGAATTCAGATAAGGTTGATGTCAGAACTCATGGGAAAGAAAGAGACAGAGAACAGGACAGAAGGGATAATTTTTTAGATTTTTTTTTTTTTAATTTATGCCTGTCCACATAATTTGTGGGTCTTTTTCAATATATCTCAAGAAAAAAAGAAAAAAAAATGTACAACAGGATTTGCTCATTTGATTTGTTATTTTCATCTAATCATACATTCAGAAGAATGTGTCTGTTTATAGCTTTAGCTATAATATGTTGAGTGGTGCCTGATTCATTTAAATACATAACTGGCGGGCTCAGACAAACTGTGCTACCTTTTAACAAACAATCAATATGCAATGGGTTAATCAGATTTTCAGATTTTTTTTCCCCATGAAAATATCTGAATGCTGACAAATAAATGAAAAATAGAATATTTCAATTCTGGCATGCTAAAGAGTCATTCTGTGGTTGTTATGCTCTATGGCACTGTATTTTGTGTCTCAGACTTGCTTTCTCCTCTGAAGCCAAGGAACATTTGTCTAGTTGCACTGATGATAGCACACCAGATTTTCTTCCTCGGAGTCTGATTTCATGGCAGACTCCTCACATAGATCTGCGGCATTATAAGAGATGAAGTCTAGAATGGAACCTTATCTCATTAGACTGAATGGAAAATCTTGATAAGAATRGGTAATAACAAGTAAATTTGTTTCTATAGCTACATAGAGAATACAATTTTTCAGCCCACAAAAAGAAAACTTCGGATCTCAGAAATATGAGGGAGTTTGTGGAAAGTGGCATTTCTACGTAAGATTTGGTTCAAAACAAGTCCTTTTTTTTTAAGGCATTAAATCTCTTTTAGGAAAAGTGTTCAGGAAAAGCTGAACACTCAGAAAGAACCTCACTCACAGGCTTTCCTCTTCCCATGAGCATTATTCCCTTCTCCTCTGTCCTCTCCTCTACTATCCTACTAAATTCACAATTGAAACTCCAGGCAATGTGGCAGTCTCTGAGGCAGCTGTAGTTGTTACCATARTTCACAAACACAAGAGTTACCTGAGGTCAAAAATTGCTTTGATCTTCTTGATTCCCAGGAAGCACCATGACATCTGAGCAGAGGAAAAAGCGATAGGTACACTAYAGACATCAGGAGACCATTCAGGTTTTAGTATCAGGGATTTTAATAAACTCTTRCAACATTTTCCTATGTGGACTTCAAATGGAATTTCATTTTATGAATGTTAAAAATGTCCCTGAACCTATAAGCTTGTTTCTTTGATATTGTAAGTGGATTTCAGGGACAAAAAGAAACATCAAGGAGCGGGGGGAAGGAGAACAAACCAACCCAGCAGTAATTGAGCAGAAATTTGCCTCCCTAGAAAGCTGGAGTGTGTAAGGATTCTTGCCAATATAACTCCAGCCCTTTTATCTGCTCAAGCCAGAATAATCCTGAGAAGCTGGTAGCAAGAAAATGCATTGCAGACTATTTGCTTTGGTGGGGAGCTGGATGTGTTGCGTTCCTCATTGTACTAAAATAATAATTTAAAATCGTGTTCATTAGTCATCTTCACTTTGTCAGATATTTTTGTACAATTGTCACAATATAGTTTCAGTTCTGTAGTTCTATCTTCCCCACCCATCATACCTCCCCATATGGCCATCATCTGTGTATACCAGAAGACAAATAACTTTCTAAATCACTTCAAGAATTTGTCCAATAAGCCTTTCAGTAATGTGATACATGCCATGAATACTACACATTTACTGCAGTGCTTATGATTTTTACTCATTCATTTAAATATATTTTTATATTCTTATTATCTGAATAATTTTCTAACATYCTTTTCTCCTTGTTTGTGTTTGCAAATAAAGAGATAATATTTGCTGGAACTATGAACTTTCTCACTCAGTGTTTCTGATTGTGCCTTATCCTTTATTAACAACCTGATATATACTTCTGAAGATGCTCAGTTTATTTGAGATCATCTGATAACCTTTTCAAATATATTTTTTTATGTATTATTAAACAGTATGTATGCTTTTTTTGCAAGAAATACTACACAAAATTCCACTGTTTGCAGTGTATGACAACTCAGACTAGATCATTGCAGTGTTCACCCTCTAGCTTTAAACTTGCAAAATCTGAAGTGTGCATACAATCTCCAAAGGCATTCTGGTTTCCACAGAGCTTTCCAAGAAATAAGCCTTTCCTAATATCCCTGGCCAAATGTCCTTCTGATCCTCACTAAGCCTTCTTCAGTGATGAGCAGCACTTATCAACCCTCAACAAATAGTACTTTAGGATATCTTCTGAAATAATAAATAAGAGATCTCTTCAATGTTCATGCTTCAATAATTAATTCAGAGTATCTTAATCAGCAATGAAGGAACACATTGATATAGGAAGAAATGTCTTGTAACATGTTGCTGTAATATTTAAAAGTTATTGAATGAAAATAAATTCACTACCTATTTAACAGCTGAAGACTGAATCGTGCTCCATCCATGACATTTTGTTGAGAATTTGCTGAGGCTCAACTTCTGCTCCTCTGCACCTCCTTTCCCAGGCAGGCTGAAGGAAAGGGGCCAACACTGCCAGTTAAATCTCAAGTTTCTCAACCACATTTTCAACCCCATGCTAAACAAACCTTCCAAGCCAGGGCAATTACACCACACAGGGAACTGAGCTTTACCCTGTACATTGCATGAGACAGTCCCCTATTGAGTGGCCACTCTTTATCCATTTACACTGAACTGCTTTCCAGACTACATTTCACACACAAGCTATCACATCTATATTGATGGGAAAGGTCTTCCGGGTCATACTCTTCCTCATCTATTCATGTGGATTTAAGGCACTGTTATTCATCCCAGAATCTCTACTCCAGATTTCCCTGCCAATAGCCTGGGAATCGAATTCAGATATATGTCAAACTCTTCCCCTTTCACTGACATGTCTTATTTTTCTCAACTTGCATATCAGTATTTTCCTCTTTTCTAGATAGGCCTGTGACAGGAAAAGAGTTACTTTTTGCATCGTGGGTTAACTAACACAAAATCCTCAATTTCTCTCCCGCCTTTCTATACAAAGCTCACTGCCCCTAATTGATTTATTGATTTATTGATTTATTCATAATGAGAAAACAGTGTGAATAAAGCAGATGTGAAACACAATAAGCCATAACTTAAACCCAAATGAGATCAGTAGCATGTCTAAGAGAAAATTATTGCTGTAATTTAATAAGTTTTTAGAAGTTTCTATAGTGTTTGAAATTGGTACTTATATTAATAAACACTGCAGTACATGTAGATAACAAGGCCAGTTTCTTTCTCTAAAGTATTCCACAGTGGCACGAGAAGGATTTTTTTTTTCTTTTTCGTTTTTTTTTCTTTTTTTGTGGAAGAATGAGAGTGATGAAACCCATGCAGAGTTTACTATCTATTCAAAGGAAACCACTAAGCCTGTTGATAATACACGGTGCGATGCATCAGAAATGCACTGCAGTGGGTTTGCCCTATTGAATATTTTCTGTTTTGAAATCTCCACCCTGAAAGTGGATCTGGTGGCACTTACCGCACAAGAAATGGATTTTTTCAGTAGTCATAGCAGCCTATTCTGTACCATTAAGATAAAATGTCTGTCAGGCAAAAGTCTTTCAGGATGACATTACTTTCATATTCAAGGTGACTATATTCTTTTTCTCCTGTCTACCAGAAAAAGCTGATTTTATTAGAGATGGAGCTACCTTCCCAGAGTGAAGTTCAGACTCATACACAGTGGTTCATTTAGCTTATTGTAGGGTTTTGATACCAAGATAGATACAGTTAATTTCTATCTAATAACAAGAGATGAAGCTTTGGCTTTTGTTTGGGCTCATCTTTAATTTTACTACCTTTTAATCTAAATATATAAATAAAATTACTTCCTTTTTAGCCACAGGACATAGACAGTGTGTGGAAGATAATAATAATAATAATAATAATAATAATAATAAAAAGAGAACAAAAAATAGGATATACTCAAGTAACGTACCGCTGGGAAGTAGCGCACAGGCAGGAGAGGCTGCAGTGTTGATTTGAGCTGGGGCAGGCTGCAAAAGCTGAAGAGTTCCTACAGTGTTGAATCAAGGTTGGAGAGGGCAGATTTGAATACTGAAAAACAGTTCCAGCCTGATTCTTGAATAAGGTGCTTACTTTTATCCTTTCTCTCTGGGCACTCCTTCTGTGTACATTTTTTTCCTTTAAAACTTCCTCTTCCTTCCCCCTTCTTCCTCCTTCAGGAAATTCTAGTAAATTACTTACACAGAGATCTTGCTTCTTCCTGCTCACTTTAAGCTTTCATTGACTGCAATAAAAATACAATTGTGCCTTTGAATCTCAGAGCTAGTGTAATTTTCAAAAGAAATTTAAACGGGTCTGGTTTCTGATGCTGATGTGTGTGTCGAATCTCTTGATACTTTTAGAAAGATTACAGATATAGCAAGGGACTTTCTTACAGTATTTGGATATTTGTGCAAACTATGATTTCTTTTTAAAACATATCTTTAGCATTTTTCTGCTTACTAAGCCCTTTGCAAGTGCACAGACCTGTGGCATTATTTGACCAGATTAGAAATACCAGTTTGGACTGAACCAAAAAAAAGTTTCAAACAATATGCATAGACAGCACTAAGAATTCTAAGCATGTTCTATCTACCAACAAAGAAAGAAGAGCAGAGCAAAGAACAGAAAGGAGACACAGTGTGAAAGAAAAGTAGTATTTTGAATAAAAAAATAAAAAGTTGTATTAATTTTAGGTTATGCATTGTATTTTCAAATGGGCAATGACCTGCCAATGGGCTGAGGCTGCCATCTTTCTTTTAAAGKGGCTTTAGCAGAGACATTGAGAGCCTGAATGACTGTAATAGCACCTGTATACCTCACTGAGGGTTAAAGAAAGCCTGTTTAACAGTAGTTACAAAACAAAGCAAATTCCAAACTGAATATTTATGTAGCACTGTCTTGCAAACTTTATACTGCATGCCTCAGAAATGTCCGTAATAGCAACACCAAAAGTCTTTCATCTTATTCACCCAGTTCTGAATAAATTCAGTATAGATTTGGTGGTTCTCCGAACTGCTACAACATGACATATCAGACGAAATAAAACCAATTATTTTACTAATTAATTTAACTTAACATTTTGGATAGCATGTAGTTGTGGTGAGGTGCATAAAAAAAATGATTTGGACAACAAAAACTGAAATAAATGATCAGTTCTGAAGATAGTTCAACATGCTGAGCGATTTTAGGGAATCTAAACTACAAACAATAGGAAATGCACCAAGTAAGCCAGAAAGGTTTTTGAGGGTTGCTACAGGTAGACAGAACCCCAGAATTGACCCCATACTCTCAAGTCYGTAGTTAGACTACGTTTCCATTAATGCAAATGAGCAGTTTTGTCTGAAGCAAGCTTTTGAAATTAGAGCTGTGTTTATTTACTCCATGCACATTTTTGCTTTAGGCTGAACTAGTGTTTCAGATCACGAAGGACTTTTTTCTAAAGAAAATGCTGCCAAGCTCTTTTTGTTATTGATGGCATTCATTTTGCCACTTTCTTCATGGGGATCATTTGTTAGGACTAGCTAAGAGTATTCTGCCCGGTTCTTTTCCTGCCACCAAAGACTTTCTAACGCTTTGGTGAACATYGTTCTATTCTATAGCTCTACTTCTTTATTTGGAATTAAGTCCACTGCTAGGGAAAGAGCTCATATTCTGTTCCAGAAATCAACACAGGGCTTGCTTGGTCACTGCAGAGCCCTGATACCAATACACAGTAACTGGGCCACAGTCTCTAGTCCTGCATAGTGCCTCCTGGGCATGAGGGTCAGCTTCCTTGCTTCATACTCCTCTTACTGCTCATTAGAGTAGTGGCATAAGGATGGCACTAAAAGTGAGGTTGCTTTCTTCCTTCTAGAGCCACAGTAACCTCATCACAGGGTGAGAGGAGGAAAAGATAAAATTGTTTCAAAGGAGGTGGCTTTGAGGTCTATTGCTTGCTGAGCTAACACAACTGCTGCCGGTTTTGGCTAAGGGCACTAATGTCTCCTGTTTAATCTTCTCTCCAGCATAACAATTACAGACTTTTTATAGTTTCTTCTAAACACGCAAGATGTCCTGTGTTTTTAACCACTGTTAAAGCCTGAATATATAAAGGTATTAGGAATAAAAATCATTCCCTGTCGTACAAATGGAAAAAAAAAACAAAACAAGGCCTGACTTCCTCAAAGCTAGAAAAAGTRCTTTGAAAAGCTGTGAATGAACTCAGATTTTCTAAATTCAGGTCCAGCATCTTAATTACAATAGTATCCCCAGTATTGGAACACGGCAATCTAATTAGAGCAATAAGACCTACAGAAACTGGGGCATTTAAAATTTAATTTACTTTAGAAGAGTTTTATATTACTATTTCTATGGGGAAAATCCAAAGATACTGTGGGATACTCTGACTGCTCTGATTTTGTCTTGTCAGAGGATGACAACACTGAAAAATTTCAGGGAATATTGTGTAGGAAGAAATGTAATTATAAGCATAGGAACACATCATATGTCCATGGTGTAATGAGATAAACTGATTTTAGTGTTATTATCTGTTATTTGCAACTACCTCTAGACTTTACAGTACCTCTGCTGACTGACATAATGGGGATCCTGTGTTCTCTTTATGAAAATATATTTCTTCACATTACTGAACCTGCAAAAAATGGAGGAGTAACATATAACACCTTTGGGCTCAAAGGAAGGAATAACAGAGTGAGATTTGAGTCAGTACTTTTTAAGTTAGTGATAATGTTATTGCATTAATTTGAACAGAAATCTAAGACCAATAAATCCCTTTCCACTGACAGCATTCTACTGATTATTGCTGGAAGATGATAATTTAAGAAGACATTTTCCTCACAATCACTATGCAAGACAGACACTTTTGTTCCCCACCTCTATAAATAAGGGCAGCTATTATAGTTTTATAGGAAGCAAACTCTTACATCTTTATAACATTTAAAAATGCAATCCAATTTCAGTACCAGTGGTTTTATACCTTTTATAAGGAGTGTATGCTGTTGAGAAAGACAYAGAAATTTGGATATGAGAAACTACAGCTCTGGATATACAGAAGGTGAGGCCAGATGATCATAATGATCTCTCATGGCCCTAAATGCCTACAAAGACAGATTTCCTCCCAAAAGAGTCAATAAGCTTAGAGCTCTAATTAATAATGAGCAGGTGACAAATTCCAGCTCAGTTCAGAAAATAATAAGCCATGCTGTCTCAGGAGTATTTCACTCAAACTATGAAGATGGGTAATTTTGCCTGAGCTAGTTTTATTCTTGCTTGGATGCCCTGTATTCAAGCTGAACTATTCTCTCTGTTGGCATTCATACTTTGTCCATGTTAAGCTTGTAAAAGAACCAGTCATTACTTGGTACTGCAGCATATTAACCCATCCGTATGCTGCCACTGCTAATACTGCAAGAAGGGCCCGTGTCAGCAATTGGTGCTTCACAGAGGCTCAGCTGTGGCTCACAGACCAGCAGGATGCAGGAGTCGCTGAGCACAGCAAGCCAACCTGGTGCCATCACCCATGTAATGAACACTTTGGGTCAGATATTCACGGAAATAATCTGCTGAAAACAACGCAGCCATTGCGTTCCTGCCTGCTTGTGTGGGACCAGGGTACAAGGCAGGTAATTTATGATGCCAGGATTGTCAGTTTTGAGTGAGACTTTGCAGGTCATTATTCTTGAAGTCTTTCTTCCCCAGGAGGATTTACGCTTGTGTAGGCTACATGTTAGAAAAATGAAATAGAGAAAGAAGGTTCAGAGGGCAGAGGGTACAAAACAAACAAATTAAATGTCTAAAAAAATTAGTGGAAAAACATCTTAAGTGTAATGGAAGGGAATAACAACAACAAAAATAACAACAATAAAAGCTCTTTGAATCTGAAAAACTTGCCAATTTCAACTTCTCTAAAGCCCTGTATTTATTATGTCAATATTCATATGTCAATATTAATATAAAATACACAAACAAACCATGATTAGACTAGAATTCAAAAAATCCCAATCCAATTTCTCAGCACTTTAGCTGCGCCTTGGTCTTTTGCTTTTTGGCATGCTAAAATATATCAAGCCATACTATCCTGGAAAATAATTCAGTATCTAAAAGTCTTCTCAGACAATCTTATGGTGAAATGTTATACTGGTAGAGAGGACAATCTCCTCCCCTCTCTCCAAATGTGAAAATAAACCCAAAAATTCAAACTGTATCCAAGTTCATTCTCAATAGCTTCCATCACAAGARTAGTGATAATTTTTCTACTCTTGCATTGGTCTGCCTATATCCAGAAGCATGAAATTTGATTATCTTGATCTGATCATGCATAAAATACATTTTTTATTAGGCCTGGAATTATCCAATCCTATTAAAATTATTTTGTGAAAAATGTGACTATGAATTATTGAAACCCTCCAGCAAAGAATTCCACAGGTTACGATCAGATGTTTCTCCTGCCTCTTAATTACTTGGGGGGGGGGGGGGGGAAGGCCTCCTGTTACTTACTTGTTTATTCTCATCATTATAAAATGTATTTCTTAGGTCAGAAAACACAATCACAAATGCAAAAGGGCATACACTTCTACAGAGTAGATGCTGGTTAACTATAAATGATGTATTTACTAAGAATATTTTCACTGACCTTTCTCCAATGTTGCTCCAGTAGTAACCACTCATGAAGGTTTTTGAAGGTTTTTTTTTTTCCACAAGGCAAAATCCACTATCAATTCAGTGCTGTTAAGAATAAAGGTTTTGTTTTATTTCTACCACCATATACATTCTGTAGAATGATGTATATATAAATAAATAATTCTTAAGTACTTACTATAATCCTTTAAACATACATATACTTAATAAGGGCTTACAAACTAGTAACAGAAATTCTATTTGTACTTAAGGCAAAATAAATATACCTATCTCAAAGTTAATCACATACAAAATGGAAGATGCTTATGTTTATTTACCTTTACAGAGACACTTTCAGTTGATTTTTTTATTAAATGTCAGCACTGACTTTTACCAGAATAGTTCATTTTAATAGAAGCACAGCACTCAATTAGGACATAGGTCCTAAGTCCTAGGTCATTAGGACATCATATACATCAGGCTATCACAGTTTAAACCTCCACCACGACTCTTGGGCTCTGGGGAGGAGAATGTAATTATTATTTGAAGATTTCTGATTATCTGGAAAGTGACAAATTACAGTACGTAGCAGATGTGGATAATGGGTAACTCACTTCCAGCCGAACATATGCCTGACTTCAACATGACCCCTTCCAATCTGTTTCAGTCTATTTAGTGTTTAGGCCTATTAGCAAATTCATAAGTAGGTATCTTTCCTATGATAAACTTCAGACTTTTTTTTTTATTTCTCCTTCTTTCTAGTTAAGATTTAATTAAGCATTTTAGTTATTTGGTGCATTTTTTCTCAAGGACTAAAATCCATAGATAAACTAACCCAGTGAACCATCAGCTCCTTAAAACTAACTAGCTAGACTTTGTACTTTTCAGCAAGAGACTGCTGTCAGCCTCTTCAGCTAAGCAAGTTTACTGTTATAATAATTCATGTAGCAAGTTCCATTAAAAATGGTTTTTAAAGGAACAATTATGTGAGAAAATCACGTTCGTTCATTAAATCAACTGCACATTAATGCAGCAGAGCCCACATGACTATTGGGAACTTGAAAGAAATGAAAACCACTATGGGTTCAGATAACTCATTTATCTAGGAAGCCTTTTTTTTCAAATAGTGATTCACTCTTCCTGGACAAGCTAAACTCTGCAAGTACTGTTTATTTATACTCAGATTTTTGTCTTATAATCGAGTGAAAAATTCATGTTTAAAAGGATCCAACAACAGAAGTTAGCCAAGTATATCTGATTTTTCACACAAGTTTATCCACAATTTAGCCAGAATTCACTCAAATGGTGGATCAAGACTCAGATTCAATTTAATTTTTCAGTTGCCTAGGGAAACCTCAAGGTGAATTTAACCTAGATACTAGATCTCCTTACCAAGCCAAGCTACAGTTCTCATGAATAGTCTGACCACTCTAACTCTTCCACTTAYTAAACAGAGAAAGAAGAAATAAAAACTTTCCTGTGTGAGAATTACATGAAGTATAATTACGTCTCTCTGGAATAACATCTCTCTGGAACATTGCTCACCAAACTGGCTTCAAGTTCAGGGATTATAAAGACAATTTATGCTATAAGTGCACATTCTTACGTCAGATTCACTTACAAACTTTAATCTTCAGACAGGAAGATTATCGTATCTTCCTGGGCTCTGTCTGGCTTGTTTCATGTGATTTTTCTTATGGTAAACTTTCAAATTCTGTTGTTTTTCCAAGATAGATTCTACAGAATTGCGTTTGTTTTCCAGAAATTTGCTGTTGCTGCTCTTATTAGCCTAGTGTGAAGCACTTGTTCACAGTTTACAGGATATGCAGTTTCTAATTGTAGGTTTGAAACACAAGGTGTCAAGGGGCTATGCACACGTAATCGAAGGACAGTGCAGTCAGCCTCCACAAAATGATACACTGAAAAATTCTTAGATTAGCGTGGAAATCATTTCTGCCTTGCCTAAAGAATAATTATGTTGACAGTATTGCCCACTTGAAAGAAACAAAAAGAATGTATGTGCAAGAAGATGATCACAATAGAGTCCTTCATAACTTATCCTTTTGAATACACTCTACTTTCCTTAGAAGTGAACTTTAGTTATCCCATGTGTGATATGCATCCCAGGACCTTGGAGGATGATAAACTGCCTTCTGTTAATTGTTACTCAAAACACAGAGAAGTATTGACACAGCCCTTAGGCTACAACTGTGAAAAACAAACAGAATCAYTTTGGTTAGGTGACAACAATATGGTTTCTTGAAATTACTCCCTTGGAATGTGTCTGCATGATTGAGTAAATAAACCTCTTTCTGGAGAATAGACAGAGCTCACAAAGTATTTTGAGACCTTGCAAAAGTACTTTCTAAATGAGCACTCCTCAAGAATGTAGGAAGTTGTAAGTCGTAGTACTGATAGAATTTTCACTGTTCTCCAGGAAATACCACTAAAAGCTGCTGGAAATGCAGCTAAGGATCCAAAATGCACTTTCTTAAAGAACATAGCAGCAGCAAACAAGGGAGAGGGAGAGGGAGAGGGAGAGGGAGAGGGAGAATGAATTCTGTCTTTCATGAGCAAGTCCATCCTCTTCAGACTGAGCAAAGACCATTAGAAGGTAACCTGGCTTCTTCAAGCCAGGTTACAGGATACAATAATGTATCATGGGATACATTATTTCATAGAAACTTCAGGTTTTAATTCCCTTCTGCTTTGGGCTCCTCAACAAGGAATTATGCTTAATATGCACAATTTAGATAGAGCACAGATCCATTAAAAAAAAAAAAAAAAAAAAAGCACACCCTGGCACTACTAAAGGAGTGTATTTCCTTGGGAGTGGTGTATGCAGAGCCCTGACTAGCCTTTGTGCTCCTACTGTCATTGATTTTGCAGGCAAGGGTAACCAGGGAGTGCTAACACAACAGCACTTTTACTTGAATTTGAACTACAGTTGGAGCCTTTACCAGAACTCTCTCAGAAATTGCAGGAATTCATATGCTATTTGAATGTTCCCAAAAGGGCAGCCACTGGTGAATGCTATCATCAGTTTTTTCATACCAACAGAGGTAAAAATTGATTCCTGCCAGCTCCTACTATATAAATAATATGTATTCCAGTTTCCAGTGACTGCAGACCAGTCAAAAGGAATTTGGAGACAGTCTCTGCAATGTTTTTACTCTACTGACTCTACAAATTTCCAACTAGCACCTGGAGCTATAAAGCTGGACCATCAGTGSACTACTGGTCCATCCACAGAAGTCCTGAAACATAATTGTTTGAACTAAGTTAGGAAATGCATCCTTATGCAAACCCCAGTATAAAGATATGCAAGGTGGCATTCCGGCTCAGCTAGAAAACTGTGAATGAAAAAGAGAGCGGTTTGAGAGAGCATCTTAAAGAAGATTTGAGGAGAAGGAGACATATTTCCAAGATGCCTTATGTTACAACTTACAAAGTCACACRAAGGAAAAGTATTCTATTACTGCAGCATGGCATATTCTCTTTAATTACTTTTATATATAATGCTGTTATTTAATAAATAATTTTATTGCTATCGATGGCAGAAAAATATGTTCCTAACTATAACGGAAGGCATCAATGATAAAAAAAAAAAAGAGGTTATCCCAATTGAACTGCCACTTAGAAAATTCTGAATCCAAACATCTTTGGTGGATAAGACCTATTTAAAAAGCCAWAGAGTTTTTTGCCTCAGTGATATCAATAGCTGCATGTTCTGATCACCGACTAGGGGAAATRCAATCAACTATGTTGAACTTTTATTTTAAATGAGAGTTGGAAACTGAACTGAAAATGTAGCATCTCCTCTGACAAAGGGCGCTGAGGACAAGTACACTAAGATAAATGGTTAGTTTGTCACATGTCTTTCTAGAAAGTATCAGCCTAAAATTACATGAGAAAAGAAAGAAAGGACTTTTAAGATACAACTTTTTGAGATAAGAATCTCACCTGCGCTGGTCAYGCATACCTGCTGTTTCAGGAAAGGGTGTAAGCCACAGCTTATGTCTGCCATGCCACCTTTCAATACCAATGTTTTAGCAAACTCTCTGTTAATACATTTTTTTTCCCCCACATATTTATCTAAACCTCTTCTGAGACCTCTTGTAATAGATTCTATAACATCTTGTGCCTGACTACTATAATTTAATTTTCTTCTGTTTGGGAAGTGGAATGTGCTACCTATTTCACTGGGATACCTTTAGGCAAAAACAATAGCAATAATGTCTCATGTATTTTCATGATTTTAAAGATCTTATCTCACATCTCCTCTCGTGTCCCCTAGCGTAGTGGGTTTCTGTTTGTACAAAAGAGACTTTTTACCTCTAACCATCTGTGCTATTCTCTTTTGCTTCTTGTTCTGTCATACCACAAAAAAAAATGATGCCAATGGATTTAAATACTGTCATTATGTTAAACTGGGTTTTTTTTTTTTTGCTCTGTTATTAGTAATTCCTAATATTTTATTTGCATGTTTTACTGTTAGCATGATCCAAGTTTACTGTTTGAGAGAGAACTAGTCACAGCAATTCTCTTTCTTAAATTGCAATACCTGATTTAGAATTTACCACTTCTTTCCACCTCTCCCCACCCACCAATGTRCACTACTAAGTAATGTATATGTTGTGAATGGATTACAAATACTGTGAGACTAGCTGATAAGACAACAGATGAAATTCGGTATCAACAAATGCAAACGGCTTTAGATTTAAATACCTTGAATGATTTTGTTTTGTTTGCAAACCTTGTCAGGCTCTAGTTATATCTTTTTTCTAGCAGATTTCTGAATATGTTGAACATTACAAGCATGAAATTATGTTAAAAATATTATCTGGTATGGGACCATGTTAGCTAGGACTTGCCTTGAAAGCAGATATTGATTTCCCAGTCAGGAACATCTTTCTTCTCAACAGAAAACACAACAAAAAAATGCCCATCTTGAGACAAGTAGGCCCATGAACCCAGTAGATAGTGGTCTTTAGAAACTAGATACAGAGCCATTAGAGAGTAGACTAGATTAGAGATTAGATATAACAGAAACTAATACATACCAGGAGGAAAAGGCTGAGAAAACAGAGAGAGAGARAAAAAAAAAAMCACCACCACCAAGAACAACAAATAACCCCACAAGTTGCAATGACAAAAAGGAGACACACTAGAGAAGAGTGGAAGGGAAAAAAACATGATGAAAAGAACACAAAAGAAACTGGGTTAAAAAGAAGAAGAGCGAACACACAATAAAGTTTTGCTCTGCCTTTTAGACTTCTTCAGAAGACCTGGTGAGTCACCAAAAGGCTCCCACATTAAGCCAGGTGAGCCTTACCTCCTAGTATAGACTAGCAGCTGAGCAATAAATAGCACCAGTACACCAAAGGTTTTTGCATTTCTGCTGAAAGTGGCCTTTTGAGCTGTATAAGGGATTATGTATTTAAACAACACTCTTCATCCTGTTTTATTTGCTTTACTTTATGGATTTCAGAAGGGATTTTTGAAAGAGATTTAAAACAATTATTCTGTCAGGTTACCTCTCTTCAATGTTCCAGGAAATGTGAAGGAATGATAATTTGATCTTTCTTTATGGATATTCTTCTTCTTACTTCCTGAAATGTCATGAACCCCTATATATCATATAATTTTATTTAAAAATTATTCTTTCTGAATTTTATTAGGACTGAGACAAGGATTTCTGGTTTATAATTTCTTGGAGAATTTAATGAGTATGATTTTCAAMTTCTGTTTGCAGCACCATGTTAATTTTTTAAAAAATGAAATTTATTTAAATTTTAATTCAATTCATTAACACTTAAAAATGGATTCAGAATGTATAACACCTAATCTTGTATTTCTTGGTAGATTATATTACCAGATAATTTCTCTTTTTTTACAGATTGTATCAGTATTTTGTGATACTTAATTGAAAAGATAGAGAATAAATTATTAAAATTGAAGAAAAAATGTGATATGTTGTGATATGTTGTGATATTGTTATATCACATATTGTGGATTGTGGCATCACATGTTGTGGGRATATTGTGGTAGACAACATCCATGGCTTTCCCATCATCCATCCATCCAATCCACATCTTGGACCTTAGGTAAGAACATAGAAAAGATCATTTATTTACAACTCTACAGTGTATTTGCAATTTAGGCAAATTATGACTTCTCCAATATTCTTTATAAAAAGGTGTAACTCAATAATATATCTTTTTTTCYTTACTGTTACATGATGTTAGGGAAATACGTTCTGCTCTAGAATATTGGGCTGAGTTTTATTTATAGAGTTGAGGAAATGAATACACACACACMCCCATATATCTACATGCCTGTTCATATTTTGTCTGATATTTCTAACTGAACTTTTAGTTRTTATTAGCCAAAAAATTCAGTTTGTATTGCTAAAGTAAATTTCTTAGCAATTGTCAAAAAAATTTTTTTCCCTGGATTTTCTCTATTAAAATACAGTTGTTCAGATTCAGTCAACAACTAGGTTTGATCTAAAGTTGAAAGTCATGAAAGATTTCTTCCCTAGACTGAACTTTTGGATGAGGCTTATAAGCATGCTGGTGCACAGAAGCATTAAACCTTGAGGGCAACCTTACTGGATTATGCTCTATCATAAGGCCTGAAAAGTTTTCAGAATTATAGAAGTTATTCCAATAGAAGTTGGATGAAACCATGTCAAGGCAGCTGAAAGGAGTTATCTACAGCATTCAGACAAGTTCTGAGAAATGATGGACAGAGATATCTGCAGGGTTGAAGCCTGGTGAATGATCAGAATAATTTGTGTGACACCACACAAAATGTCCATGTAGATGGACAGTGTGCACAGGTGTGAGAAGTGAATTACTCACATTAGTTACCTTAAAATAAAAAAAAAGGGAAAAGAAGCTTTTTTGTAGATTCATTTATTTTGTAGTAATATTAAAATTAGAATGGATAAATCATTCTATGGATGGTCTTCCTATATATTGTTTTGAATTTGAGAAAAAAAAATGCTTAATATATTTTAAGTGTACACTTTAGTGACCTTCTCTTCCTGTCTCTCCCACTTCACGCCCCACCCTAGAAAAAAAAATCACACCRGAAACATTGGGGATTTATTCATTATCAGGGATAATTTAAGTTAGTTTTTAAAATACAGCTATAGAGAACAAACTCTATAATTTATTAATTAATAAGTTTGGCTAAATTATTAGCCAAATGGGCCTATGTAAAGCTGCACTTCATAGAATCAYAGAATCATAGAATGCTTAGGGTTGGAAGGGACCTCAGAGGTCATCTAGTCCAACCCCCCCGCTCACGCAGGRTCACCTAGAGCAYGTGGCACAGGGCTGCRTCCAAGCGRGTTTTAAAGATCTCCAAAGAAGGAGACTCCACAACCTCTCTGGGCAGCCTGTTCCAGGGCTCTGTCACCCTCACAGTGAAGAAATGCTTCCTTAAGTTCCTGTGGAACTTCCGATGCTTCAGTTTGAAGCCATTTCCTCTAGTCCTATTGCTGGCCACCACTGAAAAGAGGCCACCCCCTCCTCCTCACTGCCTCCCTTGAGGTATTTATAGACACTGAWCAGGTCCCCCCTCAGCCTTCTCTTCTCCAGGCTGAACAGACCCAGCTCCCTCAGCCTTTGCTCATAGGGCAGATGTTCCAGGCCCCTGATCATCCTGGTAGCCCTGCGCTGGACTCTCTCCAGCAGCTCCACATTCCTCTTGTACTGGGGAGCCCAGAACTGGACACAGTRCTCCAGATGTGGCCTYACCAGGGCTGTGTATAGGGGGAYGATCACCTCCCTTGACCTGCTGGAGAYGCTCTTCTTAATGCACCCCAGRATCCCATTGGCCTTCTTGGCCACCAGGGCACACTGCTGCCTCATGGTCATCTTGTCATTCACCATGACRCCCAGGTCCCTCTCTGTGGGGCTGCTCTCCAGCTGGTCCACCCCTAATCTGTACTGGTATCSGGATATATGTACTGCACTTATCTGATTTGAAGATATTCCAGTCACAAATAGTTTGATGCATATATTACAACTTTGATATCTAAATACAGCCTGTTAGTGCTTTTTATTTCTTACAGTTTCACCGAGAATGAAGGGAGAATTGTCTTTCACAGATGAAAGTGGATTAAATTTATATCCTTTGTCTGTCCACCARGATTTCCATATCTGACAGGACTGCTAGAATGAAGCAATCCTGTCAGTCACTACACTTAACATACACTTTCCATACTGAAAGTAGAAATGAATATAATGTTGTTGAACAAATAATTTCCTACTAAGGGATAAGACATATTTTCAGTAGTATTACAGGATACTCCATGACAAGGAAGGAATCAGGAAAATTGCATGAACTGTATTTATAAAATGATTTACTGGATCAAAACAAATTTCATAGTCCCCATCTTTGTGAAATATAGTCAAGTAATGTCAAAAGATTGCAATAAGTCCTGAGTATGAATTTTACTTGGTTGTACTTTAGCAATATTGCCATAAAACATAGATTATTCATAAATACATAAATAAAAAGTCATCATAGAAAYCCCCAAAATATAAGCCAAATTACTGTTTTCTATCTAGAGTCTCCATCGTGATTATCAGTACATTTTGAAAAATGAACTTAATCATAAGATTTTCTGTTTTGTTGCATAATTTCTTTGAAAAGTGTTTTGCCTAACATATTTTCCAATCAGTCCTAATGCAGCACTTGCACTAAACTGTTGCAAAATGAATTCATCTTTTTTTTATATATAATTTAACTCACTCATTTCTACCTACTCTTAATTATGCTACCCTCAGAACTTCAATAAGCAACTTTTCTAACATGAATTAATTCAGACCTGATAGCCTTGTACAATAGGATGACGGGCTGGATGGATGAGGAGCTAGCAATGGATTTTGTCTACCTTGACTTCAGCAAGACTTTTGACACAGTCTCCCATAATATCCTAATAGGAAAGCTCAGGACATGAGGATTGGACTAGCGGGCACTGAGGCAAATTGAGAACTGTCTAGATGGCAGAGCTCAGAGGGTTGGAGGCCTGTGGCCTGAGGTGTCTCCCTCACTTATCAGTAATGGGCGCAGTACTGTTCAAATTGTTCATTGGTGACTTGGATGAGGGGACAGAAGGCACTCTGAGCAAGTTTGTGGACGATACCAAGCCAGGTGGAGTKCYCAACATTCCAGAGGGCTGTGCTGCCATTCATGGGGACCTAGAGAGCTGGGCAGAGAGGAACCTCCTGAGGTTCAGTGAAGGCAAGTGCAAGGTCCAGAACCTGGGTAGGAATAATCCCAGGCACCTAGTATGGATTAGAGGTTGATCTGCTGGAAAGCAGCTCCACTGAGAGGGATCTGGGAGTCCTGGTTGCAAGAGGCAGCAGTGTGCCCTTGTGGCCACRGASGCCAATGGGATCCTGGCCTGCATCAAGAGGAGTGCTTCCAGTAGGGGGAGGGAGGGGACCCTGCCCCTCTSCTCAGCTCTGGTGAGGCTGCATCTGGAGTACTGGGTGCAGTTCTGGTCTCCCCAGTACAAGAGAGATATGGAGCTTCTAGAGAGGGTCCAGTGGAGAGCAACAAAGATGATGAAGAGACTGCAGCATCTATCATATGAGGAAAGACTAAGTGAACTGGGCCTGTTTAGCCTAAAGAGAATACTGAGAGATATGATCAATATGTCTAAGTACTAATGAGTACAAGTTGAAACACAGAAAGTTCCATCTGCATGTGAGGAAGAACCTCTTTCCTGTGAGGTGACAGAGCCCTGGAAGAGGCTGCCCAGGGAGGTTGTGAAGTCTCCTTCTCTGGAGGTCTTCAAAGCCCACCGGGATGCCACCCTGTGCCATGTGCTCTGGGTGTCTCTGCTGAAGCAAGGGGTTTGGACTAGATGATCTCTAGAAGTCTCCTCCAACCTCAACCATTCTATCATTCTGTGATTCTATGTGCATAAAAAAAATGAGATTTGAATGAAATTTTTCATGTCCAGACTCATCCAACCTAAATCTAAGTTAAATTTAAGGTGTCTCTCTCTTCATAGACTTAAGGTCTCAACAATTCTTAGTATAGGTGCACAAGTAAAATTTGATGGCRTGGGGAATTTGTATATAGTTTTAAGATAGTTTCCTCCTACAAATGTTCTGGCTATCCAAGCACTCCATATTTTTACATAACCTAAACTGCATTAATATATGAGTGTATCAATGTAACAAATGTAGTAGTGCTGAAGAGCAGCAAGGCCTGGCCTTTTCAAAAAAAAAAAAATATTTGTGATATGCATATTTTGACACTGCCCTCCTGCAAATTTCCAGCTTCAAAACAAAAATCATTTTAATTTCAGCTCATGTATTAAAGTGATGTTCTCAAAACAAAACAACATATGACTGATGCACAGGGATGAGGCACCACAATAGCAGGTTTTCTTGTGGAAACACTCATTGCCAGAGAATATCAATGTCTAGCTAACTGTAGGAATACTGTAAATAGAGTCTGCCTGGAACAACTGTTAAATATAAAATTAGCATAGTTTAAAATTCACATTAAGATACAGAAATATGTCTCTTTTTTTTTTTTTTTTTTAATTTATTGGGGAAATTTAAGAAACAATGAAGAGTTGATAGCCTGGCCACATTTACCCATCTTTCAGCTTTACAAACAAGTGTTTGACGTGCTGGAGAAATCAGAACCTGCATGCCTTAGGACAGACAAGAGCATAGACATGTCTCCTCTCTCRTTCGTAACTGCAGCACTGGCAAAAGTGCTCTTCAGATTAAAGAACTAAAAAGCTGAGGGATAAGATRCACATGTCCTTCATCTACACAAGCAGTGTATGCAGATTCTCTTTCTCTCARCTGGTGAGAAAAAGCACAAAATATCAGCTACAGGATTTTTTTTAGCTGATACTTTCAATGCCTAGGCTGGTTGTCTACAAAGAAACACTGAAGTACAAACAACCCTACAGTCCTTTCTTGACTTTCCTTGCTTATTATTGAATGTTTGCATCACTGAAAGACTTCCAGACAGGGACTGCCCTTCATAGCAAAGGACTTTTCCAAAAATCWGKTTTTTTTTTTTGTCCATTTAAAAGTTTTCCTGTTTTTCTTCACTTTGAATAGAGCACAAGGGTATATTTTGTGTCCCAGAGACYTCAGCATTTCTTCAGAGTTACAGCAGGCTTTGCTGAAAGAATACTGGGAAATAATAAAACTTTCTCCCTTACATCATGGCTATAATAGATCTTCTGAATATATTAWGATTCCCAACTAAGCTCTAGGAAGCTAAGGAGAGGATGAAAATAGGTATAAAGTCTGTGCTTACATATCATCTCTACATTGCTCAGGCATTTCAATTCTCCTTGCATAAACAAGTGCTTGGATATTTGGAGTATGCCGTGATAGATTAATTCAATTAAGTGGAACTAGGTATGCAGACAGAAAATTCTATTCCCCCATAGATGGTGGAGTTATTGTCATGGAATTTTCTTCTTATTCATGCCTGTTTTTTCAAGAAAAATAGCAGAAGGAATAAGAAATTTATAACTTATGCTTTTTTTTTTTTTTTTTTTTTTTTTAGAAATATCAGTATAGGCCAGTCTCATATGCTGGAGCATATATTTGTGAAGACAAAATGGATGAATATACAAAAATGCATAGTTTCCTCCTCACTTAGGTACACTTTCCCATTAGTCAGTGATTTAGTACTTCCTGGAATTTTATCCGTATTGCTCTGTTTTATAGCAAGCAAATCCTTTATCCACCTTCTTTATAATATTTACTGCATTTATTTTTTTTTATCATGTCCCCCATTATTTCTTTTTCAAGCAGAGGAATAGTAGTCAACTTTGTATTCTTGCCTCTCATCCTTTTCCTATTTCTACTGGATCTTTATTTATTTATTTTGACTTTGGCATGGAGGTTTGTAATATTGCAGCTACAGGAGATCACTGATTTTAGCTTCACAGTGTATTTMTTTCTTGCAGAAAGTATTTCCAGAGTTATTTCTGTCTTTTGAGAATCATACAGTCTCCTTCACTCTACAAGTTTGGTTTGAAAGGGAAGGATAACTTCTGTTCCAGTTTGATCTAATGAAATGAACTGCGTAATAAAAAAGTAAAATATCAAGTTTCCTCCTCTGAAAAATAAATATAAATTTCTGGGTGGCAGTGTTTATGATCAAGTGATCCATTGCAGATTTGTTTTTGTAAACTTCCTCAGAATTATAGGTGCTTTCAATCCATGACAGATCAAGGTAGATTTTACAGAATTACTGAATGATTTTTAGAACTATTTATGAAAAACAAAATGAATCTATTTCAAAATTGTATTTTAAAACTATTTTTCTTAAGTAAAATCTCTCTTTATGAATTTCCAAAAAACATGATTCTAGCTTAAATTAAATATTTTTAGTCCATGTAATGGATTGCCTCTGCGGCTATTTTTTTTTTTTTTTTGGGTTATTCACCAGTAGTATACTTAAAAGAAAAAGAATAGCGTGGGTGTATAGGGTGACTTTCTGAGTGGCATAGTGTTTATCATTCATTTTGCAGTGGGAACTGGAAAGATTTTTCAAGAAAWAAGCTAGTAGCAGGGAATTGCACTGCGCACAACAGGTAGCCAGGGCAGACAATAAATCACTAAGTTTACTTTTAAAACTAGTTAGGTTGCCTCCAAAACCATTATAAATATGCTTCTATTCTTCTGGACAGTCTCCAATATATCAGCTTAGAATAGCTTAACTATTGCTCAGGCAGCCAACAGGAGGCAAGGAAATGATGCCATTTTATTATTTATATATATGGGACTATGAAAACATGTAAAATAGCATACAGTTTTATTATTATTCATTTATATTACAGTAGCATTACAAAGCACAAGAGATCTAAAGGAAGCTACATTCCTATCACCAGGAGCTCACCATTAAGTACACAGCACTGCCTCACATTTCATTTCCTCAGCTAACTCAAAACACTCCATATTCCATGTTGTAACAGTTTATTATTTTATACCCAGCAGGAATTCTCATGCCTTTTCATGAAACAAAATCACAAACCATGGAAACAGTGATGCAATGCTCCAAGCAGTCTGGCCATGCCATTTCTTTCTTTGCTTACTTGCTGTTTCAATGTTTAATCCTCTGCAGAAGTATTGAACCTTCGCCCACCTGTGGAATGGAATAGCAACTTAGCCTTTAATATCCCACACTTAATTTGAGCTTAAATTGGAGCCTTCGACAAGGAATGCAAAAGTAGCTCCCTCTCCTCAATAACCTCAAGAACACACTCACGAGTGGGAAGRCATAGTAAATGAAGTATAAAAATACTTAATGAAATTATTTTGTTTGTGACATTGGTACATATTCATAGCTCATTCAACAGCAGATGAGATGATACTCATCTGCTGTTCATCACCGGGAAGCTGGATTTACAATCCCTTCTGGCAACATTTTTGGAATTGCTGAGCCAAGAAGGCAGCCAGGAGCATAGGAAAGTCATGAGTGACACCCTTCCTTACTCCAGTACTTTTAAATAGGTCTATGTCTAGGACCTGGCAAACTTTCAGTGAGGCAACCCTCCTACAGAGCTATCCACAATGACTTCAAAACATGCAGAAGTCACCACCATCTTCCTTTACAGGTCAAATTATCCTTTAACACAAGGAGCAACACAGAGGAATTGCATTCAAGATACTAACAGTAGAAAGCTCATGCACACAGTCATATACAGAGCCACCTTACCCCAAACCACGATTAAAGAGCCACCTGAGAAAACAGGCACTTACTCATTTTGGATCTCCAAATGTGTGCTTTGCATAAAGCCTTGCACCATTATTGTTCAATGGCAAATATAAATCTGTATAGCAACCAAGCAAGACTACTCTGGGTAACGAAAGYATGCTCCAGTGTCCCAACCCATGTCATCCCATCTAGCTGCATCCTCTATGCACAGCCAGGGATCATACTTGAATGGATCATACAGGGATCTATTCCTTTTCCTCTCCCACAAATACTCTCAGAGGATGCTCAGCGAATCAAGCCTTTTTAACCAAGCCTTTTTACAAATTAATGGCTATTTCTGTTTCAAGTAAACACAAGGATTATTGGGAAGGAAATTTCTAGTCCTCTGCAGCTCATGAATAAAGCACAAAAAGAAATCAATCACGTAGTCTAGAGTTGAAAATTGTTATGTCCCTAAAGTTTTATTTTGGGAATCTCAGAAAATTTTTACTATAAATTTGCAACAGCTTTTAGCAGTGGAAAACTAAGCAGGAATAGGGTAAGCCAATGTCCCCACTGAAATTTTGCTTTAAATAGATGGCATCAGCATTTGCAATGAGCATTAAAAAAAGGATTTTCTGGATGTATTCTGTTTTTTGCTAATTATGACACTGGATGAATCACTTTTAGAGTAAAACCTCTAAAAACCTGAGAGAAGGCTCATAGACTTAGGACCCTACCTTTAGGTTTAATCTAAAGTAATTTGTCTATAATGTTTGGTTCTTCATGAGACTACACACAACACATGCACACACACATCTTAGTTTCAGTGAAGAAGAACTAGGCCAATTTAATGGGTCTTATACCTCATAAAGGGCAGGCATTCTACACCAGGGTCAGAGCAACTGAAATATATCACTGGTATTTTTGCTAAGTTTATTTTGCAAATAAGCAATAACTGTGTCTCCAGTTTGGTCCATCTGGCTTATTCCACAAACAGCAGCCTCACATTTAGATATAAAAGGAAAAAGAAGGATTTTTTTTTTTAATAGGTATGTTAGCAGTCTTTAAACCACTCACTATAGCTTTAGTTATGAACTTTCCTTTAATGGCTCCTGACATTTAAAGGTTCCCAAAGCTATGTCTATCTTCCTTTTCCTGACACATTCCTGTCTGTGAATATTATGACTTCTTGCACAGCAAAAGGAGCATGCATGTTTTTTCTTTTACTGGGGTCTTAATTAAACTTATTTTAGCTGAATGGTAAGGAATGGAAATGATTGAAAGAGTTGTGATGTTTTTAATTAAATAATACGTGTATACAACTGACTTTTTCCATACAAGATTGAATCAAGAGGGTAAGAATTATGTCAATAAATGTTTCAAGAGGAAAACTAAGCTCTTACTGTGAGACACTCTGGTAGTTTGARTAATAAAAAGCAAAGCTGCCTGGTGCAAAACCTGGATCTTTGACTAGGTGCCCGACTGAAAACTAGAAGTTTTCCGTGCTGAAGAGGAACATTATATGCTGGACACAAATGCACAAAATACCATTTGTGCCATTATCCTTCTTTTTCCAAGGTCAGATCAGTTACTAGAATAGCACTGAGCTTTGCTCAGTACTTTGGATTCAGGGTCAAAGATTGTTGCCTTGCAAACTGATGCTGAAATTTCATGCTATTATAATGCCTCTAGTAAATGTATCGAATGCAACCCTGGCATGAGAATTAAGTCAGTTTGGAAAACTCCCAAACTCTCCCTTATCAAAATGCCATTGAAGGTTCCACTGCTATTTGCACTACTGCTATGGCCAGAAAGCCCACCTAATTGGCTTTCTAGTAACTGGAATTCCAGTATGAATAGCAAGGACATGTGAAACAAGAGAGGTAGGAGGCAATGGATAGCATATACCATACAGCAGCACATACTACCTTCTCACACACTATATCCATTATTCAGACAAATATAAAAATGCAGTATTGTCTTTTACATTATTTTAACAATGATACATTTTGTTTGAAGTGGAAAATATTTCACTGATCTCTACAGTAAAGGAGCTCCAATAAATGAAATTACATCGAGGCGAAAATCTCTTGTAGAGGAGATAATACATTTCATTTTCATTGCCTTGTACTAGAAATTAATTCGATGTTCTAGCAATATAACTTCTTTCCCTTTCTGATATTTTTTAATTTTGTTTTTTAAACAATCATGCTTTATTTTTCTTTACATTATAAATAGTAACACTGGAAAAATCAGTTTGATGTTTTTGCATCAAGTGCAATTTGCTCTCTGTTCGTTCTCTTTTTATTTTTGTGTAATCTTTGGGGAAAGTGTCTTTGAAGCACCCTGTCACTGATTTGTTAATAATTGACCTGAATGTCTTTGCACCTGTAGCTTTGAACAYGAGAAACTGGCATGGCTGAGCCTGCAGATAAAAATCATTAGAATAACTGCATAGATTTTTGGTTTGTTTAAAAGCAACTCTTCATTATAATAGAGACATGTCAATTTTAAATTAGTAGGCTGCCTTTATATTAATAAGTAGACTATGGCATTAAATTGATCTGATATCCTGATATGTGAATTCTGTAGAATAACAGAAAATGAGAACGCTCACTATGAAAGCAGAATTGAATAGCTTTAATTGGTTGTCTAGAAGCTATAACTTCACTTATTTTCCATTCCTGTAAGTTTAACATCTTTAATTAACTGTCTGGTGAAAGTTAGTAACAACATGTTATATTTACTTAGAACTTTTTTTCCTTAAAATAAGTAGTGTTCTTAACACAATGCAAGTGTATAGATTTTTATACATGTGCATGTGAATAGTTTCTAAATTGCCTCTTTATTTAAAGTTCCTAACTTTTGTCAGATTCCTGACTTACTCAGATTGGGAAAATGCAGAGGGTGCAGAACAAAGGAAATTTTTCCCTGAAGCTCGTATTTTATATTACAACAGTATAAACTCAATCCATTAACAGACATAAAACAAACAAACAGACACACATTTAACTCGCACCACACCTGAAGTTGTATTTCATCTCATTGACAATGAAAGGGATAATTTTTACTCTCCAGAAAAAAAGTAACTGGTCAAGCGTTGTAAAGACTCAGTGTCTAATTATACAGAGATTGAGAAAATACTCCCTCGTAATATTTGAATTTAATGGCTGTCATTCAGTTGAATATTGGATAAGAAATGACTCTATATTTCAGCATTTATGCAGGGGATGATTTGATCAACTTCCTAGGCACAGGCTGCTCGAGATAGGCTCTCTCTTGCACTGTAAAAAAAGCCTCCATGCATATTTATATGAGAGCAGATTTTATACAAGGGAATGTTTCTCTGTATGCACTTGCAAATTACTTGTGTTTTATATGCATTTTTATATATGTGCAAAACAAAAGTTGTTTCTGCAAGACCTAATCTCTCTTCTACAAAGCAAATTCAAAATACTTCTTTGCTGTGCTCTGCTATTTCAAAGCAAATATTTCTTTATAATGTTCAATTCTTATTCTTTTATTTTCCTGGTCAGCTATGATATATAAATCAGAAAGTTATTCTCTGTGACCTTTGATGGGTGCATATCACCCTCTAAACAACAGCAGGGATGACACAATAGAACTCAAAATGGCTGGGRACATTAATTTTGAACAAGCTAAGCAAGAATTAATGACTTTTGTTCTATGGTAACTTGTGCAYCTTATCTCTGTATGTGGACTATCACCATACCAAAACCATGCATATGTGCTCCATAAGACACTACTGTCCCCACTTTACCATTTTGCCTCCATCAAAACACCAGATCTCCATAAGTTCCCCATAGCAGCCATTGTACCTTACAGAATTAGTGCTGTCGTATCTCAGAGCTCCACCACATGCTGACAGAAGGCCAAAATATAGTTGTGGTGACGGTATATATTTATTCTTATATTATCCTTAATTAAAATCATTTTTAAAGCCCATACATGCTAGCTATGTTTTTCTATAATGCTTTTACAAATTCTATTTCATTTAAGTTAAAAAATCACTGCTTCAGTTATCAACTCATGATTRCTTTATTATGTGACACTAATAAAACTAAATTGCTTGAGGAATTTTTGCATGAATCCTGGTTTTATGAAATAACTACTTAGATCAAAATAATTGATTAAGCTGAATGATTTGTTATATTATTCTGAAGAATCTGAATAGTATTTAAAAACGTGAAATCAGATCAGTAATATATTTCTCTTTTTTTGTAAGTTTCAGAATTTGAGATACACAAATCAATTAATTATTTATTTTAGAATATGTACTTGAAACTAAATAAAAACTGTTACCATCTGTTGGCTGTTTGGGTTTTGGACAAAAAGAGCCTTTGAATAACTAATCCTTGCTGTAGATTTCAAACTTCCTCCTACCACAGCAGCGTGGGAACTTCAGAGCAGTGGCTGGGCAAGTCTTGACATGTAAGTGCTAAAGCTTCAGGTTCTGCTGATCCCTACATTTCTGCCAGCTAAAATGCCCTGCTGCCCATCACTGGCTTAACAAGTCCAGGAAGAGTGAAGGATATTTAGCCTTTGTTATAACACCACTTAGCTTCTGGCTAGAACTATTTAAACTTGCAGGTAGTTGGCAATTAAAGCAACGCAGTGGGGTCTGCTCGGATTTACATTGAAACAGCAACTGGACAGTTTGAACCTCAGTGGGACACAGCGACAGCCAATATCATATTGCCAGCCTCTGGAATCTTATAATGTCAAGATGTTMGCTCAGGTGATTGGATGTTTTTATAAAGAACACAGGTGTTTTTGCAAGGCATTTCAGCATGTGTATACTGAGAAGAAACAATGTGGAAGAGAAGAAACAATGTGGATGAAATATTATTCATGTCTGGAATGATATGCATTTAAGAGCAGGGAGAGTTGCATACTAAAAGAAAAAAGTTAATAAATTAATCTCTTTGATTTTCTGTCTTTCATTAAGCTACCTCATTATCTCCAGTGCATATTCATAAAACCAAATATTTCTGCATAAGCAGTTATAAAATCTAATATTTAAGGGAGAAAATGTTCTTACTCATCTTTTCTTCTCTTCCTCCATCTCTACTTTCCCCTTTAACAAGGCTTTCAGGCAGTGACACAGGATGGTCCTAGAGAAAGAATAAACATTTCTCCCTGTATCATTTCCAAATTAAAGAGGCAGTAACAAGCACAGCAGGTAGTTCAATTGACTTATTTTTAGAGAATTGTCATGGAAGCTTGTACTTCAGTTGGTGGTGTAACCTCCATAGATAAAAAGATAAGTCAATTTCCAAGGCTGTCAACACTTCTCCTAAGTGCCAAATTCATTTTTAAAGTACTGTTAAATTATAAAATATCCATTTAAAAAGCAAATATGCTTTATGTTCTTTAAATGATTATTGCAACTATTTCACATAGGCTGGTATGATKAAATGTGATCATAAGAAACTGATGGTGGATGAAGTCCTTGTAGAGAGCCTTATTGCTTGTGATTAAGCAAGTAGCTTATCTGGTGTTATTACCTGCAATACGAGGACATAGAAGCAATATCAGTGTCTGCTTACCAAGCTAACTGAGACTGTTATTTGTTCCTTTGTAACAATTGCTCAACCTGAGTGGAACAAGAAAGGGGGATACTACATTTTTGAAAGTAAGCACAGTGGATTAATTTGGAGGCAAGGAAGGAGAGCTAGAAATTGCCTGCTCGGAGGAGGTTCTGCATGCCTGCCTCACTGAAAGCAAGTTATTTCTGAACATACCTAACAGGGAGAAAAGCCCCCAAGCTAAATTCAGACAAGGTGAGCACCAGGGCGCTTATGGCACCAAGGACAAGGCAGCCTGAAGCCAAGGCTCTTGACAGAGCCTGGCAGCTGAGCCCGCTGCTGTGGCCCCTCACACAGAGCTGCAGACAAGCACAGGCTAAAGAAAGAAAGGAGGACTGCTCTGCAAAGAGACAATTTTGCTGAAACAGGGGTTCAGTTTTCAATAAGGTATTACAGAATAGCCGGCAAGTAAATAACATATCCATTTAATCAAACCTGGAGATGGTTCAGAGCAGAAGCTTAAGCACTGAACACATAATTTGGAGCTGCAAGGCAGCACGGCTATCCGTGTTATTACTTCTGTGTTTCACTTTCTTCTCTTAGGTAGTGTTCATCACTCCAGCATTCATTCTGATCAAATTGGAATTAGGTAAATTAGTATCTMGACTGTGTGGCAGAAGAAAGAGAACAAAGAGTACTAACACGATCTGCTATATTCTTGGGATAAGGCAAAGGAGAGAAAGAATGGAATATAAAAAAAAAAAAAACACCTTACAAACAAATGGAAAAGAAATACTTCCACAGTTCTGCTACATATAAAATGTGATGTTGCGTTCAATTTAGGCAATAATTTTCATCTCCCAAAATATGTTCCAAAAGCATTCAGAAAGTGTAAATTATCTGAAGGAATCACTGCAGCCCTCCTAAAAAGGACCCTTACAGCTTGTGACACAAGTAGCCATAATACTAAAGAGCAGCATTTAAATATGTGATTGTAATTGCATAATCCATGATGTAGCTGGCTGGAATGAAGTACTTAGCGCTTCTGTAACCAAGAAAGAAACAAGCAAACCTTAGAGAGCATTAATTAAACAAAAATTATCGTAATTTGTTATTTAAGTCTGTTAGAGCAGCATAGTCTCAGCCAGGAGTCTTCTGCTACAATATTTTTTTAGTTCCCTAAGATTCAGAGCTTTTTGATATAGATGTTTACCTACTTCTTTTGAATTTTTCAGTCAGCCAAGCTCTAGTTTCTTCAGTACAGTTTAAAGGACCTTTAGTATTTTTACACACCTACTTACAAATGTGCAAATCTATTACCCTTTATTTTGTTCTAAGATGTGAGCATTAATACACTGGAAAGTACAGATGCAGAGAATTCATGCAGGCTTCTAGCAGTATTTGAAACTTGAATATCTCTAGATTTTTTTTTGTTTGTTTGTTTTCTATTCCTGACATATCTATAGAAATATACAGGCTCAGGACTTCTTTAAATTGAGAAGTAAACAATAAATAGGTTAAGATGGGTTCTATTGAAATAGAGGTTTCTATAAAGAGAAAATTCTTCCCCTTTTTCTAGAGTTTTCCTTTCAGCAATTAAACGCTACTAATCTTAAAGAATTTTTTTTCTGGAAGAACATTTACTATCCAGTACTAATTTCTGACCTTTCTATCTCCTATTCTATGGGAAATAATTCATCAATAATGTAGTTACATTTAGGTTTTTATTTATACCACTAAACTCAGTAATATATTTTGCCCTTGGCATTACTGTTATTGGCTTAATATTTTAGGCTTTTGTAAGACTTTTTTTTTTTTCTGTTGGATTTACATAACGACATTTTCCTGGAGTAAGGAAGGAATAGCAAATACCTACTTCAAATACTGGAAGAAGCCATTGCTTACCTACAGTGTGCAAATTTGCAAGGTTGAAAGTTCATTGGATGGATGCTGGAGGAATGAGTTGTAAACATAATGCAAACAAAAAAAGAAACCAAAACGAGTAACGATTTCTAATTGCATTACTGTTAAGATAGATGTGGAGGTGCCAGCATATGATAGATAGATTTGCTGGGCTAATTTGCSCAAAGCAACAGAAAGAACATTCAGGAACTAGTTTGTTCTTAAGAAAAAAGAAAAAAAATTGAATAATTGAACAGTTTCACAGCCATAATGAAACYGATTTTGAAAACTTCTCAGCTATTGTTATATAACAACCAAGAAGGTTAAAATCACGTAGCATGAATCATGTAATTGCTAATATTAAAGCCAAACTATTTAAGAACAGAAATGCCATGTGAGGGAGAAAAGAAAAATAACCATACATTAGGCATTGTTCTCCCCCCACACACATACACATTCCCTCTGCCTCAATTCCTACATAGCTACTATCTGTAAAAGCTATACATGCAAGAGCTTGCATTTATTTGCTGATAAAGGAGCATTTTTTGATTCACTTGACTGTCTGATATCGGGGCCATGCTGTGGCCGAGATGGGTAATTTTAATGAAAGATGAGATAGGGATTTCTCACTGATTCAGGTTTCACCGGTGCGAAGGTCAGTTCTTCTGCGTAACGGTRCAGGGACATTAATCATCCTTCATGTAGAATAGTGGCCTTATCCTCATATAAGAGCCTGCAGTTCTGTGGATGCTACCGCTTGAAGGCTAGCAGAAAGTCAAAAGACAGAAAACAGCTGGCTTAATCCCAGTGCCTCATGTATAAATATATTTCCCAAAGGGCAGCAAGATAAAAAACAAAGAGGAAAAGTCCACACAGTGGGTATTCTTATAATCAAAATTCAAGTGATATGAAAATGCCAGTTTTTCTGTATGAGAGAGAGAAATTAGAGCTGAACAATTCCTCATTAATTAATAATAGCGTTGCTATAGTCACAGAGATCTAAGGACCATAAAAGATGAAAGATTTGTAAGTAGCAGCAATATTTTTATTAACTTTGTCTCTTTGAAATGGTCATTCTAGTGGTTCCCCCAAGTCCTCTGCATAGCAGAAGACTCTGCTTTCCAACTCCTTTCCTAAGCTGCTCTCAGGAACATTTATACACATAATGATATATAAGACTCAAGTGCTAATGTAATTTTAAGCAATATCCAACATATGTGCATAATCAAGAGGACAAAGGTGCCTCTGTGAGAAGATGGTGCAAATCTGTTTTTGCGTGCAAGAAAGCAGTAGCACAACAGCTTCAGCATGATGACTAAAATAACATGTAGTAGCAAAATACAGCTTCTATGCTCTCCAAAATACAGTACTCATAATCAATAGCCAGAATCTGCCCAAAGGGAATCTTGAAAGAGAGAGAGAAGGAAAGAGAAACAAAACAAAAAACAAACCAAAMCAAAAAATCCTTCTTTTATTCTCCTTTTCATTTCTATTTTAATACAGYCTGCCTCCTAAAGCAGATTTCTTCAATCTTATAAAAAATAAAAATAAAAAAAAGCAACAAAGAACAACATGATTATATACTTGCCATTTCCTCCTGCCGGAAAATGTGGGAGAGGATTTCAGCAGGTAAATAATGGAGAAAGAAAATCTAATGTATGTTTAGAGGCTCTGTTACTTGGCAGCCCACAGATTCTTAAATTCCCCCAAAAGCCTTAGAATGCATTAGAATGTGCATGTCCTTTGTAAAGATAAGTCCTTGAAATTTTAATATAAATATATTTATCAACTGTTATCTAAGAATCTATCTTCAAAAAGAAAAAAAAAACCAAAAACAAACAAACACCTTACTCCAAAATCCCTTAGTTTTAACCTATATGAACTTTGTTTTGGCCAGAGAGAAAAATAGAGGAATATAGCTGTTCACAGCAGAACTTCATTAAATATTGATTGGTCAGGGCACCAACAAAATCAGACTTACATGACTAGTGTAGGCATCTTAAATCGCAAACATAACATTCAATTATAAAACATGAGTCCAAGTGCTGTACATTTTTTCTTCCTGCACAAATGAAAAACTGAAATATTATGTTGTGTGCTGAATAAAATATTTGCATTTCAAAAAAGAATGATCTAGCTGGAAATATTTAGGCAATGGTGAACTGGAAAGTCTAACTAT
This sequence comes from Nothoprocta perdicaria, assembly GCF_003342845.1. Classification (NCBI taxonomy): domain Eukaryota; kingdom Metazoa; phylum Chordata; class Aves; order Tinamiformes; family Tinamidae; genus Nothoprocta; species Nothoprocta perdicaria. Next base: position 1,476,505 of record NW_020454649.1, read on the forward strand.
TCAGACTAACACATCAATCAAACAATTTTAGATAGAAATCAAGGTTGCAAAAGCATTATACATGTAAAATAAAACATATTAGACATTACTATAATAAGAATAAATCTAATAAGTTAAAATAAATGTAAATTTATACATGCACTCATACATATATCCTAGGTTATTGCTGCATGTAAACAATCAATGAAATTGCAATAGGAGCCACATGAATATGGCAGAGGTCTTTAAAGTAGAGGCACAGGAAGATGCCAGAGGTCCTACAGCTATAAAAACAGATGGTCAATTACAGATCACTGAAGAAATGCAACCTTTAGCACTTTTACGATATAGCAAAAGTAAATCTGATAACAAGGAGGCACATGTGGCTTGATTGTGCTACTAAAGACTTAGTTATTAGAACATTAAATCCTGACAAATGTTGAAAAGGAAAAGGATCTCCTTTTGGAGGAAAGCATGCAAACTATAAGATAGGGGCCACRTGACTTGATCATATTTAAAATTGTATAATAACCTGTGAAAGCTACCCATAGCTCAAAGCATAGATGAAGCTGTCTTTAGACGTGTATAAATCTACAACAAAACCTATAACTATGCAGGTACCTTTCTCCAGAAATGGGTATATGCACTGGTATGATGTATTACTGATGCATTAAGTATATTTTTTTTCTTATTAACATATCTGTATTATTTGGGTTTACTCTCATAGACTATTGCTTGTATATGGTATGGTATCCTGATCTTGATATGTGGTTGTAATTTTGACACAACAAAGCAAAAAACACAGCTACAGAAGTAYAACAAGTCAGATTTCTCCTATTCTGAAAAATGGGAGAGTTGAACCAAAAATCACATCCATTCAATGTGAGCATCTTATCACTATGTAATAGAGTCATTACTTTTCTCAGCTTCCCTCTCAAACCTAATGAATATTTTACACACTATATACATTGTGGAATGATATCTGCTTTCGAGAAGGAGGATTTGCAAGTTAAGCCTCTCCAGGGATATCCAAAATATATACCTCTAGTTCGTTCCCTTGTGTCCTCAGGCATTTTTATTGAGGGTTCCAAGTCTATTGAAGTCTATTGAACTAATGTAATTACATTAGTTTCTGTTCACCTTGAAAACTAGGATCTAGCTCTTCATTTCTTTGGCTTTTGATAGAACGCACCTGAAGCAAAAGGGCAGTGAATAAGAATCGATTTTAACAAAAATATTATTGTTTAACATTATTTTTGTATTTTTGTCATTTTTATTTAGGATGATATTTTCCAGCAAGTTTGCTTCTATGAATATTTTCTTCTGTCCCYCAAAATTCTACTGCTATGGTAAAAAAAAAAAAAAAATCTTCTTTTTTAAACTAAATTCAAATTCTGGATCATATCAGCAGTTATATGGTTCATGGTAAAACTTATACAAGAGATTATAGCATGCTATATGTAGGTCCCAAATCCCTACTCAGTACACATTCCTTTTCTGCTCTTTTTTCTAAAATATTTTTGTGGAAAGCATAATGAGCAAATAAAACATAGGAGTTCAAATGTTTAGCTTTATGTGGAAAGCATGTTTGAAATCTGGACTATGCTAATAAGTCAATAAAGAGGGGCAAGAGATTTTAATATATCTATGTCAAAAAAAATCTGAGTAAAACAAAAGAAATAAGTAATATCTCCTAGATGTCCAATAAATACACTATAGGTATTAAAAACAAAATTGTCAAAGACATAAATAGAGGGAATAATTCACAAGTATTCCATCTACTGTTAGCTCATAGGCTAAAACAGCTCTTTATAAAATAATTTTAATAATTAAGAAGAGTAGGAGATGAAATAATAGAGTATTTCCCAGATACTTCAAGGGAATAYAAAAAAATCTAAATACATCCAAGCATTTGCCTACAGGTTTGTGGTTTGCTTAGTTTTAACAGGAAGCAGAAGYCCTATATGTCAGGTTTCCCTGGTCTAACCGTTAAACTATAATGGTTTAGCCAATCATAATCATTCATATATAAAAATATATATATATGTATGCATGCATGCTTCACCCAGGAAAGTCTAGTGCAATATTATCCACACAACTTAAGTACTTGTATTGCCCAGRGATGTATTGTAATGTAATATAGATAATGATAAAAACAAAATTATACATAATTATCTCATTTCCAGTGACAGATTGTCTTTTTATTTCCAAGAAGGAAGAATACTAGATAAAAGAAAATAAAACTTACGTGAAACATGCTGGAAGTCATCAATGTAACAAGAGAAAACTCTTGGCACAAGGAAAGCTAATGAGATTATACTGTGCCTCTAGTGAATTGTGTATGACCAGAACATATGAAATAAAATTAGTCCTTCTTGTTACTAAGCTTCCTGTCACAGCTAAGAGTCATTTAAAAGACCAAAAACAAAAGCTATGTTACAGCTTATGATCTGATCATTTATAAGCAGAAAAACAGATATATTTCAGATACCTACYATTTATTATATGGCTTTACATGGGATCTATTATATACCAAGAAAGAGAGAGAAAGAGTTGTTAATTCATGGGTGATAATTTACATTAGTCCCTAAGATTTTAAACTCTACAAAAACATATTTTTAACTAAAAAGGCATTTTCACAGGAATAAAGGCTTTAATGAAATAAGAATTATCTAAAAAGAACAAATGAATCCTGTAAAATAAAGTGTTCCAAAATGAACTTAAATTTATGCTCTTATTGCATGTTACATTTCCCAGTATGAACATTTGCCAGTTGAGATCAAGGGACCATCAGTGCAAAGGAAGATTAGCTCAAGAAATTGCTTCAAGACCTTGCCTGACCTCTGGACATCCCACAGGAGCTGATCCTGTGTGCRGATCAGTCCAGTATTCAGATATAACTTAGAAATCTAAGAATGTTTGGTATTTTAAAACTAATWTAAAGCATTCAAACAAAAACCTCACATTACTTTGTTTTCTTTCAGATGTACCATTAAGATGCTTCTCCTAACAGGTAACTGATGACACAGATCTCTCAGAATCACATTGCGTTTTGCAATAAGACATTCAGCATGATTTTAATAAACTGCTTGTGTTAAAGACTATCAAGAACTTTCTGTTTAAACCCTTCTTTCATTTTTTATCTCTGTACTTTCATTCCAGGTAAAACTGAAATATAATTCCTCTTCTTGAGAAGCATGGCAYCAGATAGCGCTGTTCCAGATGGTTCATCCTGCCTCCCTGGAGGATTTYAAAGGCCTAAGTAAAACAGTCCAATCTCACAGCCACCCTGTKTTGAGCAGGAGGTCGGACCTTCTGAGGCCCCTTCTGACCCAAATTATCCTATGATCCTATGATTCCTATAGTGCAGTGAAGCTCTTTACATATGTCTTAGAGCTGAYAAAAGCAATCCTAAAATGTTCTAGCTTGGATAAATCATCCATAGAYAGATTAAGAATCCAAAGAATAAATCTGGGTGCCTGTTCTACTTGAATTTTTTTTCTAAGAGATAGTCAACAGAACTAGTTTGAATGTATCTGCACTATAAGGCTGATAGCTGTTTATTTCTCATTCCAGTTAGGACTACTAATTTCATAAAACTTTATTTTGATATAATTCTGAAATAGTCTAAGATGTAAGTAAGATTCTTACTCTATTTTTAATTTTAATTCAAGGACATTGCCAATGGGGGRAAAAAAAAAAAAAAGAAAAAAGAAAGCTGCTAAAGGACAGAGGAAAGCTGGACAAACAACTTGAAAGATCTAATTCTAACTATTTTTACTACTTCTGCTAAWTATGAGCATTTCTCATACTGTGAAACACACTATATTTTTTTCTAAATTGTCAGCTAATTTATGCAAATAATTGAGATTTGCACTGTAAGCAGCTTGCAGAAAACATTCAGTAATGGTCTTCGAAAACCATTTTATTTCGGCTGAAGCAAGAGATAACTCTTCTTACAGTGCATAAAATCTTTCTTTTGAAATTGTCACTGGAATAAAGCCTGCGGTTTTCACCTACGTGTACTTATTACAAAAATATTAAAAGAATATTTTGTGAACACCCTACCAAGTAACTTATACATTATTGTTTCTGTTMATTTTCCCGCTAATGAACAGAAACTTTGAGATGAACTTCAAAAGAAACATTTCAACCATTTACCAAAAGGGATATTAAGCACTCCACTAACTCCAGATTTGGGACTTTATAAGGGATTTTTGGGTGCTGAGTTCTAGCAGTGAGTAACCAAAGAATACTGATGCAAAAACTTGGATAAATATTCAAAACATTACTTTGATCAATTACTTRAGTATAGAAATAGACAACTCAAAATGTGGAGCATATTGAAGCCAGATAGGATTTTCTCTAGTTAAATGTAAATAGGATTTTTAAGATCTAGTGTATATAATATTAGGAGTAATAGTAAAATATTAAAAATTTCAATACTTGGGATGTGTGAAAATTATTTTAAAGCATTCTTAATTTATTGAGTCCAGTTTTATCATTTTTCACTGGAGTTGCAAAGAGTCAAAATCCAGGCACAATTAAGAGAGTAAGTAGTAAATTTTCACTGCTTTTTCCATAATCTGTAGAAATTCAGACACAGACCAAACTATCACTTGATTACAGAATGCACAGCCCAAAATGATCAATTTTATACTCAGATTTGAAAAGATTTTAGAGAAAAAAAGAGTTCTAAACACTTCTCTCCAGTTTACCACGAACTTCYAGAGTACAGCGAGCCATTGAACAGAAGACACAGATATGAAAATTACTTCAATTGCTTTCAGCTCTGAAATTGTGAAGGAATATTTAAAGATAAAATAAAATTAATAAAATAAAATAACRTAGAGAGGCATGAATGGGACAAATACACACATTAGAGACATGAAAAGCATATAGATCATCCAAATGCAATTCCACAACTTGCAGTACACTAATTACAATCATTTTTAGGCAAAAGACAGCCYTGTGATTTGTTGGGGTGTTACAGAGGAGTCAGGGGAGAGCGATTCAAATTAAATTAAATTTGCAGTTCCTTCCAATAAYCCATTCTCTTGACCTCAGGTCTGGCTAATCGGCTAAGCTGAGCTGCATGACAAGAATCCTTGAAGTCAGCGTGAGCGACCAGGGAACGGGGGCAACACTTGGGAGGATCAGATGTACAAACCTGGGCTTGTTTGTCCTCCCCCTGCCTGATCGTAAAGATGCTGCTGGCTCTTCACATCCTGTCTTACCCCTAGTCCTCCAGGAGGACTGCCAGCCCCCGGCATCCCTTTGATAAATAGAAAGCAGCTGGCGTCCCAAGGATGGCTATTAATCTCCTTGCAAGATGAAAGTAAATGGAGAAGCTGAGCAATGCTTTGTAATTACTGATTCATGCACCCGCTTCCTGAGGATAAAAGAAGTTTCAACAGCTCCTACTTCGAAGATGGATTAGTTTTAATTGATATATCATCACTCTGCAAAATTAGAATAAACCATATTGTGGCAAAACTTTAGTCAAACCTGCTTATTTAGGAAGACTATTACCTGGAAGCATGAATTTGATTACGCTTCCTGCCAATCTGCATTAGTAGGGGGATAGAGTGGATGGTGGCAGACAGCCCTGGGATGCGGCTGTGCTCAGTGCAGCACTTCCCCCCACCCATCTTCATTTTAGGAAGCAGAAGAAACAAGTGTTTCACTTCTAACATGTTGTATCTGATGCTGAAAATACTCTAATTACTTTCTGAGGATCAACTGAAAGACATTTGAGGGACCAATGTAAAATGTCTGAATACTCTATTACACAGAATATCTAATTTGTATTTTGGAAAAGCTCACTGTTCTTATGCCAACTGCCTAATTCTACATTCTAGCTCAAAGCACCAACATTTAAACATGCTCTGCACTTCAAGTATGGGTTTAAGCAACATTTCTCTAGAGCAGTGTATTTGAATCATATGTATAGTGAGTAACACGACAACAGGTTCTTGAGAAATAAGCTGGGGAGCAGGACCAATTCAAAATAATTGCTCAGTGGAAAACAGTCTTATTGAAATCCAAATTATTCATAAGCAGTTTCAAATTTTTTTTTGTCAGAACCAAGAAAATATACATCAACAAAATTCAGAAATTATTTTTCCTGAAAGATCTATCAATGCATCACTAATTGTAAAAGTCAGAGATAMAACGACTATTTAACAAAAAATACAGATGTATATAGTAATAATTTTCTTAAACTAAATGACAAACCTATCACTTGCTTCAAGGGGCAAAAATTTCAGCAATTAGTTTTACAACCAACAGACTACAGTAAATATTTAAAAATCAAATAAATCACTGAAATTYCAGCGAGTTTCATTATACAGATGTTACTTAAATATTTCACACTAACATCAAATTATACAGTTCTACCCCAGCATAATGRGGTTTATCCTTTGTCTTGTATTGTTAACTGATTATTTTGCTTTTTGGTAAGATGTAGTTATTCCAAAACAATTTTAAGATGGCATGACTCATGCAGCTGTCCAGYAGGTACTTCCATAGAGAATGAGGGCAAGAACAATGCTCGCACAGCAATAAAATTGTTTAAAAGCACTGACAAAAATATGCCAGCTCAGTAGGGAATTTTTCTGAGGAGGTGGCCAGGACTTAGACAGACAGGAATATTTAATAGCCCAATGGTTAGGGTACCACATTAGATATTTTAAGCCAAGTCCATTTACTTAAAGTAGGTATGGAAATAAAACTGTCATGAATCAAGTTCAAGTATTTTACCCTTCCAGYTACTGTGTTAGTGTAAAATGGCAGAAATCTTAACTTTTATATTTAGAGAGCACGGAATCTTTCCTGTGTTCCCATGGACTTGTAKAATTCCTATCTTTTTGTTTTTACTTCACTTAGAACTTATAGATCCCACTTTAGTTTTGAATTTGGATTACAATTGATTCGGATTTTGACAGAAACATCACTAACATCATTTGGTGCTAATTGGCAATTTGTTATAAGAGGTTGCAGTTACAACTCTAAATTTCTTTTGAAAAGAAAAAGAAAGAGAYTGTAGGTAATGCAGGTAAAAAATATATTTTGTTTTGCATTTTTATAGTAATAAAGACTTGTACCTGATACTTACTATTTTTTAACTATTTCTTCTGAGAGAGAGAGTAGAGCCTGAGAAGATGGATGGTCAAATCAAGATGGAAGAAACATCTCATGGAAGATTGTTCACTTCCAAGCTTTTTGTGTTCTGTGATGGGAATAAATGCAAAGCTTTTCAAATTTGGAAGAAAATAGAGAAATATCAGGCTCTTACTACATTTAACAGTTGAGTAATAATCCAGTGTTTTAAGCACTAGAAAATTGTGCAAAAATACTGGATTGGATACAGAAATTTCAGATTTCAGATGCAATGCAGTATACAAATGCCTTTATTCTTATATTCCTGATGAAATAAGGGATCCCTTGACTGTAAGGGATCCTGAGCAAAGGAGCAATAGGGAAAAGGTTTAAAAGTCCATCTTTTCCATGCCTGCACTTGACACAGGATTATTTGACCTCCTCAACATTTTGTAAAGGCCTCAGATCATCTGTAAACTATTCCCAGTTTTAACTTCTGATGCATATTGTATGTCAGTATAGCAGAGCTGACATATATATCTTTAGGACAGAGATATTGACATTGACTAAGATCTCTTTCTTTGTATATAGACTAGCAAAAGTAATAAAAATAATAAAAGGTAGGCACATAAAGACCTTCAGCTTCTTCTCTGAAAAACTTCTCTGAAAAACTTCTCTGAAAAACTTCTCTGAAAAAATTTCCCCTCTCTCCTTTTTTTTTTTTTTTGGGAGGGGCAGAATTTTAGTGCAGTCTATCACTGTGATATCTAAACACAACATAAAGTTTAATGAAAGTACAGCTACTTCAAGGAAGATGCTCAGAATCCTTTATATTTTACATCTCTTGACCATTACTTATTGAGAGAGATTTTCTGCATCTCTAAAGAATCCTTTCCCTGCTGCTCAATTTATCTCCCTGAGCAGTCTTTCTAATGCTCTTTTTCCAGTGGTAGTTGTGGCGTCCTTTATTATACTGTGTGAGCTAAGTTATTTTTCTTTAGAAATATTTTAGTTTACTCTTTATTCCTCTATGATTCTTTTCTTTCATCTTGCTATACTCAAAGCAAACTAAAGAACTAAAATATTTTAAGTGTTGCTAAATCAAGGCAAGCATCCACATCTAAGATCAATAATGCTTCAAGGTGTCAGTAAATGTAAAACACTCAAAGCCTTGTAAATATTTTAAAAATGTTTCTGAAGTTTCTGCAAACAGATGATGCAAACACTGGAAGAGCTGAAAGCCCTTCTGAAGAAGGAGAATTTAGGCTGTTATCATGAAAGAACAAGACTGCTATATATCTGTTGTGAAAGCATAGAAGTGATTTTGAGTCTCTCGGATATGAATTTCTTTATGGTCTTTTCAGCAATAGAGTGTTTCCAGGAAGAAACACCAGTGTTGGAGATACTCACAAAGATAACACATTTACAGGTATAGCACAGAGAAAATCAGCTGTGAAATCCTGCTGCTCCCAAATAGTCCAGCTAAACAAGTAGTAGGAAAGAAATTTTCTTTCCCAGGGAATCACCATGAAGGTCTAGGGCAGACTGCTGCTAGTTTTCCAAAAATGGARAGACTTTCCTGATGGACCCAGGTAATTTTAGATGTATTAACCATGACTTAGCTTCATTCGTATAATAACCATCCTAACTCTTGTGGACAGAAGGCTTGGAGCAAAGGTGAACATGATGTATCAATATAGAGTCTTGAAAATAGTTTTATCTCCTTATTTTCCTCACTTACTGTACCGTAAAGATTCATGCTAACTATGTCAACCTTGAAAAATTATTCACCTAAAATTGTAGCTGAGGATATGCCCATAAATATGTTCTTGTGTTATTTTCTTTCAGTCAAGTATTCTAATTTTGAGACTTCCACAGTTGATATTGGTTTAAAATGAAGATAAAGAAGAATTTTGTAACCATAGTAACTGAGTTAGAGACAAAACATCTGTCTTGACAAAAAAAAAAAAAAAAACCACAAAAAAATGTTTTTCTATGAAGACAAAAAAAATTCATATATATTCATATATATACACTTATCTCTGCTTTTCATCTTTTCTGAAAAGAGGGGAGAGACAGAAACACAGGGCAGGGAAAAAAAGCTATACTTTAAAATTAATTTAAGCTTATGCAGAAAACTGAAGAATTAGTAGTCAAGCCTAACCTTCTATGGATTCTATCTGAACCTTTTAATACACATTCAAGGACTTTTATCTTTGTGGTCTTCATCATGTCAACTTTCTTTTTTTTTTTTTTTTTTNTTTTTTTTTTTTTTTTTTTTTTTGGTATGGATTTATAGCTTTTATTTGAAGTAGCTGGAAGAATCTGCTTTATTTCATCCTGAACTTAACTTAATGCACACAATTGTGTATGTGTTTCACCTGAATTACATAGCAAAAGGAATGGTGCTCCTTCCCCTGAAATCAAATTTCCACTATTAAGCTGACCTTTAAATGTACCATTTTGTTAGGCAAACATCATTATATGAAATTAGTCACAGCTTTCTTGTTTTGTGCAAGCAAATCTTGATTACTTGCTTTTCTATAAAGCTGCTACTCAGTTTAATAATTCATGCTTCTCTGCTTATCAGCTTTAGAAACCAAAACAGTGCATTCTGCTATAAATCATTCTCACTGCTGCATTTCATTTTTAATGCACAGCAGCAAAGACACTAACATAATTGGTGCAATCTGTTATTTACAGATATGTTGCGAGATACAGGTGGCAATCTACTTTTTGTGTTGTAAGGAAAAAAAAACAAGACCTCCTTCACAACTTGAGTAATGTTCTAGAAATTATAGTGATGGCAGGATAGAAGTCATTTTTTYCTCACTTGTAGTAAACTTTGAATCTGCTATAATGACTCATATTGTTTTTTCTTAAAAACTCTCATATGGGACCTTTTTCAATTTATATTCAAGATAAAATGAAGGAACACTACAATAAAATAGTAAAATAAATGGTTTTGTAAAAATAGGATGTAATTCTGCATTTTCCTTGTTTGCTGACTTATTCTACATAGCCAATTTCTGCTGCCTACAAGTGAGATGTCAAGAAATTCWCTCTTATTAGCAGTACACAAGAGCTGCAGAGCCGTACTAGTGTCCCCCCCACCATAAAATAAACGGAAGACACTTTTCCTCAGTTTTGTTAACAGTGAAGGAATCTAGAATGCAACCAAAAATGCTGACTCCAACTATACTGCTCAATCTCATTTGACTAAATTGCATGGTCACCAGCGGTGCTATGGATCTGAGATTCATAAAAGTAAAAATGATCCAACATTGAATAGTGAAACTATATATTGAAGAGAGTTTCATAGCTTCTCATTCTGATTCTTTAACAGCATAAAAAGTAWAAAATAATATTAGAAGTATAAAAAAACTAATATAAGAGCTGTTCAATTAAAAGTATATTTTTTTAGATTGACGAAAAATAGTTGGAAACTGTTTTGAAGGACTTCACATGTAAAATACCTGGAGTTGTGAAAAGGAAGAAATATCACTGTGCATAGTTCATAACACAGAGTATTTTACCTCATCTTCATACTGAGTATGTTTTATCCAAAATAATGGATCCTGAAGATAATCTGTCTGTCTTCAGACAGATCCTTATTTTCTTTGAATCATATGAACTCATTGCAGTAAGAATTTGATCCAGCCAAATATTCCATCAGAATTTCAGAAATTATCCATAACAAAGTAATTCATCTAAAAAGCCTGTGATAGAAATTGTAAAATTTTTTAAATGATTGCAATCCACATATGACCTACAATCACTGTTAAATGCAATATTTAGAGCAAAATATCRAGAGTCATCACTGAATATCAAATAAATATTTCCTAGGTGAGCTGAGAGAAATTCTACAGGTTGTTTCACTTAGCACATTTTGAGTAGTTTGGAGAAAATACTATAATACTTTTTTTTTTTCCAGTAGGGAGAAAAAAAGAGAAGAGGGATATATAAAAAAAGAGAGAAGCACTCTATGCTATTATTTTGAGTTCAACTTTCTGTTTCTGACCCTGCTCTACTTTATCGATTTTGCCCATTTACAAAGCACATCTGCAAYAGAAACAGCACATTTTGAACCAAAGAAGAAAAAATAGCTCTTTTGCCTCTCTAAGAAATTAGGTAGACAGACACTGAAATGGAATTAGTCAAAGCAGAAGAACCTTCCTCTCACCAGAAATCTAGGAACAGGTTGGCTTCATGGCACAGCTCTGGTACAGCTGTGAAACCTGTTCTCTACTCCCGCTGAGGCTCCTGATGCTGCCACTGTTGATGCCAAATGAGCTGCCCTCACCACATCATCCGCTCTTGGTGAGGTTTCATGCTTTTGTACAAGGRGCCAAAGGAACACTTTTGAGATTGCCACATGCCAAGAGAGGGACTAAACAATTTGGGAAGCCACATGATGTAACTCCTAGAGCAGGAGATGGATAAACCCTGCCGGTTACTCTTTAAATGGCACCATGGTCTGAGAAGAGAGTCCAAAAAAAAAACCAAAAACATAAGGTCATGAATTTGGAACAAGTTTGGAATTTGATGAGAGCCATGGGAAAAATATCAAAGATATCATAATACAGACTTCAATAGAGTTCACAGACACAACTTTAGTGGAAATGAAAAATAGACAACTAGTTGCCACTGCCAAAATATCCAAAAAAAAAAAAAGAAGAAAAGAAGAAAAAATAATATAAACCAGAAAATAATCAGCAATGTTATTTTAAAAAACTCTTTTGATGCTCCAAGCCAACAAAAGCAGTAATGCACTGGAATAGTAACTAACTCAACACCAATTAAATGGCAGCAATTCCATTCAACCCCAAACAAAACCATATGGAGTGCTCCAGGTCCTCCCTGATCTGCAGGGATCTATTACAGAAGTCAAGAAAGTAGGTCAGCTTTTGGCAAGCCAACCTGAGCTGCTATCTGGGCTTTCCTAAAGCAGAGTCCTTTTAGTGAAAGGCTACTATCCTCCCGGGATGTAGACACCAAACTGCAGAAAACACCACAATCATTTCATCTAGGTCACAAAACAGCAGCCTCATAATAAAGTAGATCTACATCTGAGTTATAGTTAGGCTCATTACCTTATTATGAAGTATTATTTATCCCATTATTTGCTCTCTAAAGTATCCTGTTCCTTAAGCATCTTTCCATTGMCATTCAGTTGTAAATGCAAGTAAAAGTACTGCGCATTCTTAGTATTTATTAATGCATATAAAATTGAATGATAACAGCTATGATTTTTGCCCAGAGCATTTTATGTACAGATCTGTATTACATATAACGTCAACCATTGCTGTTAAACAACCACTTCAAGTTGAAATGCAGCTGCTGCAGCATGTAGAAGAATTAGTCAGGAGTTCAAGGCAGCAACTGACAGRGCAGCTTCACTACAGTACTAAGCACTGACAATTTGGAGAACATTTCCAAAGGAAAAATGTATTAGTCAATTTATCATAAAGCGAGAATAACAGGTTTCAAAACCCTGCTCTGTGGGGAAGAGTGACATAACATCTTCAAATGATTCTGTTTTATATCATCTGAAAATCTTTACTTGCAGGTGTACAAAGGTGTACAAAGCAGCATTTGGCCATCCACACAGAAGCACCACCCAGAAGTATTAGCTCCCTAACAGCCCACAGCAAAGACTGTCCCATTCTCAATCACCAAAATCACTGGCCTACCACAGCGAGGTAGCAGCCAGAGTTCTTGCCTCCAAGTACAGGCCTTCCTTGATCTTTTTCTGCTATCAGATGTGGCAGGATTTCAGATGACTGACATCAAGGGTAATAATGTTTAAATTCTCACTGCTACAGATAGGTATTGGTCAAAACTCACCTTCCAAACTATAACCCTGTAAAAAACATAATTTTGTGAAAAAGGAGAAAAAGACATCACTTCTGCGTGCTCTGTTGAGACAATATGTTGAATAATACTTCAGGCTGCTTTGCACGATCCTAAGGTTTCTCTATAGGAAATGGATGTTTCAGCAATATAAAGTCCAGATTTGCCTAGGAACTGAATTGACTTTGACACGTTGATTCCTAAGGTATTTCCTAAGTGTGTTATCAGAAACTGATATTGGCATCTCGTGTTTACTTTAGTTTACCATCYTCTTAACTCTGTGGTTCCTTCAGGCTACACACCAGATGCATATCCTAATACGTGGTAATATTTTAGGATGGTGAAAACTGCTGACACATCTTGGTTCAGACAAGCCCAAAGCCCTCTGACAGCACTCAGGGGCGTCATGGTCAGCATTTGGGTTGGCAGAGGCAGAAGCAAAGGCAGCAATGCAGAGAACACCCACAGTCACATTTGTTTGTGAAAAAAATATCCCTTGTAATATGTACAGCCCTTATCAACTTTTACTTATGCAGATAAAAACAGAAGTAGTATTAGCAGCAAATGCAGAGCACAATGTACTTGCTTGGCAATCTGCGCTTACATTGCTACAAATGAGAAKCCTTCGTTAGACTCAGGTATGTGGCCATGTGTTTGTAGCCACCAAGTTAATTAAAACTAAAAATTAACTAGATTAACTCACAYGATAGTATTAAATTATGGAAGTAATTGATTCTATGTTGAATTTTGAACAAAAAGAGTTGATAAAGCAGCAGCAAGAGGGTTTTCTTTCTGAAATTATGCCTACACCAGGTAATCSTCATGCTTTCTTCATGCCTTGCTCATGTGCTCATGCTCATAGAACAGAATAAGGTAAGGCAGGTTTACTGTGTTGCTTACCACAGCTGCTTGTTTTCCTGAAGCTTAATAAATACCAAGCTGTGATACTGTAAAATCTGTTTTTACAATAACACTGCATTATGTTTTATGAACTGAGAAAAAAATARTTTTTATAGAGAGCAGCAAAATGCTTGCGCCAATAAAGTCCAAGCAGCGGAAAAAACTAAAAGAGACAACAACAAGAAATTCAAAATGAATTATCCTTTTGCCATTCAGACTGGTCTAGCAAAGTTAAAAAAAAGTTTAAAAAAATATATCAAACAATGTCCAGGAATATTTATTTAAATTAAGATCTGACTCCTATCCTTATTAACTGCTATTGAATATTTAAGTTGAGCTCTTTGCAGGAGAATTGTCAGACTTTTTCACAGTAATAAGTAACATTTCCAGGGGCACTTTTCCTTTTATAACTTTTTTTAAATGGACTAGAGTTCTCATAGTTTTTGAAGATTTAAAGTTTTACAATATTTTTTTTTAAATAGGTTTTTTTTTTGGGGGGGGGCCATGTATCAGTAAATATTTGAGGCAATGATATATATAATTTTTAAATCATATATAAATATAATTTAGAGTGATTATTTAAAATAATCCTTATTCATATTAATGAATGATCTACAAAAAAAAATTCTCTTACAGTGTGTACTTGCCTGTACAGTCTATATTAGGAATACCCAAAACTCTAAGCCTAAAGGATTGTCCCAAAACTTGCCCTACATTCAAAAACGTTGAGACAYGGTCAGAGTAAGATCCAATCATGCACTAAAGGATCAGTTTGCAACATGCCAAGAAGTTTTCACAGAGATATATCAAAACAAAAAGTTGATCAAACTTGATTGTGTACAGTTCTTTTAAGTCAGTCACAGAAATGAGATATTGTGCCTTTGATCCTCTCCCGTAGGATTGTACCTTGAAAATTCACTGTGTACCTAGTAATAAGTTTGCTCCTCTTCATGCTTTCAGCAACTTTTGGTGTTCTTTGACCATACCTTGGGAATATGCCCTGCAAAGGAGCAGTGTAATTCTCAGCCTTAATAAAAGCAAGTCTATACGTGTGTACGTATACAACCTCACATGCACCAATGTATCAGTCCTCAGAATTTAGGCTTGAGAGAAAAGGCCCCAACCTTTGCAGAATTCACTTCAAAACACAAGTGGTACTGCAGAGATCTGCTGATAGGTGCAGCTATTTTCAAAGTTACTGCTGCACCGAAAATCCAACCCTTTTTTTTTTTTAAAAAAAAAGACAAACAAAAAAACCTTTGATGTTGTTCATGATTATGACGATAGACTCAGTARTCTGTGAAATGTAATATCCTGTGTCTTTATCTATTTCTTGTTTGCCCTTTGATATTCAATRTTTTCTCCAATACTTTCACAAAGTCAAACAGAAGTCAAAGTATTTCTGTAACTGATCCCAAAATAAAACACGCTACAACGCGCAGTGAGTATTGGGTAGGTAAAGACTCACCTTATGCTGTTGGGTGTGGCAGATCCTGAACAAAGCACCAGCTGCTAAGGAACTGCAGAGCTGCCCATAAACCAGAATATTCAGATGTTGGATTAAGGCTCTTACATATGTATGTACACTCAACAGATGCTTTTGAAAATCTTGTTCAAATATAAACAAGTCAAACACAGGAGAATCTCAGTAGAACTGCAGGAAGAATTTCCATTTTTTTWAAAAAWAKATATATATAGTGGCTATGTATGTCAAGAATGAGGGTGCACTTCCTTCACTACCAACTTTTTTTCCTCTGTTCCTTTTTGTTTTTTTGTTTCCCTCCCTCTATAATTTGCTGTACTGTAGATTGAGTCAGTTAAAAAAATTAAGGGCAAGATCAGTTTTTTAGACAGGCCTCCAATTTAATTTGAGTTTTATTTTGGGGCAATCCTTCAACAAATCAACATCTGACAAATTTTAGTGTTACTTTCTAGGTAAAGCAAAATYAGATTTCATTTGAGTATCCTAAATGTATGATTTTCTGGAGTTCTATTTTCTTGCCTCCCTGAAAATGATATTTATTTTAACTGGGTGCAACATGAAGAACCTTACATCTGAATACCATATGTTGGGTGCAACTGTTGCTAAAAATGCATGCAGCACTTGAACTGTGTCTCTGAAGTATATTTAATCCTCATGATCCTCAGCCTAAAACCATGCTGACTAGGAGCATATTTGTACCCAAATGAGGTTGCCTTCTTTCATTTTCTATAATCTACAAAATCAGTGCAATTCCAGCAGCCGGAATAGTGCTCACAGTTTTCTCAAAGAGCAGATTGAGGTTCTCATCTGTATTTCAAATACTTATGTAAATTTTGAATATGTTAAAACACTGCATGTCCTCTTACTCTTGTGAAGAAATAATACCTGAATAAAACTCTGGCAGTTGCTCTTGCTCAAATGCTATTTTCCACATAAACATAAGATTTTATCCTCATCTCTCTTGGAGAACATCYTTCTCAACCAAATGTGGAATTTGAGAATTGAAACAATTTTGTCCATRATTTTTCTTGTTACAGAATGGTACTTTCCAACAAAATCAGTTTTGCAAATAAAGCTTCCTGAGAGCATGCATAGTTTATGACTCTTTGCATCCAACTGTGCCTTCATTGCTGAGCTTATGGGGTGCTTGTCTTCTCCATCAGAAACCACTGAAATGCATTAACCTCCTGTCACGCCTCCCTAACAACTCCTATCTCAGCTCTTTTCTCTATACCAACAGAGCAACAAAAAGCAACCAGAAGCTCTCAGATTATCAATTACCATGAAAAATTACGCCTCTGCGCAAGAATACGAAGGACCTACCTAAATAAATAAAAATAAAAAAATAATTAAAAAAAATCAAGTCTAGGTTGAATAACAAAATTGCTCAGCTGCATTTCAGACTTTTCTAAGAACGTTCTAAACCCATTTTCCTCAGCTCTGTAATAGGTGATAATCCTCGAGCACAGTAATATCATAATAATTACACAGAAAACGATTGCCTTGTTGTTGCCAATCTAAAAATCACTAGCTACCTGATGGCTTTGATTTTTAAGATGTTTATATTGACCTTGGCATGASAGTGTACTTAAAATGGGCACAATAACATTTGACTATGCCCACACTAAGAAGACCATATGTTCCTTAATGAAAAGTCCTATTGTTTAAATGAGAAAGCTATAAGAAAGCTGTTTTTCATGAATACCAGACATTAAACTTTGTTTCCCTTTACTCACCRCTGATATAACCTCAATCTTTAGATCTTGCCAGGCTTTAGAATAAAGAAAAGTGCGTAGAGGCCCAAAATATGTACAAATGGAAAGATAGCTCACAGCTGGATTAATATAGCATTTGATTTTTCTATTTTATAGAAGGTTCTGGTTTTAGAACTTTGGTAAGTATTTCATTTTAAAAGTAGGCGATAGCCCTGAATGCATCATTCTAACCTTGCTATCCAAGTAGTTAAAATTTATATATATATAGATAAATTTATATAAGTATATATACATATTTCCACCAGATAACAAGCTTATTTTTTTCAAAATATAAACTGATTCCAGGAAGATARTCATTTATGACAATTTAATGTGGGCTGGAAAATTTCTCCAGTCTTGATTTGTTTTCCTAGACGTAACACAAGCTTTTCCTTAGGGAGAGGGTGGAAAAAAAACTCATTACAATCCTTAACACACACACACACACAGAAAAGTGAATCTTATCCTTCACTTTCTAATATTTCCTGATGCATTAGCTATTTGTTGAGGGGCCAGCAACATTCAAATTAGCTGGTACTTACCGAAGACATGCCACTAGGGGTTAGCAATCATTTGCAAATTGCAAGAAAGCAAGGAAGCACAAATTGTGCAGTCTGATCACCTGAGAATGCAGTTTCTGTTGTTTCACAATGGCAGACTAAAACTATCTTGTCCTTCAGAAGAAATATACTTTTTGTCTCATCTAGGCATGAGACAGCTCAAGACGAGGAAGATGGTGACATTACTGGCTGCAAAGACTTGGATAATTGCTACCTACAGCAATTATTTCTGAAAAAAAAAAAAAAAAGAAAAAAAATCATCCCCATTCCAAAAAAAAATTTTTGACAGGTAGTTCAAACAAAAAACTAATAATCAGAGAGCTCATGTCCCTTTACACCAGAGGGATAACACCCCCGCATCACCTGCAGAAAAGAAGACAGCATCTACCGACACTATTTTGTGACACTGTCTCTGTACTACCACATTCTCCTTTTCCTGATTTTTAGAAAAGATGAAACAATTCTTTTTTTTTTTTTTTTTTTCCCCCCTCCTGTTTAGGAGAGACTGTTTCTGTTAACATATGATTTACTCTATGTCTACTATTGCTCAAAAAAACTAGAGTCATCTCCAACTATAATTTAAAGCCCACATTATGCTGGGGGCACACAGTTRCAAAAGCACAGGGGCATATGAATCTCTCAGGCCCACAAGGAGACGTGAGCAGGCTCAAGCACTTTAAGATCTAACCAGAGAGGCAACTTTTTCCTAAAGCTTCTGTAACTCCTCATGCAAATGGCCAAATACATATTTTTTTAGGTAAGAAATTAGAAACATTTGGAACTAAAAGTATGAAAGCTAACGGTTTAGTAAACAACCACATTGATAAGTCAGCGATGAGCACAAAGTACAGTAAATTTCATTATCTCTTTTCAACGTGAAATAAAATCCATTATGTTTTAGATGCCACCAAGACACCATAGCTTTGGGGTCTGAAGACGCTCTCAATGGCAAATAGTTACTTATGCTTCAAAGCATTTTCACTGACTTAATTTGAGTGCTAGACTTTATTCCAAATTATATCTGGACATAGAATATGAACAAAGGATTACTGAAATAAGTAAAAAGGTGAAAATACAAATCCAAATGCATCAGAAAGATGAGGGAAAAGCAGAAAAAGAGGAAGTTTATGCAATGCAATGTTATGTATGATATAATTGAAACACACAAAAATAAAAAGGAAAAACTCAAATCAATCTAAATCATAAATCTTGTTCTCTCCAGAGTGGAAAGCATCATCTGTTGATGCACTAAGCTACCCATTCTACCATCCATTTTAGGGAAAAATGTAAGTTTTAAAACTAAATAAGGGGTCTAATCACAACGTGCAAATAGTCCACATTCTAGAACATGCTAGAGAGAGAACTAAAGCAAAGGAAAAAAACATCCATACCCAGACATTGGGTGAGCTTGATATTTCATCTCTTTGTGTCTTTCTACTTTCCTGACATCTCTTTTTCCATAATGAAATATTCCTCAGCCATAACTATACAACAAACATAACATTTTATGGCATGTTAAATTTCACATAGGCTAGGATATGCTGATAAAATTTTGATTGGAAATATTGGTGTTCWCTATGCTGCCTGGCTTATTAACTTTGACCTACCAGCTGTCTTAAAGATTTTATGATCCACACAATAAATATTGCAGCACAAAAAGGTAACTGAACCAGTGAAAAGAAAGATGAAAATTACATTTTTTCCCCACTTATGGTAATAGAATCTTCTCTCATTTGAGAATTCCTCAGTGCTTTACAAGCATTTATTAGATAACTAATTATACACCTTCTCTCTGAGGAGAAATCTGCATTACTATATTCATTTGACAGCTGTACAAACTGYTAAAATACAGCATTTAGGRCTTAGCCCTCAAATCCTTAATTACTTACCCTCAGGAAGGGGCAAAATCTACCCTCAGTTCACCATGGGAGGAGGCACTGTGACCAAGAGCAATTCATCTGCAACATTTTTTCAGACCCCAGCTTATTGCAGTGGTTTGAGGCATTAAAAGAAATATATTGCTCTTTCTCCTCATGTATTTAATCCTCGAGGGGCCACTTCTGAGATGGAAGCCTAGGAGTCGTTTCAGYGTCTCCAAGACCCCAGTCCTTCAGCTCACAAGGCTAACGCTCCCTAACGCTACTTGCAACCCAGTTTGACAAAGGCACGCTTCTAGTTCAACACATTTTGTGYTTTGGGTAAAAGTTAGTCATCCAATGAAAGGCTTCCAGGGATAGGTTTTAAATGCCACTCAGGATAATATCACATCTAGCAGACTTGCATACTATTTCCTCTGACATTAGATATGTTAAGAAATTAATTCGGAAGACTTATATTTCTTAAAAATATGATCATAAGAAAAAAATACACTTTTAATTCAATACGTAATAAATAAATGGAAACATACTGTTGTAAAGGAATAATTAGTGTAATGAGAAGTGGTTAGTCTTGTAAGAACATTAAATTAAAAAAAATTACTTAGTAATAAAAACTGCCTGTGCATTTTATATGTGGAAGGCTTTATAAAAATCAAATTTTATTAAACAGAAATGAAATGCTGCTTTAAATTCTTTGTTAGGAGGACTTTTATGAACTTGTCTAGCTAGTGAAACTATGTGGAGGACATAAGGCTTTTACTTCCATTTTCATTAAATTTTAATAAAAATGAATTGTCCCTAGTAAAAATACACTGCTTGAGAATACTTTCTGACCCTTTTTTCAGGTATACAACATATCGGTGCAGAGGGAAGAGAATAAAACAAATAAACACAAACAAACAAAAAGACCACACAGAACAGGAAGGAAATTTTGGAGTTTAAATTTAGTTTCTTGGTACCATGTTTTCAGTCTCAATAGTGGCCTCCCAATACATAGATCTAAAAGTGATGGATAGCGTTTTTTTTTCTTTTTTTTTTTTTTTGGCTCACGTTTTGTCCTCTTTGCTTAAGAGAAAGAAACTAGACCAAAGCCAAAATTAAACTGGAAAGTATCAAACTTTGCATATATGTCCCAAAGATTAGAGTCATTTAAAAACATTATATATATAATTTATGCTTTTACACTGCTTCTGACTGGTGAATTCTGCTCTGTTATTCTTGATACAGCAATCACTCCTTTAAGTTTCTGTATCTTGACTGACTCGGAAATAACTACCCAGTCACTGACCCAGACAGAAAAAAGCTACTACCATAAAGCTTAAAAGGGATGTAACAAAAGAGAAAAGTTATGGAAAGAAGAGTTTAGAAATCTACCCATCTAAACTCAAGGATGATCTGCAACAAAACTTGCAAACCCATTTGTTTATTTTCAGACCAATTTTCAGCAACTCTTCAATAAGAGATGAGTAGGAGGGCAGCTTTTTGTTTTTCTTTCTCCATATGATCTGTTCTAAGAGAAAATCCATTTGTCTGTCTACGGCTTACCTGGCCTTTTATGCGACTTAAAAAGCTAGAATTGGGGAGAAGAATGGGAAAAGATTCTAGAAAAAGAATCTAGAAATTCTAGAGAAAAAGAGAAAAGATCTAGAGAAAAGATTCTAGAAAAAGGCAATATCAATTTAACATTATATTTCGGGCTTCTTTTTCTTCCTCTCACATTGCTTATGTCTTCTTTTTGAGACACATGGTATCCGTAGGACCCCAAACTAATGGCTTCTGTTGATTTAAGGAGTTTTGCTCTGCCAGGTCCAATACTTCATTACGATTTCCCACCTCCCACCATTCATTTTCTTTTTGAAGTAAATCCTATGATGCAATGATATTATGCAATGATATTATGATTTAGGAAAAAATAAGTTAAAAGAATTTTAAAAAGAAACATTCGGCATCTTGGCATGATCAGAAGAATACAGCTTTGGAATGTAAACCCGTGAAGGAAATATCTACCTACACTGAAAGACAGTACTGGCACAAATGCATGTGAATAATGATAGAACCATTTGAAATAAGTACAGAAATGTATGTAGCCTATAAAATGATAGCGAAGATTTGTTCCCCCACCCCCCMAAAAAAAGCTATTTTTAGTGTTTTTCAGAAGTCAATTATTTTTAAACTTATACAATACCAAAACTTTATACATAGGGCTTGAAAACTTATACTGCAACATGAATGGAGAGACTGAGCCTTGACTTTGTGAGAATGGGTGAGAATTTAAAAGTTATTTTCATGTATTTCCATGACATGTTAACAATTTTATACAGTTTTTTGGCCACAAAAAKATAAATGTACTTAATCTTTGCTATATGCACAAGCTGCATAACACTGCTAGGTACAGAGGAAGGCAGATATCCTTGCAGGGTAGTTCTCTGAAAGTTTGTACTGCAGCAGAAGAATCTTTCAGTAAGAAAAAAAAAATGTTATTAGCTGTATCATTTGTTATTAGGCATTTATCAATGAAATGCATTAGTAAGAGCTGCAAAGAACCTTAAACTGTAAAACAATGCTAGAATAGTTTAAAATAAAAAAAAAAGGGGGGGGAAGAAATTTTTACAAAATAAATGTCTCCCTACTAAAATCTTCTGGCAAGAGGAAAATCAGCTCTTAACAGATAGGTATGGGGATAGTACTTGACTCTTTCCAATATCAAATCTGTTAAGCATTCAAAGGGAATTAGTAGGTGCTTGAAAGAGGTGATGGAATCCAAGAGATCACCAATCCTGCAGCAGGTTCCTTTTATTTTCTCAGAAATCCAGTCCTAAAGGAAACAGTCTCAGGTACAGTTTCAACCAAAACCAAGGAGTATCTCTTTGGTAGATGATATAGCAGCAGAGAAACTTTATTCTCTTTATCTTGAAATAAGCTACTTACCAGGATGACTTTTCCTGTGCCAAGTTTCATGCTGCTATGACTACACTGCTTTTGATATGATACCTATTTTCTTTGAAGCTAAACTAGGACCCCATACATAGCACTACAATTTGCTGCATCAAAGCAGCAATAGCACAGCTTAAAAGTAAGCCACTTCGCCCCTTCTGGTCTTCTGAGTGTAAACTTGTCTTGTCTGGTCTTCTGAGTGTAAACTTGACTGAGTTTCCTGTTCTCAGTCATCAGCTGAGACAAGATTACACTTAGCAGATCTGAAGTAAATGTGGACTTTTTGGGGGGGAGGAGGACTTTATCTGTGAAAACAGGTTTGCATTTTCTTCAGATTGAGAAAACTTTCATATTGCCCCGCATGTTTAATTGATTCCATAGTGTGTTTCTGTTACATTTGTAATTGCACTGCAGAGAGAGACTAGAAGACTAACTAGCTCACTTCTCAGCATCTCTGTGAGATGACCAGTACTACCGTTCTTTTAATTCAGTAACCTGACACAAGCAGAAAAATTGGTATTATCTGCTGACCCCAATCTAACCTAACCTGTTGAAATCAGTGGGATGATATCTCCAGCTGTTGTAGATTGGGGGTAGTTCTTTTATGATCAATGGAATTGGCATATACTCTCTCAGGATTTGGTACAGCATCTGAAAGCATTTACAGACTCCATAGAATGTGATGTACTTCTCAGAGAAACTAGATATTTCTTCTATTAAATCAGAGTTCAAATCTTGTAGAGATAGCAGACTATCAAGTATTATGTTTGCCATGTGTGAATTTCCAAAGCTGGAAATTCACTTTTTCTTATWTGGAAGTGATTCCATCAATACTGCATTTCCAAGTCAAAGTCATACAGCTACATGGCAGCAAAAATATTGTTTTCAATAACAGGGAAAAGATACTTAAAAATAGATAGACACCATAAAATCATGGAAATGCAGTTTTGAGTCAGATAAGTAGGTTAATGTCCAACTTTTGTGAAGAGCAAGTTAATAATATGTCTGTGATTTTTCTTTAAAATACTACTGGAGGAAAGATGAAATGGTAAGGACCATCTCTCCTATTGTACACTGMAGCATTAGGTATGTCCTCAGCGTGGAGAGGGCATGATGCACTCCCTCTCATTAAAAGATAAAAGAGTGAAATTGRCTAAAAAGGTAAAAGGTAGGAAGGTTTTTTTTCACGTTGCTCCATCTTACCATCTTCTATGGTACAGCAGGCAGTACTGAGGTATCTCAAGGGAAGAAGTATGAGAAAAGAATTGCAATATCAAAATTACTGTGGTAGAATTTATTCATGGTCTTCCTAAAGATTCAATCTAGGCTTAAAAGATGGTAGGACTTCAATGTCTTATATGAAAAATGGATTTATCTTCTGAAAATTGCCAGGCTTCCTAGTGAAGTGTATTGATACACTCAGTATTGCTCTCAGCAGAAAGAAGGCCCAAACATTGATTCCAGTGTTTGAAACTATAAATCAATCACAGACCTAAAGTTTGAAAAAAAATGGAGGAAAAGGTGCATCAAATATTCTCTATATTTCATTCTACATCTCCAGAGAATTACTAAATATCAGCAGAATTGGATAAATTATTTAAACTGCAATAAAAGAAGTACTGCCTTAATCCACTTTTGCTTTGAATACGAAGCTTTTCATTTATGACTAAGTCACACTTTTACCCATATTAAAACAATACCTGTTTCACTTTTATTGCTGTCATTTATCTTGTGTAATTACGTATGTTCAACAAAGAAAATAAAGTCATGGAACATCTGTTTTACCAAATGGAGTTTTTTCTATATAATATTGCTCCCAAATAAAGRAAGGGCATTTGGTCATGTCTTTTGCAGGTCTTATCAGGCTGCAGTGGTAATGACCGGACAACATCCCTCCCAGGCTGCTGCATATTATAAATGCTAATTATAAATATTCTCTTTAGTCTGATCATGGCAGACGGGAGCTCAGTGAAGGCATATTTTCCATAGATGTTATGCTGCAACAGGTTACAACATTACCTCCTTGCTGTCTGTGTCWTTTCTGAAACTCTGCCAAATTACAGCACTGTAAGTATAAGTGAATATTTTAAAGTCTTGTTCTGATGAAAGCAGAGGCATTTCAGTTCATTCCCAAGTCTAACAGAAGTGAGGCTTTGGTCCACTTACTATATAAATGCCATGTTCTATGTATATTGATGTCTCCTTTGAGAAATCCTATTTTCATGTGAGGCAAGAATTCAATTAAGAATATTGTTTTTCTAGATTTACAATGTGGAAAACTGTCTTGGAGACTCTCACTTTTCTTGTGATAATTCTGCCATGACACTGAAGAAATATTTTTCTATCAAAATTTAATAAATCTCAATTTGTGGTGCAAAGTTTATTTTTAAAATTCTAGTAAGAATAATGCTATAGTATTAGGGGGAAATAATGTCTCATAAGAACATGTTCTGACTCTCAAAATCAGTTTTTCTAAATTGTAATTTTAAAACAAACTTTCTGCTAAAGTGCATTGTCAAAAATATTAAAACACGCACACACACAAAATGTAAAGATACTAAAACATATTTAAGTTTCAGCTGCTAAACTTTTCAGAGAATTTTGTTTATACTTCATTAGATAATTATAAATCTGGACTGCTTTTCTTCACTCTCAAACAGAAATACATAATTGGTTAGTGCATTTAAGATTGTTGCTAATTACCCAGATATCACTAGTATGACAGTCTCTCTGCTCAACCTGCAATTTGCAGTGATTTGGAAAGCACCCAAAATGCTGTCCTGCTATCTAAACACRAAGAACAATAAAATAATGCTGAAATAGTCAAGTTATCTGAAAAAATAGAATTCAATAAAGATGTAAAAGTTTGTTTCAACTGCTATCATAACAGTTAAGAGCGACAATTCTTTGGCTCAAGAAAGGATTCTGTCACTGTAGGTGGAAGTAAATAGAAGCTGAATMTCTTTTGTACATTCTCTTGTACATTTGTGTTGACTCTACTGCATAACCATGCATGGCATATTCATGTGACGATATGTACATTTCTGATCAAGAACCAACAAACTAGCTCCAAGATAAGATGAAAATGCAATATTTTTTTGCTTCTGTGGCGGTTGTGGAATTTTTGATACAAACTTTCAGTCTCTTCATATTTTCTCCTCTCTTCTGTAGATATAGTCTCTGACTACCCTTTTGCCACTTACTGTACTCTGTATTTCTAATTATTTGTGAGAAATATACTTTTTTTTTGGTGGGTTTTAGGATCTCTAACTATGAGTTTGTGCACAGGGGGTGGAGCTTTCCTTTTCAAAAAGCAGAATTGTTATTTACATTTTAAGGACAAATTCCATAATTGTTGCCTTGTTCTAGCAGAAACCTATTATACCAGCTGCTCTTACTGATACAAATTGTGGTTTGCAACACTACTGTATTGAAATTAAGASGGGATCTATTTCAGAGCATAATGAACCTTCTGTTTTCAAACAATTATAACTACAGCAAAAATAACTGCTGCAGGTAGAAATGTGTTCATACTGGATTAACATTCTTTTTCTCCATTATTAGATCTATTTTACCTAATTCAAGTTAATGGGTAGAAAGAAAATGAATAGGGTATTCAGGAATCAATGTCCTACAATATGTGGCTTATCCAAAATAAGGAATTGACCAATGAGGTGTTTATGAGGAAAATTTGAAGTGCCTCATTTTTAGGGATGTTCATAGGAGTTTATAGGAGTTAATAAATTCCTGTGACATTTTGGAAATTCCAAAGGGAGTTGCTTGCCCTTGGATTTAGGAAGCTAGTTTGAAGTTTCTGATTACTTTGTCCAAAGGGGTGGGAGCAAGGTGAGTCAGCAGCAAGACAAGAGTAGATGCAAGGTACTGCTTTCCCAGGATGTGGACTTAAAAGTCATAATATTGTTTAATTAGAATTAATGCTGAGCTTTAAATAAAAGCATTTATAAATACACTGTTGGACTTGTACTGAGACTACACAGATCTGCATTCTGTAATACTCATATTGTAAAAAAAATAGTTGTCCAGTACCGGCTGTATAGTTTTCGATTTTCATCTCCCCACTCAGTAGGAGATTTTCCAAGAAAAAATATCATTTTGGAAAGTGAGGTTTTGTTTGGACAGAAATAATTTGCACGTGTCTGATATTGTTTTAAAACATATGTATAGAAATGGAGGAGGGGGAGAGAGGTGATAGATATTGCTTCCTCACTTCTCTACTTCATACGAAACACATATACTGAAGTATTAGTTATGTATGTAGAACAGATTGTGAGGATGAAAGGTACAATAACAATAGGACATTATTATTACAAACAGTTTTTGCTAACAAAATTACAAGCAGAAGTAGAAATCTCTTTCATCAGCATTTAATTCATGGTCTTTTATTATTGATAGATCTTCATCTTGGGAAGGGCATTAGTGCAAGGCTTAACATGGAAGTATTACAGATCAATGGATTAGCCCTTCAGGAGAGGGACTAATTATTTTAATGAGAACATTCTAATTAGGCAGGTTTGAACTGATGATTAAAGAAACTTGCATRCTTGGAATTTTAATGGGCTTGTCACCAACTAAACATGATTATAGGTGAAGGATTTATGGCATCTCTGTTAAAGAGCTAAGATGCTCCTTTTAGCAATATCTGAAAAAATCATGGAGAAGACTTTGGCAATAGCCTGAAGTCTAAAGGCCTGGTCTTGAGATTATAAATTGTCTACTTCAGACAGAAGACCCAAGGATTGCATCCACAATGCTATTTGTGTACTACTTGCATTATTAATAATGCAATCATAATGTAAAGCAAGAATTTATATATTAAAAAGAGCCATCTAAAATCAAATTATCCCATGTATTTAGTAAAATATTTGGGTAATCTAGCTTCACTCTATTTAAAGAGAAATTATATTTGAAAAAAACTTTCAGAAGTGAGATGCCAACAGAATTTATTTTATTTACTCTTAGAGACCAGATGGAATGTGAAGAAGAGAAAACCAAAAAGGTAATATAATTGAATATTTTTTCATTAATTATCTAAACCAAAACAATAAGGGCATTGTAGTGCTCCAATTTCCTGTATTTTACACGTTGACACCAATGATGATTTAGTTAAATAATTGAAATGGGGTGTAGTGAAAATTTAAATATTAAAAGAAACAAGAAACAAACCCCTTAATGATACCAGGATAAAGGCTAATAACTTCAGTTGTGTTCTTTYCCCCTTCACATGTAATGTCTTTTATGGTTAGAGACTACACCAAGAAGCTGTCAATCTGCTAAATATCCTGATCTTTACATGTCTGAATATTATGCCACATATTGCTTTTTCTATTCTATTACTCCCTGCATTGCAATCTGGCATTCTGCCCATCGGTTACCTACACAATCTCAAGGACAGCCAGCATAGGCAATCTGAATTGCAATGGACTTTCTAAAGTAACRTCCTTTTAAAGCATTTTCAGAATAATAATAGGAAACATGATAAAAAAAACTTGGGAAAAACAGTTTTCTTATCATAAAATATTTTTAGGCTTTTAACAGTATTTTTCTCTTTTCTTCCTGGCTTGCATCAATATGTTCCACAAGCTGAACACATTTTTAGTGAAAAATGAGTGATAACATATACTTAAACCCAAATAACCGATAATGATAGCTACTACCCTAAAGTATAAGAAAGTGTAGTTCAAATCAATGAAGTCCACAGATCTCCTTATTCAAGTAGATATTTTAAACATTAAGGATCTCTTTTCAAATGCACATGTTTTGAAATAAAACCTCCAAATCTCTTTACATGTGACTTCTACAAATAGATATGGCATACTTTTTCTTTTCAGACAACATTTCCATCACTGAGGTTTTTGAGCAGCGACTAATGAATGCATCAAAGCCTGTTTAAAAATGTAGCATTGAGTTAGTGAAGCATAAGAGTGATGCAGTAATACCTTGACTCCTAGTTATGCTATTGTATGCTGTTTAATAAGAAATAACTTATTATTAAGAATTAACCACTGCTCTTACAAATCCTCTCAGAAGACAAATTTAATTACAAATTTCAACTACGCTTACCAAATGTGTCTGCACAGAGTTAAAAATTCTTTCATTTACTATTAGGGTGATGGCTTCTTCCACCATCGAAGTCTCATCTCTCTGAATTTAGCAAAGGCAGTTTGGACATTAGAAATCTTGTCCAGCATATTATCCTTTTTCCTGACCTGGAGYCAGAAAGATAGCTATTTGCTGGCTTATTATTGCAGTAATATGCAGGAGCCTGGAAGAAGAGCTTTCAGAACATTTGCCTGTTTGAATATTAGCAGTGATTAATATTAATATGCAGAACCCATTACCTCCATTACTTCCTGTCCTACTGCAATAACTCCATCATCTCCCTTTTTTTTTACATCCTGGACATCCATGCCTGTAAAACCTTCCAAGTTCTTTTTTTTGTTGTTGTTGCTGTTGTTGTTGTTGCTTTTAAGTGCAATGAAAACTAATTGTCTTTTAAGAAGCTCAAGGTAATAAAATTTTGCTCTATATGGACACACTTCAGACTGCTCAGTCTAATTTGGCTTCAAGAAGATCAATTGCAGAAAGATTTTTTTCTGAAAAAGATATAAAACCTGGTCCATTATGAAAAAAAGAGAATTGCTAAACACTRTTGTCTAGGCTTTGAGTAGAGGGAAAAATGCTTGATGTATGATGTAAAGCCTCTGAATGAGGTATAAGTAATTAAAAGAAAGCAGTTTTGAGTTCATCCAGCAAAGGTCTAGAGGAATTTGGGTTTACTTAATGACAGTATTTAAGACTCTTTATTAAATTTAATTATTAATATTTGAAATGGAAGCTTTGCATCTAGCATTCAATCTCTATTGTCAGATTGGAACTCCTGCCAATTTCCCTGTTAATCTCAGTGGTGTCATTTAATAAAGAAAGAGTTTAATAATTCTTTAAACAACAAAAAAAAAATGTTTCAAAGGCATTTTAGTTACCTTTGGCTAGTTAGGTCATCTTTCTATTTTGGATCATGTTCTCTTTTTCCCATGATTTTCACTTAATATTGATCTAAAGAATAAAAATCCACGGGTTCCCAGCCATTAGCGTGCACATCTACACACAATTGTTTCTTCTTTTTTTTTTTTTTTTTTTTTTTTTTTTTTTTTATTATTTCAAATCATCAGGGCCAGCAAAATAGTTATATGTAGGTTATTCCTGAATTTTAATATTGAGAAAGTAACATGGATACAAATATGGATACAAACTCTTCAGTAAAGAAGTGTTCATATGATGGATTACTTTTGGAGAGGGAAAGATATGGACAGTAGACCAATGGAAAGGCAGGGAAGAGGTTTTCTCATCAGAATCAGAAGATAATAAGGGGATGCATAACATTCATGCTAGATTTTTGTGAAGTTCCTTAAGAATTAGTCAAGCAACATATACTTTCTTTAACAAAAAAAAAAAATATYGATGAAATGTATTGGTAACATCATCCATATCAGATTAGAAGCTCATAGAGGAACCAAAGAGTAAAAGAGATGAGTGGAATTCAATAGTATAAAAGCAAGGGAGCAAGGCATCTTACCTGGTAAATACATCTTCTGTTTTTACTTAAGATCTCTTCAGGCAGAAGAAAAAAGCTCCATGCTATTGTAAATATTTAGATGATGTTGAGCTGCCAGTATAATATGGTGAAGAACGTTAAAATTAATATGCGATRTACTGGAGAAAGGATTTAAATCGGAAGTTTAAATAGAATTACACTGTTACTGATGTGGCTTCATTTTAGGCTCTGATCACCTGTTGTGATGAAAGATGAATTGAAAACAATACAGGTACAGAGCATTACTGCTTGGACAGCTAGAAGAATGTAGAACTTGTTTTAGGAGCAGTAACTAGGCTACTTTTGTTTCTTTAGTCTGGCAAAATAAAGGTTGAAAAAGCAGAGGAAGTAAGATTACTGTTTATACAGATGATATGGTAGGTAAAGACCCTTGAGAAAGAACGACTATTTATATTTCAGAAGAATGAGAGCAATAGAAAAAACGCATATGAAGTACCTATGAATAAATTTAGCTAGCGCTATATGAAGCTTCTTATCTTAAGAGCTGTGATATTTCTGGAACAGTCTTTATTCAGGATTCTAATTTCAAAAAACTAAGTGTATACTTTTTGAGATGAAGTATAACAAATGGACAATATAAATTATCTACTGTATATAACAAAAGACTTGATTACTTAGGAATGTGACCTSATTTCCAGAGGTTACTTCCAGCTCCTGTATTTCTATCACTCCAAGGTAAATCATACTTCTAACTTTCAGCTTGAAATCACAGAATATTTTCACAACATGGACAGAACTGTTGGTAGAAGATATCGCTCTCTGTAGTACATTATTTGCATTCCTCTTCAAAGGCAGGTCTGTGAATTGCATTTCTGCCCATGCTCCAAGCAGGCAGAGCCCAAAGGAGAAGCAATCCAAAAGCTGCATGAGTGTCCTAGCGTAGCTCCACCTCTAAACCTCTCCACAATTTTACAGTCCACATCTGTCTCCACGGTCAGAGGGTAAAAACCTAAAAAGACAAAACCTAGCTTGAATTAAACTCTTCTAGTCCGGTAATATATGTAATGTCATACATAAAATTATGTTAAGAATTCAATTTGGTGAAATATTATAGGACAATCATTCCATATTTGTTTACCCACGGTTTGTGTGAATGTGACATAATGACTATCATATCAGACATTTGCAAGGACATTCGGCCAGTTTTGTGTCAATTTTAACATCAGCATGTTTATATTCAGAAAGCAATCTGAAAGAATTGAAAAGAAAGAAAAAAACACATGAAATCAAGGCCTTAACTGAGAGAAATAAAAGTGTAAATCTTTGAAAATGGCTATGCAAGGAAATTCTATTCTAAACAATTAATGCAAAATAGTATCTTCTTCAAACAAAAACAACAACCCCTTGAACAAACAAAGAGAAAAAAATCCACAGAAGTTCCCTAAGCAGAAATTGAATTCTTATCGTGGGCAGAAAATCCATTTTCTAAATTGATGCATGGTGTCACAAACAATATTTATCTAAAGACAGAAGGATTTTATAGATATAAAAATACTGGAAAATAAAGTCTCTGAGGAGAAACTCATCAGTATTTCATCAGAAAACTAGAAAAATAAACACAAAATTCTGCATGTTATTATCCTGTACCACTAAGTACTAATTTAACATGAAGCAACTAATTCAGCTGCTGCACAATAGTGCCTTGTGTTATGGTCTTTCAGAGTTTAAAACAGAAGAAAACTCTACATCTTATCTCTTTTACGCAGGTAAAAATCACACGTCAGTGCAGAGACAAATCGAATCTGTGTACAATTGAAGACCACYGGAGCTTTCAAGTTTGATCTCATTAACAAAAGGCACCTGGCTTCCCCTCTGCTGTGGGAAGAGAATCATTCACAAAACAGAAGCACAAAGTATATATTCCATGTATTCCCAAGTTTTTTTCAACCAAGATCTCAGATGAAGTAAAAGGATCTGGAACCTTTCTGGATGTACTCATATACTGGAGGGAAGAATTGAGATATTTCTGAATAAAGTGCAAAATTAACAGTCCCTATATCTAAATGAGGACTGTTTGGAAGCAAAGTGAAAATAAAAAAATTAATAAACTGAGCAGTTTTTGTGTGATTTTTATTGTGATAAAAATAATTATAGCCAGAACTTCTTAACCTCAATAATATTTTAACTACTATGTAATTACCCTAGAATTTTATGGATTTTGCTCCCCAATTGTTCTCTATACATTTTGATTATCATGGAACAATAAGTTTTTATTCTAGCAAGACATCCATTGAGAATTGGCCTAATGAGTAGATATTTCTTCCTCCATTTATTTTATTTCCATGCAAATGAATGGGCTAAGTCAGATTTAACTTCTAGACAAAAAAGGAAGAGTGGGAGTTCATAGGACATCAACAGTCGTAAAGAGGGAAAATGAAACTGCATGGTCTTTGTGCCCTGGAAGTCTCAATGTCTCACCAGTTATCTATTAAAGATTTATCTCAGGATTATTTGCACTTTTAACAATAGTACATACATCCAATTTTTTTAAAAAAAATATATGCATAGTAAGCAGAAGAAGAATTAGTCCAGGAGTTGAACAAATTAGTGCATTTTGTATTAATGGAGCAATTATTTATTACTCGTTAAAAAGCTATTAGTAAAACATTGTTGTTATTTATTATAAGTAATAAGCAGCATGCTGGTAAACAGTTGGCAATAGAAATTAGAAAGTAATAATATTTATTAGTTAGAAAGCAATTTGAATCTATCTAAAATGGATGTCATTTCAAATGCTTTAGCATGGAAATATTTTGGTATACATGTTTAGAATGATGACATTTAAAACATTTTTATTAATCTGTTCTTTATGAAAATTAAAGCATTTGCATGTACTCTGCTGCCATTCATWACTCATATTTTAGAGCTCCCGAAAGTGCCACTTAGATATGCATGTTGTCATTAACTCCTACACAAGCGAGCAGTATTGATTACTGTCCTCCATCCATCTAATCTCTGCTCTACTTAGTAATGATGCAGAAAAGTTTTCCTTATTAGCAAATAAATCTTAATAAATGTATTAAGTGTTAATAAATCATTTTACTTATGGGCCTTTGGGGAAGGGTAAAAGCTCCCAATTTTGATTTACATGAAAATAATATTCAACACTGATGTTTGCAGTATTTCCCTGCTTGGGATAATCTTTTTCTGCAGACACAGGGCACTAGTATATTCCTCTGGGATCAAGAGCAGAGCAGAGATTGTATTGCGTTCTTAAAACCTCCACCACATATGTCATGATGCAATGGTTGAGGTGCAAAATCTTAGAAACAGGTATTTGAGCCTTCTGAACATTGAAGTGAATTGATTTAAAATGAACAAAAATGATTAAATGATWATTTAAATTAATAATTAAATATTTTAATATTTTCATTTCATTAACAGAGGTTTCAAAATACATTGATGAGCTAAGACCAGTATTTTTAAAATAAAATACACATTCTGAAAAATTGTGCTTAACTGACTATTGAGTATGCCAAATGCCTAAAAATACGCCTTTCTTGCTTGTAACTGCAGTGGCAGTTTTCTTTCATTTCTTGGTCCTTGCTTGGTCCTTGGTTCTTTCTTTCATTTTCTTGGTCCTATACTGACATGTAATCACAAGTAAGATTGTGAAACAACCAGGTAATCCCCACAGAAGTGTGGTTTTTGGTTTTTTTTTTTTTTTTTTTTTTTTTGTTGTTGTTTGTTTTTGTTTTTTAGAAAGAAGTGATATTTTCTGCCTTTTATGTGGTTGCTTGGCAGTTCTATCTTGTGTGTAGGAGGTAGCAGATTTTAGGTCTAATTTTCTTTTCTGCCTGAGAGATTTAAGCTTGCATCTCCTGCCTCCCGTGAGAGTGCCCTTACAAACAACCTGTACGCACCTCTCTTGTTAGAGCTATTCCACGTGCGAAAAAAGAGGAAAGAGAGATTAATTGGGCCCAGGGGAAGTATGATACGATAGCTTAGTTTATCCAAGGAGAGATACAAAACTTACACATAAGAAGTCTCAGTTGATTACCCTAAATGATAGGCTCCCAATTATGTGCTTGTATTAAATAGTTATTAAATAAAATACATAAATTAGGAGCCAGACTAGAACTCTCAGAGGACAGTCTGGAATTCACAACAAAATGCTTCTTCCTCTAATGTACTCTGGTCCCCAAAATTCAGTAGTCTTGATTGTTCACACATTTTCAGTAAGCCCATTTTAAATAAGAGGAACGGAGAGCAGCCTCATCTAGTAYTGCCTGCTTCACAGAGCTAGACACTATCCTGGGAAAAGAGAACTTCGCTTGAGCTATCTCAGGTAAAAGAGGGAGTGGAATCTGTATTTTCTACTTTCCGGGATATTTTGCTTCCATTTATTATCTAATTCAAAGCATAGTGCCAGCTCACTTTTTTTTTTTTTTTTTTTTTTTTTTTTGAAATCCACTTGATTCAACTGCCTCGTCCCAAAGAATTTCTTTTCTCACAAAGCTGAGGATTCAGCTCAAACTCAGTATAAGCAACACCACAGAAAAAAAAAAATGTGTTCTCATACCATTTAATCTGCACAGGAAAGTGGAAGGAAGGATTGGAAAAATGTTGAAAGAGTTAAAGATGATGAAGCATAATTATAACTAGAGAAAACCATTGTTCTGTGAACATGACTTGTTTTATTTAATTAAACCAAAATAAGTGGAAGTTACATGTCATATCTACAACTACAAAGCAGAATTTCTAAAACAATATTTTTCAATTATGTCTAAAGCTTTACTTTCTAAAATTGTTTTGTAGCTTTTATGGAAGAAATAATTTTAATAATGCACTTGTTTAAAATATGCTTAGAAGTAGACGGAATATTAATTCTGTTGGAGGGGGAGCAATTCTTAGAAAAATAAACAAGAAGTAGGAAAAAAGTAAATAGGTAAAGAGTAGTAAGAGCCCGTAAGTCCTTTTTTCTTAAAAAAAAAAAAAAAAAAGAAAAAAGAAAAAGTAAAAATGTAGATTTCCCCAAAGCTATAAATTGCTAACTTAGATGTCATAAATAAATCCAATGGGTTAGATAGTTCATTTTTTATTTTTATTTTTATATTTATTATTTCATCAAAAAAATGATTTATCCGGGTAATGATCTCTTCATCTTATCCTTTTCTGGAGAGTTGGAAAGAAAGAGAATCTTATATACCACWTGAAATGATTTCATACTAACCAGTTTCAGAAGAAAAAGTACACAAGAATTTTGGAACTATAGCTCATTAAAATGATGAAATGCATAAGGAATGTTGCAAGTTCATAATTATCAACAGTGAGACATATATTTAAGTAATTTGGATTTGCGAATGAGCTTCAAACAATTCCAGATGTGTTTAGATGTATCTTATATCCAATTAATTAAACCAGAAAAGAGAGGTGAAGGCTATATAAAGAGACCTTTATTAGTTGACAGATAYATTTAGCTTATGCTTTTTAACCGATTATATTCCTTGGTGTCTTCTATTTCATTTATCAACAAACACAATTCCAATCTCTCTATCTTCTCCGTCTTTTAACATCCTTAYCAAATTCTACTAAAAACCTAACCCGTTCTAAGATTCTTGTTTCTCAGTCCTTTCACTCAAGGAGTGAAAGGTTCAAAGGAGTGTATCCTTTCACTCTCCGTGTTTATCTACCTTTCCATATTCCATGAATCTAGGTACCAAACAGACATTGAGGGAGACACATGGCATCGAAATATTCGGATCAAATATCTAAGGCTCAGATATAAATATATTCAGTTGAAAATAGGATTACATAATAAAAAAAAGAAACTCTATAACATGCATAATTCATAAGAATTTGGTCATCAAAACATTATAAAATAAAATAGTTAAGGTCATGTTAATACTTCAAATTCAGTGTGTGCRATATCCCACTAGAAAACAAATCTTTAACTAAGTAAACCGTAATGACATTGAAACAAAAATCCACTACCTGCCTTTTCATAAAAATCCCATGGCACCAATCCAATTAGGGAAAAAATCAAATAATTGAATTATTACAATCAAGATAATTACACCCTTTAAAAACACTTGTAGTTTATATATRGCAAAATTAGATAATATTATACATTGTAACATTAACGTTCTGACTCTTGTTTGTTCTTTTCATTTTCTCCCTCTCCCCAATTAAAATATTATGTAAGTAATAACATGGTTTTTTTTTCCCACTACAAAGACCTACTTTTCTTATTGTACATGGGGCAAACATCTGATGCAAATAGTTCATTAGAAAATGATATATATCAAGCTACATTTGTCATAACATGACAAATTACCTTCATATTGAGGTAGCAAAAATGGAAAAGTGTGCTGCCACTGAGAAGGCATATTCCAGAACTGCTGAGTGCCAGCACACAAACCAAATTAACTTGCATCTCAGCCAGTGAAACCAGACACAAAACACAACACAGCGAAAATACATGAGAATCTGAACGCATGATTATTTTAAAAAAGTTACACAGCACTGAAAAGTGACAGATGGGCTTTGGACAATTGAAGAGGAGTTATTACGTTGAAAGGATCTGGAAGAAGATCTGGTTTGTTTTTTTTTCAATGATTCCAAACTGTCTGRGTCAAAGAGTAATATATGATTTTATTTTAATTTCTTTTTTAAGTGTATCACTTCTCACCAGATGACCCATAGGAAAGTAAATTAGATTATCACTTGTGCTGTGATGTGGTTACCAGGCAAAATTACAGTTCTATGGATAATACTGATTTACTTAGCCCCCATGGATGTAAATAGGTTCTGCAATACAGAAGGCAGAATCTGGAGTTCATAATGTTGAACAGCTATAAAGACAAAAAAAAAAAGGAAAAAACGGTCTTCAAAATTTTTACTACTGAGACATATAATACAGAACAAATCTAACTTGTTATTTTGGGGTCTGAGGTTGAATGTCACAGCAAATAAGAATCTCTTTTTTTTGCTGTTAGCTTTTTGTTGTTTAGTTTTGCTGATAGCTGAGCCAATTTGATTGCAGATCATATAAGTGCTGTAGCTGTGAAACAAATACCATAGTTAAAAACCCCTTTTCAGTCTAGCAAGACAGTTTATCAGCTTTCCTATCAGCAGTATTAAATACTATATATTTATTCATCTGTCACTTAGAAGAAAAAAATGKGTATAACTGGTGCTATAGCATGACAAAAAATGTATTCTTGAAGAGACCAGATAGAGAGATCCTGATCCTAGGTTCACAGAAATCTATGAAGATGATTCTGTTGATTCAAATAGATTTAGTAATATTCTTCTTTATGTTGTTTTGTCTTTTCAAAGAATGCCTCACCTATTCTCTGGACTTCATCTTATTTTTTCATATACATTTATAATGTATATGTAGGTAGCAT
Organism: Nothoprocta perdicaria; assembly: GCF_003342845.1. Taxonomy (NCBI): domain Eukaryota; kingdom Metazoa; phylum Chordata; class Aves; order Tinamiformes; family Tinamidae; genus Nothoprocta; species Nothoprocta perdicaria. Next base: position 1,513,931 of record NW_020454649.1, read on the forward strand.
ATACATTAGTCTACTCCACATTAATTGCAGTGATGAGAACATTCATCGGGGAATGCACACAGAGCAAGTTTGCGGATGMCACCAAGCTGGGTGGATTGGCCGACACTCCGGAGGGCTGTGCTGCCATCCAGAGGGACCTGGACAGGCTGGWGAGTTGGGCAGAGAGGAACCTCATGAGGTTCAATAAGGACAAGTGCAGGGTCCTGCACCTGGGGAGGAATAACCCCAGGCATCAGTACAGATTAGGGGTCGACCTGCTGGAAAGCACCTCCACGGAGAGRGACCTGGGAGTCCTGGTTGACACTAAGTTAACCATGAGTGAGCAGTGTGCCCTCGTGGCCAAGAAGGCCAATGGCATCCTGGCCTGCATCAGGAGGAGTGTTGCCAGCAGGTCAAGGGAGGTGATTCTGCCCCTCTACTCAGCTCTGGTGAGGCCGCACCTGGAGTACTGTGTTCAGTTCTGGGCWCCYCAGTATAGGAGGGAYGTGGAGCTTCTSGAGAGGGTCCAGAGAAGGGCAACCAGGATGATTAAGGGAATGGAACATCTCTCGTATGAAGAGAGGCTGAGTGAGCTGGGCCTGTTTTCTCTGGAGAAGAGACGGCTCAGAGGGGATATGATTAATATGTATAAGTTCAGGAAGGGAGAATGCAGGGAGGAAGGGGACAGGCTGTTCTCACTGGTGGCCAGCAATAGGACGAGGGGTAATGGCCACAAGCTGAAGCATAAGAAGTTCCGTCTCCAGGTGAGGAGCAACTTCTTTACTGTTAGGGTAACAGAGCAGTGGAACAGGCTGCCCAGGGAGGTTGTGGAGTCTCCTACTCTGGAGGTCTTCAAAACCTGCCTGGATGCCACCCTGTGCCACATGCTSTAGGTGTGCCTGCTTGAGCAGGAAGGTTGGACTAGATGATCTGTAGAGGTCCCTTCCAACCTTAAATATTCTGTGAATCTGTGAATCTGTGAATCAGCTTTGAAAAGCTGACAAAGATCAAAAATTTTAGTGAGTTGCTGTGAGCCAAAGAAGAAAAATTATATCAATTATTTCAATATATCCACATTGTGATTTGTTTGTCATCCTGTTCACTGCAATGAAATTTATCCTCTGTCTGTAAACTGTCAAATGATCAGAAATAATAGCATAATAATTTAATTAGGTCTTATCGTCTTTTATAAATGGAGATACATAAACTGCCTCCTCTATAGGCTCTAAATGTGCAATATGATACAATTCTGAAAGAAAGATTTGATCACTGATTCTTGGCTTGCTTTCCTTCCACTGCTGGCTCCAGCAGAAAGGAGTGTGCTTTCAGCAGGCAAAAATTGACAGAAATACATAAGCTGTGTTGGCAAGCAAGTTCACACTTGGCCTTTACTAGTTGGTGCATCAAACTGATAGGTGGTCAAAAATAAGTCACAACAAAATAAAAATATACTGATTTTAAAGGAAAAAAACAAATGCACATATATATATATATGAGTGATGCAAGCTTTGAAAGGGAAACTAAGGTAGAAAGGGAATACTAAATTAGTAAAATATAAACAGTAGTAAAAATCTTTAATATTCTTTCTCCAGCTTCTGCCCTTCCATTTTTGCTTGTTCTATTCCGGTCAGACTAGCTTTCCTCCACTAATACCAAGCTCCTTCACTCCCCTCAAAGGGCCTTGTTTTCCACATCACCTCAGGCATTTCTTTCTTCCTAGAATGCTACATGAAGCGCAGGGAAACAGGAATTTTTTGGAGAGAAGCCTGTGGAACTAGGAAGTGCGGCTTTTTTTTCTTTCTTTTTTTTTTTTCCTTCCTTTTGAAGTCGTTCATTTAAAAGATCCAGAAAAAAAAAAATGCAAGACCATATTCTCAAAAGGCATTTATTATTGATTTTTTCAAGCACTAATGATTATATAATTAGGGACATAGTCCCTTGACTTCTCTTCCTGGTTCTTATCAGAGAWGCCCTAACTTTTCCAGAATGTAACACAAAGCACTGAGCAAGCATCAATGTTTTTCATCCCAGCTATTTTATAATCTGAACAGGACTATTAATGCACTGTTATGAATGCCTGCTGGGTAACGCTAATGGACCCTAAATGGTATGCTTGTTATCCAACATTTAGGGTTACTAACAAGGTCAAGATTTTTTGGAGGATGAATTCCCATTTATTATCAAAACAGCAGGCAAACTGAGCATGGATTCCCAAATGATCTAAATTGGTTAAAAGATTTCAAAGGCTATATTCTAATTATCCTTCTAGCACAAGAGGATACAAAAAGAAATCAAGCCGAAATTTAAATGAATCAGACTTTCCACACATTAGACTGCAGCTCTAGAAAAAGTGAGTGGAATGAATTGGACTTTTGAAGCTGCTGACTTTTAGTGTTAATTGTAAAAACCTCACATGTAAACAAATGCAGTCTCTCTAATTATTAATAAGTAATTCAGTGCATATAGAATCATAGAGTTTACTGGGTTTTCAGGTCTCTTCACAAAACTCAGYATCTCATCTTTGATGTTCAAGAATGATATTTGAATGAGTAAATTTACTATTTTTCTCAAAAAAGAACACAATTTATACATATCAGATATGTATATACACTCATATGTCTATATATGCATATATATTTGCATATGTATATATATGAGATGTATTTCTTCTTTCACTTAAGTGAAAAATCACCTTTTTTGTTCTATTGAAGGATAGTTTTATTTAGGAACTGCAGTAAAGATAGCTTAACTAAACTTGTAGAGCTTCAGAATTACAACTGTGAGACACAGATGGCTTGTTCTAAAATTCACTTAAGTTAAGGGGAACTCCTCCACCAAAGAAGGTCAAAGCATCCAGAAACAGATGATCATTCTAAAGCAATAGATTTCATATTCTTTAAAAAGTGCAATTTGATGTATGTTGTTTGTCCTGAGAGGTTGTTTTGAGGATTTTACAGGTTTAGATCTCATTTAATTCAAAAGTGACATGTTTTTACTGTCTGATGGCTGTTCGGTGACTTTTGTGAAATAAGGTCATTAGTTTATGTTTCCTATAAGTCTTTCTATGGTCCTTGTGAGAATATTTTCTGAACTCTTGATAAAGACAAATGGATTTATCCTCTTCCTTCGGTGCAGGAAAGTTTTATTGCTTCTATTTCACAAACTGGGCAGTCAGGAAAAGGGAAAGTGTGAAGACTCATCACCCATTTATGTCAGCTATTTTTGCAAGTGGGATGATGATCATTTTGACTAAGCCAGCTGACTTTGTGCTATAGCATTAGTGTTTGGAATATTTAAGTGATCCTTTCCACTTTGTCCATTGTGTTTATTTTTTCTGTCTGATGCATGAAAAAAGCAGCTGGATATTTTAATGCTTTCTACAGCTGCTGGAGCTATGTCTGCACCACAAAAAATAGTATTCCGTGGACAGAATTTTAAAAGTAGAAAAAAAAAMCTAGAAATTCTTCCTGTGAAGAAATAAGAAAATCACAAGATTTTACTCTGATCCTCAAGATCTACCTAAAGATAATTAATCTAACAGTTCTCTTTGTGAAAAGAGATAGGACTGTCTGTTCYGGAAATATATTAAGATTTACTATGTACTTGCTGTTTTCCTTTTATGACAATAAGAAGACAGAAAGTTTTCTCTTTCTACTAACATATAAAGATCACAAAGAAAATTATGTTAATTAGAATAAAGTATTCTATTTCAAATTCTTTTTCAAAACTGCATAAGAGTTGTGTTAACACAGTAGAACAAGTCTATGCTTCCTTTTGTTTCCAGATACTTTTTAAAGTAGTTCCCAAGTGAAGTACATCCATTGGTTTCTGTAGACTTTCAGAAATAACTTCTTGGCTACATTTCAAGTGTCATTTAGCTCCTCAAAAAAGCTTATTTAGCATATGTCCTGCATCATTTGAGGAGCTGCCAACCTTACCGATTCAATTTCCAATGAAAACATTTCTTTTTAAAAAATTAGATTTCTCATCTCTCATTGTTGTACAGCACAGAGTGCTTCAGTGAAGATATGTGTAAGTTAAATGGTAAACAGCATCCAGCACAAAAAACAATATCCTCTTTCTACCAAAAGCAGGAATGTAATTTTTCCCTACTTTTGCTTACTGTATTTGAGAAGAAATGAGGGTATATTGAAATTAAGTGCTTAAGTGTTCCAAAAGGGCAGAGATTATGTTGTAAACATAATATATCAGCTGGACTGATAATTAAAAACAGTAGTTCATTTTGTGAAATCTCTCTGAGCATTCCAACATTYCAAAATGCAAGGGGTTATGTTTCTGGTAGCTCTTTTGTTCAGAAAAATCTGGTAAAGACTGCTAATATTTTTGTGCCTAGTTGTTTCTAAATATTAAACTTCTGATCAGTTTGGTTCATGTTTTGGAGGAAGGAATTTGAGAGCTAGGCCTGCTTCATTCCCTAAGCATCAAGCTTTAACTATTTTTCAAGGATATCTATTTTAACCTTTCTTTTAAAACCATACGTGAACATTGATCATAAATTAATTCATTTTTATCCATGACTCCAAATGTTTGGCTAAGTTGACTCTCGCCTGAACAGTTTGAAAGAGAGCCATGAGGAATTTATTACCACACATTGTGCTTTTGTGAATTCTGCCCTGCTATCTAGAGATAATGAGCAGCCTATACCTGTGGTAAATGGACACACTTAAATCACTAGTTGGAACAGAGGAAAACGAGGGGAAAGAGTGGCTATAGCAGTTTTGAGACTTATGAAGAACCATTTTTGTTCAGAAAAATAGTTGTATTAAGGCAACAATTAAAGAATTTTCAGACATATGAACTTAATAGGAAAATAGAAGATCTAACAGTGAAAAACACCATTACCATTCTCTGAATTMTGAAATATATCTGCAACATAGTTCATAAAACTCATAATATATTTGGACTTCAGAAGGAAAAGAGAACAAAACACTTCTACAGTACATTCAGTGAAAGGATTTTAAATGTTGGTAAGTTAGTTATACATGCTGAATGTTTGCTTTAGYTCCCTTTATAATTTATGATATGAAATAGGTAGCACTAGAAAATAATTCATTTTAACTCTATTAAATACAAGTCTCCAGATATCTATGCATTGACCATAACAATATAAACAATTTGTTTATATTTTTCTATATAATATATTCTATATTTTTAGATATAGATATATTTTTTAATCTCTATATTGATATTTTTGATATATTTTATTTAGATTCTATTTTTTAGATATAGATATATTTTTAATATCTTTATATATTTCTATATTTTTGAAAATTTTTCACCATAACTTTCAAAAGTGATTAAGGTAAGTAAAATTTAGAAATGTATAGTTAAATTTAACCATTTTACCAAATACTCTATGATAGTTACTGTGTGGAATTATTAAAAGTAMTAAGTGATGACCTGAGGGAGAAGATAGGTGAAAACTTGCACCCAAGAAGTCATTAGTCCAATCTACTGCACGGAATGCTGAAAAAACACACATAAAGCTAATGGCAGTAGTGGATGGATTGCAGATATTTACAAACAGGAACTGATAAATGAAAAGGTGGAAGGACTGGAAGGAACACAGCTGCACCATGCAGCTGCATTCAGAATTCAGGTGTGCATATGTGGAGAGCTCAGCATTCTCATTCTGTGCTGAGACTGTTCCTACCACACAGAAACAGAGGATGGAAGGGTATGATAGCTGCAATTCTCTGCTGGTCATCAGAACGGAGAAAAGGAAGTCTAACCCTTACCAACAATAATTGGCTCTGATATAGCACAGGAGTTGATGAGAGCAATAAATAGTTCTACTGATTAGCTCTAGTGCTTGAAATCTCTGCTTAGCTTGGGAACTATTAATGTTTTTGATTCAAAGAAAAAAAAAAAAAGATTCTGATGGCCAAATAAACATGGGGATGATCTGGGAGTTRCTAACTTCCAGAAGATATTAGAAGATATTAGAATGAGGATATTAGAATGAAGAGGCTGTARCAAGATACTCAGAATTCCTCAGAGCTGAATATGTCCAGCAAGAGAGCTTTCCAAGTATTTAGACRGGATATAATTCAATAATTCAGGATAATTCAGTCACTTTCTGTATCACAAAATATGCYACTCTAAAATTTGGTACGTTTGAAGCTAGTAGAATTTTCCATTTACTCYGTATTAAAATCTCTGTGCTAAAAATTCCTGGGTACACTTCTGACTGGGATAGTTCATAAATAATAAGTGAATTCTGACTAGAATTTAGGTAGAAAGTAAAAGAATGAAGAATGTTATCAAAATTTCTCAATGGTTTCCACATTCAYAAACATATAAGAAAGATGAAGTCTGTAAAATTCAGGGTTTAGATATTTGACCCGCAAATGAAGCAAAAAAAAATGATATTTTGCTTGAATTCGCTCTGTGGAGGGGTGATGTTTTAAAATACTTATAGCCTCCAACTCAATATGCAGCTATTTATTGTTCTAAGGAACACGTAGGCTACAGTAGTACAGAAAACTTGAATTGCACAAAAAGCACTAAAATGTGGCAATAAAGGGAATCAGATTAGAAGTCATCTAAGGGAAGAATAAATATGTTGGTAATAAAATTATTTAAGGTGTCAAGAAAGTAAATTATTTGGCTGTCCACTTACACTCCTATAGATTATTAGAAAAAGCTTTGGAATAATTAATTAATGAGAATATAAGCCATTAATGAGAACATATTCATTCCCTTTTATAAAACTGAAAGGTCTTGGGAAGATTTACATGATTAAAATGTTAAAATTCAAAACGATTGTAATATATCTCAGAATTACTGAGGAAAGAGGATGGCATAGAAAATGATTTTTTTTTTTTTTTAATAGAAGTAACATGCCTTTATCAGTGTTACAAAATGATGCTACATTAGCACGCCAGATCAGTTCAGGAATTTGAGTTCATCCTTATTTATTGCACTATGGTTCATTTGTACATTTATTGTGCTTTGGTTCACATCATCAAGTAGACTCAGAATGCATCATCTGGATTCCTTTCAGATTAAAAATAATATACTGCAAGAGTGTACCTAATGTACCCCAGTTGCAAATGAACACTTGGTCTGTAAGAGCAGGCTTGGATCTGGATAATCTGAAGTAATTCTCCCCAGGAGCACTTCTGAGGATGCCGGATCCTCATCATAGATTATTTTSCCCTTACAAATCTTTTCCTATTTGGTCATGCTACTTGTTAGCAACATCTTTATTTACACTTGGTGGGTTACGGTCAGAAATGGATTCATAGATTCTCTGTCCTGCCTCACAGTTGTGGTTCTAGCTCCATATGTCTTCCCGGAATGCAGAARTCGAAAGAATGTGTTATTGGGATGGTGTCTGGAAAGAAAGAAATTGCCACTTCTTTTTAAGAGAGGATTAGTGAGGGGCACGGTGACACTCAGGCTCTCTGCAGAATCTCTTGGAAATCTAAACACAAGTGAAATGGATTTATAAAGATTCATTATGAGACAGCCATACTTCAGATCATATAACAGCAATAAAAAGTCAAACTTGCATCACCTATCCTGGCAAAACTTTCCCTGGGAAACAATGATTCTGAAAGGAGCTTGCAGATAATGATGAATGAGCTCTCAGTGCTGTACTGGTGCCAAAATAAAATGTGATCCTTGGATGAGCAAGAAGGAGAATGCTGACTAAGATTAAGGAGAATACATTACCTCTCATTTGACATTTGTTGACTACTACTGTAACAACGGTGACCATAAATCAGGGAGAATGTTGATAATTTGAAGACAACTGAGAGTAAAAAAAAAAAAAAAAAAAAGAAGCTCAAGGAGCTTAAGCCGATTAACTCATCAAAATGGAAGATAACAGACAACTGTAGTATCTAAAAAGAAAATAAAGTTGAGACTTAAACGTGACAGAGGGTTTTATAATCTTGTAGCCATCAGCTGAAAGGTTACCCTTGTCCTCCAGTGGATATTACTGAATCCAGACTGGTGCAGACTAGATTAAGATGCTCACTGTTTAACAGAAAAAGTAATTAGCTATTAGAAAAATTACCTGCTGGTTTTGCGGGTTTTCTATAATTGTGCATTCTTTATTCAAYATTGTTTTCTAAAAGAAAAACCAGTTCAAACAGGATCAATTCAGATTCATCAAAAGGTCAAGTCGTCAATATAGTTTTCTACTTTACAATTACAGTAAAGTTAAGTAATTACAGGATTTAAAAAGTGAGAAGCACTTTAAATTAGTGTACACCTTTATTTCTCAGTAAAGCCTCTTTCTAGTTGACTGGATTCCTTAGATAATCTTATTCTCAGTAACATTAAGCAGTTGTATCTACCTCTCCCTTCAGTAGCGGTGACTAAAAATAAATAAATAAATAAATAAATAAATAAATAAATAAATAAATAGAAACCAGGAAGAAGCAAATAGAAAAAAAGACCTACAGCTCAGTTCCTGTTCCCTGCTACCTGTCTGAGAAAGGGGCTTCTGGATGATAAGCCTTTATGATATGAATGAAGAACTCACTAGAGGAAAATATGTCAGCTAGAAAGAGATTAATAGGAAAAGTTGTCAACAATGAGACTGTTCATAAAGGATCACAAAGGTCGTTCACACAGATATACTACAGATTAAGTAAACATTTTTTACTGCCTTTTTGCAGCTTGTCCTTTGGAGGTAGATATAATTGCTCTAGAGAAGAATTTTTGTTTTGTTTTTTTCCTTTCTCTAACCTCATTCAAAGCACTACAGAATACACTTAATTATCACAATAATTCTCCAGGTTTGCTATCCATCACCTCTCTACAGGACTGCAGTTCACTGAGAATGAGATCAAGTTCTATCAACGCTACAGATTTCCATAACAGCCCTGCAACTGCTAAGACTAGTTTCCCACCAGAAGCTAAGTGCAGCATCTGCTGTGCTGTCTCATATCTGATGTTTGATCTGTTGTTGACACTGTTAAACACCGTATAGGAAAGATACGTGCAAGAACACTAAGGGGCTTTTTTCACTGTCTTTCAGGAATTTGCTTGCCCAGGAGAATTTAGGCAGCAGACATAAAACCTCAGAAGCTGACAGAAGACATTCTTAAAACTGCACCTGTGAATTTATAACTATTCCTCCTCCTACTAAAAATAACATAATGGCTTAATGGAATATGCATCACTTCTAGGATGCCTGTGAGCTTGGGTCTATTATGAGGTTTCTAAGTTAAAGTTGGAGAAGAGAACCTATGATTTAATAGTACATGTGGCAAATCCTGGATCCTGCATCAAGAAAGAAAATGAACAAAGTAAAAATGCCTCAGCTGTCCAGCTTTCAGAATCATCCAGAGCATATGCCTCATTATTGCTCTACATAAAAAGCAGGCATGTGTTTTGCCAAATTTGAACTACTACTTTGCCTCCAAAACACATATTTAATCACCGAAATGATAAGCTACAATGCATGTCATGTTCTCATGATACTTAACAGAAATAATTCAAATCTTATCATCAGATCTCATCTGCTTAGTGATCAGCCACATATTAGCTGTTCTTGAATTCTTTCATTCATCAGTATTGGACCTAGTATTTTTAGTACTGAAAAGCACACTGGATTTTGTGTTTTGTTTTGTTTTTTTTTTTTTCCCCTTCTATTTAGAAAGTAGCTCAAATTTTACTAACACCTACAGGTATTTATTCCATTTTTTTTTTTACACAAGATGCCATACATCTTCCTAATTTTAGATGCTAGTCATGCAATAGTTAAGCATATATTTCATTTTCTCTATATCTAATAGCTGGCTTAGACAACTCCAAAGAGATTTAAAAAAATCTAATACTTAGAAATGTGAATCAAGAAAGTTCTTGATTTTTATGCACTGTTTTCTCTCAGAGATTACATCTGAAGTATATATAAGGTCAGATTATCTCTTCTGAATGGTTAGTCTGTATTCAGTAAAAATTATGTTGATACCTGATAGTGCAGCTTATGAAACAAAGAAACAGATTTTCATCTGGCATTCATTAGGGTATTGGCAAGTGCCAGTGAATTTGCAATCAGGCACCAAAAAAGCCAAGTTCATGAAGCCTACATTTTTAGAGCTGTAGCAATCATATAAATTATTCTGCATCTAGGTCTACATAAATAGCAGAGACAGATGCACAATGCTAGTGCCAGTTTTACAAAATATTATCCCAGTCAGCAAGATGCTGCAATAAATAGATTAATCATTATTAATGTCTTTGATATTCATCATAACAACATAATCAAGATAAATTAATCTGGTATTAATGTTCACGCAATATGCATGGCCAAAGGTATCTATTTGTAAATTCAATTTTTGATGACAACCTCAATCTCCTTCATTCTCAAAACCAACTTTGATTTCTACATTATTCCGCACAGGCTGTTGACTTTCACATTACTGCTGATGCCCACATATGATTTCTTTTCTTTCTTTTCACTGATTTTAATGCCCTCAGATATCTGCCAGAACAGTGACCCAATCCAATTTTTCTCCTTTCAGTTTTGTTCCTAATTACTAAGATTTTGTCCCAATTAACTAGCACATTGTTGAACGGTCAGGTGACTAACTGCTCCTGGAAGAAAAACAGTATAATCTGTGTTCCATTTACAAGATCTGATAAATAAAGCTTGTCATATACAATTAGGAAGTTCCTTCACATGAACTAGTAGGTATCTGTAAACCTGGAATCAGAGTTCCCACTAACCCTAATGAGCTTAAAACATTAGTGCCAGGCTGTTAAGCCACCCCCTATACATATATAACCTGAATTATTTCAGATCTGGAATATTCATAAAGAAGACCATTAGTTATATTCTATATGCCATCTATATGGAACAGGGCACTTACCAAATCTAGCACATAAGAGGAAGTGAAAGCTATGTGAGAAAAAACAAACCCAAAGTTTAAATCACTGTAGTTCTAAGTCAGAATCTCCACCATATAATCATTTTTTGTGGCTTGAGATCAATGTCAATTTTATTTTACTAGCAATGTATTGGGTTCTTACAAAAGCTTTTTATACACTCTTACTTTTTTTTYCCCCTTTTTTCCTTAATAATTAGAGGCTAAAAACAAGTATGTTGAATGTTTCAGAATAATCCTGCTACTGTGAGTTCCTCTTGATAGTATACTAAATCTCACTTTTTATACTAGAATTTTAGCATCAGACACCATATGGCAAAGCATTAAAAATACATGTTTAAATATACATACACATATATATATATATAAAAATATATTTAAGTTGTAGTTCTCCAAGTGGACACCAGATGGTAATACATACTAGAGCAGATATGAAGCATTATAAGCCCTTCTACAGTGAGAACCATTGTTATGGAGGTGAAAATTAATTTACTCTTGCAGTATTTGACATATGATTCACAATTAAGTTCTTTATTGAAAGGAGGTGGGGGAAAGTAGGTAGGAGTTCTTTGTAAATTTATATCTATATTTGACAGTAAAGGTACATTTTAAAGTTAACCAGTCACTCAGAAGCCTGTATCTATATTTTTAATTTTGTTTTGACTTGTTTCCCTAGCAGGTCTTTCTGTTCAGGAACATGAACAACAATTCTATTCTCTAACTGCAGAGTTGTAGCATATGGGAGTACCTGAGAGGAAAGCATTAAGCCCTATCCTCCTAATTTTTGCAGTATATTCATTTGAASACAGAAGTTCCGTTTTAGCTGCCTTTGAAAAAGCAAATATTAATTTTGGTGAAGTAGTAAATGTATTTTAACTAAAAGAAATGTAGTACAAACGTCAAGATGAAGTTAAATATTTGCTGATGAAAATTGTAGGTTATATACCCATAAAACAAATATTAGTTTCTAGGTTTCTGGTTGTCCTCCTCCAAAACCAGTTAGATGTTTAGTAATTTTAAAYGATCAGTTTTATCAGATCCTAAATGAATGAACATACAATTAAAAAAGGTAGCTCTAATAAATCATCTTTCTTGAATAATTAACTTGYTTTTTCATTTATGTCAAGTAATTGCCAGGTGGGAATAGCAGACCTTTTTAATTGTACAATTAAAAACAAAGAATGAAGAAGGTACATAACATCTGCTTCTCACTACATAAACTTCACACCACTGTCTTATTTTAAATTAAGAATCTTGTTTAATAAGAAGATCACTTTTCTGTTTGACTTGTGTCTACCATCTAAACAATAACTTAAATGACAAAGAGTAGAGATAYATTATGGGGAAGAAATTAGGGTATATCAAGTCTGGAAAGGTCTTGCTATGTGGGCTCTAGCACCTTATTTAGTTCCACACAGTCATAAAGTCTACCTGAATTTGCAGCTCTGCCCAAAGACGGAGGCCAGAACTACTGTTACCAGAAAAAGAAAAAAAAAATTTTAGAAAGTGCTCAGAGTTTATAAGTTACGCAGATTACATGACGCTCAGAATATTTCACTTGACTTTCTACTTTATTCATTTCTACTTTTTCTTCTGTCCTCTCTCAACCTTTCATCTTTCAAAGGCTCCATTAGCAATTGCATGCCAAAACTGTCCATATAAATACTTTGAGAGAGCCAATAATTCACTGATAACATAGCAGACACTATTCAGAAAGTACACAGAGACCCGTTCAAAGTCCAAGATATGGCTAATACACTGACAGATAATGGAAAAATATTTTATTTGTCAGARCTAGGTCAGTTCTCTGATAATGCAGAGCAGCTGAGTCAAAGTTTTACACATCTGTAAATATGTTACTGAAGAACATAAGTTTAAAATCACAGAACCATAGGATGGTTGAGGTTGGAAGAGACATCTAGAAACCGTCTAGTCCAATCGCTCATGCTCAAGCRGGGACACCTGGAGCATGGGGAACAGGGTAGAATCCAGGCAGGTTTGAAAGATCTCCGGAGAAGGAGATTCCACAACCTCCCTGGGCAGCCTGTGCCAGGGCTCTGTCACCCTCATTGGAAAGAAGTTCTTCCTCACATGCAGATGGAACTTCCTGTGTTTTGATTTGTACCCATTTCCCCTTGTTTGGTCGCTGGCCACCACAGAGAAGAGTTTGGCCCCATCCTCTTTACGTTCTCCCCTTAGCTATTTGTACATACATTGATAAGATCCCCTCTCAATCTTCTATGGGCTAAGCAGACCTAGCTGGCTTAGTCTTTCCTCATAAATGCCCCAAAAAAGGATTAAATGACAATTTAATAGACATTTAACTGTGGGAAGATGTTGTGTAAGGGAATCCCTGAATTCAGAAGCTTAAGAGAATCCTGCTATTTTGTTTTAAATAAGTCTAAACTATTCATCAAACGCTATTTTTTTTTTCTTGGTTGGTACAGTAGATGTAACAATCATTGATTACTTATCAAAAGAATAGACTAATTCGCTGAGGACTGTGAAGAAAATCATTACTGAGTTAGAAGCATTATTAGAGTCCCTTTGAAAAGTACCATTTAAAAACTGTGCAATTCTACAGAGACCTTATAGATTTTCACTTTATCTAGTAGTTTGAGCAATATGGTTTGGAAAATCACTTCCATCACATGGATTATGATTTAATTTATAAAACCGCCACTAATAAGCTCCGTTTTTTTCATGTTGCCCTTGCATCTGCCTTCCAGATTTTAAACTAGCCAGAGTAATTAGCTGAATTGTGGTTTATGATATCTTATAAAAGCCYAAAGACCAATCTTCAAGGATGCATGGGACATAGCTGCACTGTTTAAATATGGCAAGAGAACGGAAACACCCACAAAATTCAGATTGAATATATACATTGGATGACTAGTTATGATAAAACACAAAAGGTGCAAAATTAGTGCACAGTCTCATTCTGTAATGCATATTAGATCTGCTAGAAATTTGGCATCTAGCAATGTTGCCCTATCATACACATCCACACAAATACATATATTCTGCATGCAGGTATGGGCATATATCCTTAGTGCATCTTAGTGCATTTCTCATCCAAGTTTTAAGACTGTTTATCAAAATACATAGATGATTTTCARTTTATACTCATATACTTGTTTGTTACAAAAGAAAAGTGTAGTTCATTTTACTAAGGGAACATGTATAATAACATGTGGATGATACACATTAATTAATTAACCCTATAAAATGAGAAATAGAAGCAATGAATGTAATAATGGACATTTTAGTAGAAGCTCAGTTTTGATTCCTTTGATGGTAAAGCTCTATTACTTAATAATACCTGACCACTCTTTTCCCACCTCTTTCTCAGCAAAGAGAAAATTCAGTGTTTGAGAGCTTGGTTTTCCCTTGTTTATTCTATGTTCTTCTTCAGGTATCTGCACAGGCCTTTCCTTTTTCAAATCTCTTTGTACAAGTAGGGATGTTGCAAAATGTGAGGGTAGTAGTCAAATCAATGGGCAGAGCTGTTGCCTGCTATTAGGTTGAGTGGCCTGTATTATAGTGTTCAAGCTGAACTAAAGCATACTGCAGTAATAATGCACGAMAACCTGCTTGTTTCAGAGTGAGCAGTCTGCTTCTGTCTGCTTGTCTCAGTTGTGACCTGCTTGAGCAGTCGTATAATAAGAATGCATCCTTTCTCAGAACACAGGCTTCCTAAATCTCACACTTCTGCTGTGATAAGTAGGCAAATACTAAATCTTCTGAGAAACAGATTTGTTCTTGTAGTGGAAAAAGAATCAGCTACAGTTAGGTTTCCCAACTGGGGATTTCCCACAGCATACTGGAGTTCATCATGCACCGAAGTGCTGGCAGAACAGCAATATACTACCGACAGCCACATCTCCCCAAAACACAGCAGGCTGGGACAGGTATTTTGTAACAGTGACTGAGCACTCCTCTGCTGAACATCTCCTCAGTGAATTGATTCAGATTATGCAATTTGGAGTAAATCACAAGGCTGCTTTGATTTACAGTATGGTGTCAGCCACTTAGACAACTCATCTAGCCACTCTTTTCCAACTACATCTTTACTTCCTGTGCTGCTCAAACTCACAATGCAAAGAACGCACCTCAATTTTCATCGAGATTAAATAAAACCTGATTTTTAAGTAAGGTTTATGACGCAGTTAAAGATTCTTAAAAATTATAAGATGAAAGGCTCCATAAAGATGCTCATTTGGTCACATTGCAATTGAGAAGAGCATGATTTTGAAAGAGGGCAATGTCGTTCTTTAATTTTGATTTTGTGATGTAAAGTGAATAGAGAGGGTAAAATGTTATTCCTTTACATAAACCTCTGCTAAGCTATTTTTTTGCTAAGGCTCATTAAGAAGTTTTATATCCAGAAAGAAAGTCAAATTTTTCAGTAAAAAAATAATTAGAGAATGCGATGTAGTCATTACTTTGGTCTGCTAATTTCTAGACTCCATTTATTTCCTTAAGGAAATAGCAAGTACAACTGGTTTTCAGTGGAATAAGAAAGACCATCCYCTCGGGTACTACATTTCTGATGATCCGTGAAGAAGCTTTATAATGAGCTGGCAATTGACATTGATTACCATTAAAAGGTAGAGAAAAGGCACAAGCCRCATTGCGAGGTTTTCACCATTAAATGTGGAACTGTGATGTTTATCAGGGATAGAAGTGAAAACTAGGCATGAAGCTCAGAAACCACCTGTCTTGATTATTCTCAACCAGTGGTAGGTATGTCATGCACAATGTTTTTTCTTTTCTATTTTAGAATTATGTTCCAGAAATATGCTGGTAATTGGCACAGTGAAATAGCAGGTTACAAATTCACCACTAGACAGCAGCACTTCTCTGTGGTACGTTAGCAGCTRGTATTTTAGTTCCCTGTCACTTTCCTAGTGTCTTCATTAGAGTAATCCACACCTCACTGAGTCACTATCCACTGATAGTGATGGTGATTCCTTGCTTTCTAAATACTGACAAATATCTGATGTATTCATAAGAACCTTAATTGCAAAAGTGATGAAAATCACTTTTTGGAGGTTAATTCCCCCTTTTCTTTTGTTGGCAATTCCATGTCAAAATCCAGCTCGTGACTGAAGAACACATTACCAGTTCCATTTTCCTACCGCTGCTCTGCAACCAGCCGCTCCTTCTACCAGTAATATAATGGAGGCTGGTGATATTTTCTGCTTGATTCAGTGGTTACTCTGTACCTACTTCCAAACAACATTCTAACATCATCCCATGTCCTTCCAAAGACTTGCAACATTAAAGCTATGTTAACGCAAAAATATTGCCGAGCACTAAGGTTTCTATGTTTTGTATATTTGCGGCTCATGATCTTGTCACAGTTGCACTGCGAGAGGATGATCATGTGTGATTTATAATAAAGGATGAAACATGGATATTGAGTGGAAGTCCATTTAACAGGAGCTAAGGGAGAGTGCACTAGCTTGAGCAGGAAATTTCCAAAATTTCCAAAGAGTGCTATAAAATTTTCCATGCTCTAAAGGTGAGATATAAAATAACAAGCAGGTAGATGACAGGAAATAATAATAATACAATAAAAATATTAAATAACAAAAGTTAAATAAAAAATAAAAAGATCAAGCCCAGTGAACCTTGCAATATGTGAGGGTACAATTAGATCATCATCAGTAACAGAATTAGTTCATTTGAGAATTTTTTTCAGTCATTCTGTTAGCACACTAGTTATGCATATTAATTCATAACATCTATGCTAACTCCTATGAATACCAAAATGAAAATGAAACAGTCTTCCCTCACCCCCAAGCTAACTTTAGAGAACCTCCAGTGAAAGCAACCTCTAGTAAGCCATTCTAACTGGCATGACAGTGTAGCACACTGATGGCTGTAACACATTACTGCCTTTTGCCTGGTGGGTGCTGAGGTGAARCGTCTGAAAGAGGAACCAATAACTTAAAATATGATAAATTTTATTTTAAATTAAAAAGGATACCGTTCAATAACTCATCTATAGAAACATGAGCTAGACGAAGAATTAACGTGGTATAATTACTTAGAGAATGGCAAAAAAATGTGGTTTGCCTCAATTTCTAGCCTTCCATTTTTTTCCCCTTGTGCTGAAGTTTTTCATTTATACKGAGTAATGAAACGTACCATAAAACATGCAGGAGAGAAGAGCTCTGACTCACTGGCCCCTGAAGTATTTTGTCTGACTTTGGTTATCTGTATTTCTACAAGCATAAAAGATGTCTGAGCTCAGTCACTGATAACCTCTTTACAACTGGTTATAAATAATAATACAGTAAATTGTATTCCTTGTTCAATACCTATGAGGTTGTTTGGCTGCAAGCTAGGGCTTCAGAAATAAGACATTAGTTTAATAGTTTTTCTTAAAATTAGGAAATCAGTGCACAAAGAATATGTGCACAGGGCAAAATTGTATATTGACTTGATGTTTTTATTTTTGAAATAGTTTGTTTGCAGTATCCACTGGGTTCCTCTGAACGTAGATTAATAAGGAAGTCCCACATATTTTAATCCTTTAGGCCCATAAGCTCTGTATGTAGGCACTTAATGAAATCCAGGGGGCTGAATATATTCTGAACAAGAATTTCTTTCTGGAAAAAGTGTGCATGTTATTATGATGCAGATATTAATAGAACCGATTACAATTACRCTTTTAAAACCTTTCAGAAGTGCATTTCATCCGAAAGATCAATTGAAAACCTTTCGCTGTTTACTCTAGCTGCTGACACTGTTTATGCCTCCGTGGCGCAGCCTGCCACACCGGGACATTAGGCATTCGATCTGACACCAAGCACCAAGTAACACCTAGGCAATCACCTCGCTCCGCTCCTCTGAGGGCAGCTCAGGTCATCACACACATTGATTACATGGTGGTTCTTTTTTGCTTTTGTTTCTCTGTGCAAAACTGAGCTCCRGTGGAACTCAAAGCACCTTTGGTGATTTAAAGGAGTCCTGTCRAAGGTAATTAGGCAGAGGAAAGGGTAGCTTATCTCTCCACAGCCTTCAGGTGTTAGGCAAGTAAATATATAATCTTAATTTTGAAAAGGGGATGAAATACATGTTCCAAAATTATAAGTAAATTATCTAGCAGGTTGTAGTGGTTTCTAAGTCCTCCTACATTCATTCTGAATGTAACAATAAACCCAAATCATAAACTCAACTACATAGGTTTTTTTTTTTTTTTTTTTTTCCTCTCCTTTCTGGCTTTGAGGTAATTATGATATGAATAAATCCTCTAAAAGCAAATAAACTCCACTGAAACATGCTTATTAAGCGTATATAAATATCTTAGCTGTTTGTAATGCTCATTACTATTCTGATTGCTCCCTCATACCTTTTAAAAAGTGTACCATTAGCTAAGGAAAAATTCTTAAAAGAAAGTAATCCTAATCTGATAAACCATTAACTACATTACCAGTGGTGTAGCAATCTCTAAAGGCACGTTTTTGAAGCATCTATTTCATGCTATTCTTTTGGCAACAAAAAACACAGCATCAAATGTTTTACCATAGAAATGTTATTGCTTCTTTTCTATTAAACTGAACTTTTATTTTTTGTTGTTGTTCTTAGATGAAAGACATGCTTTGAAAAAATGCATAGAATGTTAAATGAAAAGAAAAAAAAATCTATGAAGGTTGCCATTTCCTTAGGAAAGCACTGAAGTTAAAAGTAGCAACTTCATAGTAAAAAGTGTTCAAAAACAAGAGGGAGTTTATGCTCCAGRTATACCTCTATGCCCCTCATCAAGTCTCTAATCACATGTATGACTGATTTTAGTATATGACCTCATCAGAAATTTTATTTTTGTTGAGAAAATTAGTGGAGTAAATGAAAAAATAGAATGAACAGGAGCAGTCAAGTGCACTTCACTTTACAGGTGGCTATTTGTACATGAACTTATAGGACAGGTYAGTTCAAACACTTCTAAATCCACAACTCTTCGCAATTGTACCCTATCTGAGAAATTCACAATAAAATTTGCTTAGACTTCAATGGCTACAATATATCAGAGTAACAATTAGGCTGATTTTTCTTTTCCTTATAAAGGATTCTGAAAAGCCAGTTCTGGTCTAACCGTGGGATTGCTTTGGAGGGTCTACATCATTTCCATGATATTCAAATTACTGCTTGCTGAAGTACTATAGAGAACACAGTTTGCCTGTACTTCGTCAATGATGCTTCAAAGGTACTTTGGGGGTCATTTTTGAGTAATCCACAATTTCGCACTATACAATTATTTTACTTGCCCATCTATCTCTCAGGAGAAGATACTTCACTTGTCGTGGTATTAAAACTTATAATGTCCTGACAACTGCTGTTCAAGTGGTTTTTATGGATTTCCTCTGCCTGTGTCCAATTTGCATTTTAGTTGTTATGCCTCTTATCACGTCTATATTATGATGGGAAAGTGATCCAGAGGGTTGGATTCATTTATCATAGTTCATTTATCATGCAAAGACTTTTAAAAAAGCTTTTATGAACTTGTCCATACCCACCAAAATTACCTTAGTTCGGAAAAGCATATAAAATTACTCTCTAGTGATCTTTCTTCTACTTTTTGCTGGTTTAAGTGGAGTTTTGTATAATTTCTGAATGGCAGATGGAGTGAATCATTACAGAAAGCAAGGTATTAAGATCCTCCCCCCCCGTAAGTGTTTCCTTGTCTCATTGCTACGCACAATAATATCCAGATGAGATCAGAGCTTATATTTTATAAAATAACTTCACTTTTCTCTTTTCAATTAGTCATATGAAAAATATAACTTAATAAATTATCTCATTCTTTATCACTGAACAGGCATATTTTTACTGCTAAAAAAGACACAGGCACTCAAAGAAATCCTGTAGGCAGACACTAGCCCTTCTTATATTATGCTAAGATTAAATACATCTATCATTAAATGGGCATCATAAGTAAGAATTAACCAATTTGCATTTAATCARTAAATCATTACTGGAATTACAAATTCTAAATCATAAATGGAGTGGGTTTGTGATCTTTATTCACCATACACAATTCTGAACTTRTATTCATTAAAATATGCAAATATGTCTTTATGTTTTGTAGACTCCATCCAAAGCAACTTCAAATTAGTACTGTTCTGTTTTAGCAGCAGCAGCAGCTCAGCCTCATATAGAATATGACTCAATATATTTTATGGTTTTGATTTCTACTTCCTCTTTGAGGGGAAGAGTCACCACAAATCTTTTTTTCAAAGCAATGAATTTTGTACTAAAAAACAGTATTAACAACAACTGTAACACACCTTTTAACAAAGAATTAATCACACTGAGCAGTGAGTAGTTCATTCTATAATAACAGCTGGAAACTAAGATGATATTGACATACCTTGAGGCTAACATCATTTATTGACCCAAGCTGTAAGTTCACAGTAAGGTGAAGTCAAGAATTTGCTTCACTAAGACAACTTTCATACTTAAAATGATTTACAGTGAGAAAAACAGTGGTGAGTCATTAAATAGTGGCAAATGAAGAAAATTCTAACTGTCATATCTATTAAACAGCTGAGCACCCTAATTTCCTTTAATACCCCCAAATTCCAGTAAGTCTTGATTATTTTAAATGAGAAAGCCAGAATGTTCTGTTTCTTAAGGAAGTATCAAATTACTCCATATTAAGCCAAGTATTATATTTGAAGTTAATATTGCTTTATAATTTTTAGTCAACAATTCTGCTTAGAGTGTGCATATTTTATAATTCAGGAGTATCAAAAACATATATAGAAAAACAACTACTACTCTAAAGGCAGAGAAATACACTTTCTGGATTTATTTGAAAAGGTTTGTTCTGAGCATACAATTGGCAGTTGTGGCATTCCTGGTGCTGAAATATTCTCATTTTTAAACTAGTTCAGCAGACACTAGAATTTAGGAATTTGCAGTCATAGGACAACTGAGTGATATCAATGTTTTATTTATTGCATAGATTTACAATTGAGGATTAAAACTTCTCTTTGAAATGCCTAATGGACTCGGTCTACTTTGATTGCCTCATGTGTGAACTTGAATTATCATTATCGTCTTTAATTATTGGTATCAAAATTGTATACAGAAACAGTTACAATAATGCTAATAGGTAATAGAAGCCTATTATGTGCTATATTCCTGTTTATATACATATTCAACTAATACATTTTCTCTTTGAGCCATTGCATTGCACTAAACCCTTATGTTCTGGTAATAARCTGTCATGCTTTTAATGATTTTTTTTGAATCAGAAAACTCCAGACTAAAGCTTTTCCATCATGTCTTTTACTGAATTAAGAGATCATTTTATTTCTGAAACACCAAAATATGCAACTTCAGAAAATTTCCTTTTAAAATTAGAATGATTAATAATAAAAAATTATATTTAATTCATCAATTTCTAAATATAAGAGTTAAGTTTCACTCTAATGAGATTAAAATCTAAAACATTTTCCTAGTAAACAATCATAAAGGGCAGGTTCCTTATACTCAGGTAGAACATCAGCTAAAGTTTGTGTGAGAAACAAGCTGATCTCTGGTCTGGATTCAAAAGTTAACTGAATGACAACAGAAATACTAAGGAAAGGTGAGTATATTCTCCTCTCTACTACAACAAAATAAATTCAGATGAAAAACTTCAATGTATAAAAGTATTATTTATTTAAATCTTCTATAATAATGATTTGAATGAACTATTCATTTTATTTGCTGAAATAAAACTCATGCAAGGCCTTTGCTGAAGTAAAATGGCTATAACTAGAAGTGAAAGAACTTGAAAAAGACTTAAGGATATCAGTTAATACCACGCTGTCAGGCACCACAGCAAAAGTAATTGTAAATTCAGGATGTATCATGCATTTTGTAGCATAAATATTAGTATACTTCCACAAAAGGAAGGAAATTATTAATTATACAACACAGACAGGAATTTCCATGAAGTACTATATTCAGTCTTTTTACAGATTGGAGAGAAAAAAAGACCCTCATTTAAAGCATTCTCAGAAAAGACTCTTAGAACAGTGAACGGAGAGCTATGCATACAAGACATGGCTCATTAATCTCGTAAAATGAAGACCAAGAAGGAATAGGTCTCTCCTGCAGAAATATTAGGAGCACAAGAGGATGTCAAATAATGTCCAGGAGAAAAAAATCCTTCATACTTAGAATAACAATGGCACCAAACTTTTTTGCTTTAAACTCAACCTGATACAGTAGACAGTTAATGAGAAACCTTCCACTCATTAGAGAAACGAAAATCCAAGAAATAAGAAATGGCTTTTTAAATAACAGAAATTCTGAGATAGATACTACCTTTACATAGGAAAACTCTAACTCAAAAGACACAGACTTTCAGGAATGAAATGCTTTATAGAACCTGAATTCAAGGTCATCTCCCTCTCCAAGAAATCCCCCCAATAGCTATTTTTGTATGTTTAATCACTTTTTTTTTTTTTTTTTTTTTTTTTTGGACTATTACTAAAAAATAAGTAGTATTACCCAGAAAAGTCTAGGATAACAATCTTTCACATACTGATATCTGCTTATTTAAGAACATTAGTTACAGTAAAGCATCCTGTTATAGTTAAGCATGTATCTGTAGAATAGAAAAAAAAGTGCTGCTGGATTGGAGTAACAGGCTGACCTCCTTCTCAAAACTTTCCCTCTGCCTTAAAAGTAATTTTGCACCAGCTTATCATAATAAATAAGATGCAATACAAGGCTGTTTTCCCACAGAAATGTTTGTTCATGCCTCAGCAAAAGAAAGCACCATAACAAAACTTATAAAATGACTTCAAAATTCAGAGTAATTCTACACCACTGATTGTTTTCTTATYGTAAATTTCACTCAAGTCTCCAAAAAGAGTGGAAAAAGTAATAATACATCTTAAATACTTTTAAAAAGCATGTCTTGCTTTCAGAAATGAACATAATTAATTATTATAAATGGCAAAAAAAGTGGTGTGTCATTGGACGTAAATAAATTCCTAACAGACTTTTTATATGTTTTTACTATTCTTTTCTGTCATGAGTACTCAGGTCTGGAAACACATTAGCCAGTTAGATTGTAAGCATTTTTTTCTAACAACCTATATTAATTTGTTTCAGGGTTTCTTGGGAGATCTTCCTATATTTTTTCCTTATAATTCTTTTCATTTTAAGGCTTTCTTAAAGATATTTTTAATACTTTTATTCATTCAAAAAGAAGTTCCTCCTTGCCTTTTCAATTAATATTATTTTTAAGACAATTTCCTAATTTTTCTAGTCTCTWGAAAGTTTGAGTCATGGTACGATTAAAAGTAGCTCCAATCACAATCTCATTTTAGTAAACACTTGAAAAAAAAACAGAAAGACATTCAAGTTTATATAGGGCTAGGTAGAGATGGATCCATTATCAGTCATCCACATTTCCTTTTGAAAAGCTAAGTCAGCTGCCTAGAATTAGCAACTAGATCTCAGAAAAATAGATGACATAGCGAGCCCTTTTCGGTTCTGCAGCACTGTTTGTAATACTGGAGATACTTTAGAACATAATCTTGTCTCTTTCCCAGGACATTAACTGTTTCCTTAATATTACTTTACTACTACATTTAGTGGAACCTTTTAAACTCAGGCTTGCCTTCATGCAGTAAAAAAAAAAAAAAAAAAACCCAAAAAAACCCCCAAAAAACACATTACTTGATCTTGACTTGTTGAACTAGAAAAATCAAGGATCAAGCGCTCTTTTCCTCCTGTACTTTCCYGACAAGAGCTGCTAGATATCATACTTAAACATGTACTGCCACCTGTGGTTCAGGCAATGCCTTTAAAGTGACTGTACGTTAACAGAAACAGAAATATTCTTTTGCTTTGAATTCGAAAGAAAATCTTTAAAGAGTATACCATCTGGAGTACTAAAACAAGTAGAATCCACTTTTAATTTGGTACTGCAATGTCTTGTTCAGAAATGAATACTCTRAGTCTTTTAAAAGTAAAAACAAACAATCCGCATCACTCACGATGAGAAAAGTTTAATCAGCAGGATATCTCACAGACAGAAACAGCAGCCTAACATGCAGATAGAAAAGTGCAGTACCATTTTACTGGACTGACTCCAAACAAAGTGCTTCTATCTAATTATTGTAAACAAACCTATATATTTTGTTCAGATTTTTCATTAAAATATTAAAAAGTATTACTACAGAAAGCATTAAATCAACACAATTACAATAACATCTGTGTTGGTATCCAAACTCATATCTTATGATGCTTAGCAGACCTTAGATCTGCTCTTTGCTTTGGGTTTGTTTACTTATCACCAAGCTGTTGGGACAGTCCAGTTACTGTCACTGAATCTGCTCTTTTATTGGGTCCTCTGATGTATCTTGAGTAGAAAAAAAAAAAAAAATGTGTGCATATGAAAACAAATTCCAAAAAGAAAGCACATTAAAATCAATAATAAATTCATTAGAACTTATTATTTGTTAATGACAAATGTTCCATTTCAGGTTGCATATACATCAAGTACTGCTGCTGGYAGCATCTGAATCACTCAAATCTCATGACCTACAAAACTAAATAGAAAATGTATAAGGACAAAATTCCATTTATTAATGCAACTCCCTTGTGAGAAGAATTAGAGAAGCAGATGAAAATGAGAGAGGGAAAAGAAAAACACACCAAAAGCAAATAACAAATTCTTCTGCTTTTAAAGTCAAGGAGTAAGTCAGAGCTTGTTAGTGGYAGGATGACCTCCAAACACATCTTAAGATAAAGAGTCACTCTTACTCTGCTCCAAAGCTATACAGTTTGGGATAGTAAAGACAGCACTGGCAGGGTAATAAACATTTCACCTTTTCTTACCACTAATAGGTGGCCATGAACATAAGGACAAATCTATAAATTCTGGTCATGGCTCCTTTTCAAATCATCCCTGCTCTAAAACTGTAAAAAAGCGTAGCTGAGGAGTCTTGCTGTGCTGCATTTTTGGAATACAAGGGAAGTGTGTGCATCTTTCTGTATAGTTAGAAAAAAAAAAAAAAAAAAATCCTTTCCTCCTCCTGCCGCAGGCCTTAACAGGGGATTAAGGTTTTGCTTCCAGTAAATAAAATCCTTTTGGCATGCTATAGGATAAAACAAAGGTTATCTTTGAGGTTTAAATGTCAAAAAGACTTTGAATGTTCTGGTTGCATATTCCAGTTCGGGCATAAGTGTTAGTTTATGTTTTTTTCTTCTGAAAAAGTTTCTTGTTAAATCTCTTGATACGCGTTCAGAAAAATAAGAGGAAATGATAATATTTATTTCTTTTGTCCTCTCTTAAACATAAGCTTTGAGACTCTAAATGCTCTGGACAATTCCATGACATAATATTTGAGCCACTGTTTCTAAAGTTTTTCGTGCTCTAAAAAGAGGAGGGGGAACGCAGAAGGAGAGGACAGTGAGAAGAGAGGTCTTGGTAACGTGTGCCTAACATTCTGTCAAAAGCCATTTTACTGAAATGTGCAATTGCCTGAATAATAAATATAATCTTAACCCACTATTTTAAATCAGAGATCAATACTATTTAGCAAGCAAATGATGAAGATGAATATATGTACAATGATCTTTGTGGTGAAAGCTGCAACTTTTGCTACTTATTTGGTATTTCCCAAACTTACCAATTTAGAAGATATGGCATTAAATAGACTTAATGGTACACAAAAACATGCTCTCATATAAAGCTAATTTCTTCCCTAGAAAGTAGGTGTTCAGATCTATAATGCAGACATATTTATTCTAGAAAAGAAAGAAGAAAGAAAARGTGAACTTATACTTCCCTTGTAATCTGATAACTTGAATTTGATTCTGTGTGTTAGTTTCCAAAGAAAATTCAAATTTTTCTTTTAAAGTTTTGATATCAGGTTATTTGGATAGTCAGAGATAAGATATGCCGAAAGCTTGTGGATAAAAGAGGAGCAAATGTGCAAATTTCTTCAAACAGCAGAACCGTTTCTTGCCAAAGCAGCTGAGGCCACTTAGGAATGTAAGCAAGCACCTGAAATAGGGCCACTAAGAGGCACTCATAACTGCATAATTCTGTGGAATACGTGATAACATTTTCCTGCTCAAATTTAAAACTTCTAAAGGCAACACAGAAATGGTGTGCATTGTGTGTGAGTGTTTATAAAGCATATATCTATTTATCTGCAGATATTGCAGTCAAAATTAGTATTTATTTTTATGACTTGCATCAGTTTGAGGTTTTGTTACTTATTGTGGCTGGAATGCTCCTCGCTGTGATTACTATCATATTAAATCACAGAATCACAGAATATTCAAGGTTGGAAGGGACCTCTACAGATCTAGTCCAACCTTCCTGCTCAAGCAGGCACACCTAGAGCATGTGGCACAGGGTGRCATCCAGGCGGGTTTTGAAGACCTCCAGAGAAGGAGACTCCACAACCTCCCTGGGCAGCCTGTTCCACTGCTCTGTCACCCTAACAGTAAAGAAGTTCCTCCTCACCTGGAGATGGAACTTCCTGTGCTCCAGCTTGTGGCCATTACCCCTCGTCCTATTGCTGGCCACCAGTGAGAACAGCTTGTCCTCTTCCTTCCTACATTCTCACTTCCTGAACTTATACATATTAATCATATCCCCTCTCAGCCTTCTCTTCTCCAGAGAAAACAGGCCCAGCTCACTCAGCCTCTCTTCGTACGAGAGATGTTCCATTCCCTTAATCATCCTGGTTGCCCTTCTCTGGACCCTCTCGAGAAGCTCCATGTCCCTCTTATACTGAGGAGCCCAGAACTGAACACAGTGCTCCAGGTGCGGCCTCACCAGAGCTGAGTAGAGGGGCAGAATCACCTCCCTTGACCTACTGGCAACAATCATGCAAGGCATTTCACATATCATATCTGTGACTCTACTTGTATTTGACCTTCGTTGTTGTTTGGCTGTGCATGGACCAATGGCATTGAAGGCATGTTTCAATCTGTCACTATGCGTTAGCTTTTATGAATACTATATAACAATTTTCCACTAAGTCATAATTGGAAACGGTGATACTATCATGACAGATTTTCAGCATGCTCTTCCTAGCTATTTTTAATAGAGATGAGCATATCTATATGTTAGATTAAATACTGAGGCCAGAAGGGAGCATTAGGAGGTGCTTTTATAACAACCTTCGTGTTTCTTCCTGGTTTAAAACAGATACTCAGTGCGCTGCATTCATCCAGGCACACACAGAAAGTGATGGAAAGGTATCTTCATCACTTTGCCTAGCCTCTATAACCACAGCTATTTTGCCTAGATTTACAGTAGAAAACAACATCTAGATGAGTAAAGCAGAAGAAAATAAGTGTCCTTCTGTCACAGGTAGATGAGACTCTGCTTGGCACTGAAATACACTCCTTTTACATACAATCATTTATTACCATATAAGTAGTTAAGGAGAACAGAGCAGCAAACAAATGTAATCTCTAACGCAAGTTTAAGATGTGCTATGATTCAAACTGTATTTCTTAACTCTATCACAATCTGGGTCAGCTTGAAAGCTGAGAGTCTGCACTGTCTCATCTGAATCTCCATTAATTAATATGCTTGCCAGAACTTATTTGTTTGATTTAGGCAATGGTCAGTGGCCCATCACAATTCTGTGGGTTTCTTTCATCTTTTTCATACATATCTTTTATTGTGTGTTATATGTCCATATGTTATATGTCCATATGTTATATGTCCATATGTTATATGTCCATATGTTATATGTCCATATGTTATATGTCCATTCTGGTAGCGTTTCTTATGATCTCTCATGCTTTATGTGTTTCATATGTGTGTGTGTGAAAGGGAAGAAAAAAAGGAAAAAATGTATTAATAGGTCTCTGACCTATTAATATCAGAGACCAGCTATTCAGAAACTCCATACATCCTTTTAAAATTTTAAGTAAATTCACGAAGCTCTATGCAGCAGAATATAGAAAACAGAACAGACTTCCAGTCAAAGTGCCTTTATATTCATACAGTAAAATAATAGAATATTAGAAGGCATAAGTCTGGACTGCTATCAGAGACTAGGCTATTAACTTTTTATAATATATGCACTCTTTAGAATGCATATAACCATGCTAAAGATAAATTCAGGAAAGATAAGTAGGTGTTTAGTGTCCAAAAGTGTTCTATAGGTCTTTTTGTTAGTGAAGTCTAACCTGACAAAAGAAAATATCAGCAATGCTGCCTTCTCAGGTTTTGTAGCATCTTTCGAAAAACAATTTCCAGTTCCTTTGCTCCCATAAGATCTATAAGAGTTTTGCTTCAGTGTTTTTGTGGGAACGACACCATAGGTAGCATGAAAAAGAAAAAAAAAGATACTAAATATAATAATCACAAGTAGAATACATGAAAAAAAGGAAGGTACTCGACAGTTCTCAGACAACATAYGAGCACTGCATATAAGAGATGTACTCATAAATATAGCATTTGTGTGAAATTCACTCCACAGTATTTTGCCTTGTTTATCTTTTGCAGAGCAAGCCTAGCAAAGCTACTGCTCAGTGTTTGGGGGAGTTGTAAACAAGTGTTCTCCTAACTCTGTACTATTACTCATCTTGAATGACAGTAAACAACTTTTTCTTCCAGCATAGGATTATTCTAAGTTCAACGTCAAAATTAATCAAACTCTCTTGACTAATTAAAATTATATATTATCATCCTGATTGCAATCATCTATCAAAGATCATTTCCTCCTGCAATTTATAAGGTACATAATCAGTGAAAAAGAACAACAAACCAAAAGTTTACAGAACCAAAACACTAGCTGAAAATTATGTGTTATATAAAATTAAGTGGACAAAAATAGTCTGGCACTTACAGGGAATCCTATGTATATGTCATGCCTTTCACAAACTCAGGTGAGATCTTTCCACAGCCTAATTAATACATGTTACACTTTTCATTGCCTGTTATTATCAGTATCCTAGTGTAAAGATGTAATCTTTAAGGTTGGAAGAAAAATGACATTCTTAATAATTGTATTTCTGTTAAGCTTCCAAGCTTTCCCTTCCCTCTTCCTCCCCCTTTTCATATCCTCCCCACACACATTGTCTTTCAGCATCACTGATTTAAGAAATCAAAACCTTTAGGATGTCTAAATTGGAAGCAAGTGATACAAATTCACAGAGATTTTCTGTAGAACTTTCAGGTTTCTTCACTTCTGCCTAATGTATAGGCACCTATCTTGTCCTTATCTGACCGTTGCCTCTT
Source organism: Nothoprocta perdicaria (assembly GCF_003342845.1). Taxonomy (NCBI): domain Eukaryota; kingdom Metazoa; phylum Chordata; class Aves; order Tinamiformes; family Tinamidae; genus Nothoprocta; species Nothoprocta perdicaria. Next base: position 1,543,013 of record NW_020454649.1, read on the forward strand.
CATCATCTGCCAGAATGTGCCCTTCAGGTTTGTTATCAACTGGGAAGTGAACCAGATGGTCTTAACCAGCCAACCAAAGATAGCAGTGATATTGAGAAATAGCACTTTTATTTCAGACTCGCTTCAAATACGAACACACCAGGAATGTAGAAATATGACATTCAGTAGTGATGCATTGAGTTTCTGTTGGGCTGGATGATTTTCTATTCTCTCCCCATGTCTCCAGGATATGTTTGACCCAATTATAGCTCTGGACCTTAACTCACTAAAATAAAAGGCAACAAAACTTCTATAGATGCAATTTTCACTCCAACTGCCTAAATCTCAACAAAGCACTAGAGAAATATAGCAATTCATTAGAGTTACCTAAACATCTAGAATTAATTGGTAAGCATCATCTGAGTATTACAATGAAGTATGTTGTATTACCTCTTCATGGATTGCTAACTGGCTTATACTGTCTAAAGACTGGATTCTCGAGAAAGGGCAGAAAGGAAGAGAGAGAACTGAAGGGATGCTTGACATAACATGCAAGGTATTGCAGAGGGAGCAAGAGATTCTTTCAGAAAGAACACTTTAATAGAGGATTCAAGAAATCTTTTATAAAGATTACAGAAAGTTTTCCCTCCCCCGCCCCCACCTTCTCATTGTTAGAGGGCTTTAAGGCTTTAGGTCCCTGGAGTAAAAGAGACTAGAGAGAGAGGTATGGAAAAAAAAAAAAATCTAATTAATGTTTTGGATGAGGTTCAACTAAAAAAATATATAATTATAACAAATTCTTAGATTTTTACTAGGACAACACCTGATTTATAATTTCATAATGAAATCTTTAGCAGGACAATCTCATTTTGTAAATAAATTATTTGTAATAGAGGAGAATTTTAGTAAAAAGTATCAAACAATCAGCATTTAAACTTGGAGTAACTGCAAAAATAAATATATGCTTTAAACCATTTTTTCCATTTATAATTTTTGTAAACTCTTTTGACTTAAAATTTCCTTAGACATAATTATATAAAAGCATTTACATATGTGTAGATGAACGCATATTTAATTTTTTCTGCCTATGGTAAGGGGAATAGGAGAAAAATAGATACACACACAAAAAAACAATTTCTAAACACCATTTGCTATTCCAGAGGATATTTTCAAGGCTAGGTATAAATAGTGAATGGGTCAACCACAAAAGGTCATGTCCATTTAATTTCATGGAGATAAGAAAATTGCTGATGTGTCAGTGAAAAGAATCTGAGTGCTTAAATTCATCTTTTCTCTGGGGTATAAATAGTGGCTTTTTAATCYCATCTATTTGTGGTAGCTAGAATGCAGGCTGTATGATAAGCATTTAGTAACTGGCCTCTCTTGATACATGTATAATTCAAGTTTGGTGTCTTTATTTCATATATTTTATAACATCAGCAGAATGAATCCAAGCTTTAAAGATATTTTGACTTTCTACTATCATTACGTAAAGTATATCTTGGCCTAGAAATATTTCCTAAATAGATGCAGACTTTGAAGTTGCATTCAGAAGCTGAGTGTCGCATCCAGTGCCTCAGAGCTCAGACCAAAGCTAAAAAAAAAAATCAGAACTTTTAAGATTTCAATACAAATTCTGTAGCTTGGGCTAATTCATGCCACTGGTCAAAAAGAAAAGGGATTAATTCATAAAGGAGACTGAATTAGCTAAAAATGTCCGAGATGGATCATGTTGCTATGATGTAATGTAAAATATTGCTGAGCAGAAAAGCAGTGACATAGATTGCTGATGAGAATTCCAAATATTAGGAGAAAGGGTATCAGTTTCTTCCCAATTTTGTCACCAGGGAGACATAATAAGGATAAAAGATATGGTTACTACATCCCAATTTCCTACACTCTGCAACATACTATCTTCATTAATATTATATTTTAATTTTGTAGAATATTTTCTCTGAAGATATTAAACCTTTTAAAAAATTGAACTTTTTTTTAAAAGATATCCATGTGATAGCCTGTTTTGTAACCATGAAACAAATATTGAAATTAAGAAGAAATTGAAAGTCATAAGTCTAAACTTTTCAAATTCAGAAAAAAAAAAAAGGTATCTAAACTCATTTGACATCACCTAATAATTTAGTTCCATTTTATGAAATACTAAGCATCCACAGTCTTTTTAAAYTGGAAAAATCAGGTCATTTATTCAGATATATTTAGCTGATTGAATTCAAACTGTTTGGTCTCAGTGAATTGCTTAAGATACATAGCAAATTAATAACAGATGAGAATAGAACCCAGGTGCCTCAGGCATCAAATTGTTTTTCTATGTTAAATAAAAGCATCTTTCTGCTTAACACAGCAATGAATTTCAAATTAAAAAAAGTCCTGTTTTAGCTTACCATGAGGCATCTGGTAGATGCAAATTGAGCAGCTCACTTTGTTATTCTAAACTGATATTGGAGGAAGGAATTAAGCAAGATTGAAGAAGTTATATGTTCACATAAACTGCCCAAATACTACAAAACTCTAAATAATATATCCAAGATATGATTTGATATGCTTCATAGATGGGGGGAAAAAAAAATTCTAGGAGCCTGTGACTTTTAGGCATCATTTTTGGGAATAAGAGGCAGGAAAATCAAGAAAATGGAGCAAGATGGAGCATCTGCCACCAGCGTGTCTTCTCCCACAAGATACACAAGTTGAAACACAAACACATAAAAAAATCTACAGTTTAAACTTGCACATATAAACAAAGAGGATGCACCTGGACATCACATYTCCAAAACAATCATCAAAACCAAATAAGTGACCAAAATCTTGCCAAAAGAGGAGCCAGGCATTTGCCACCTTAACATTTACTCCTTTCATCATCACTGCTGCCATGCTGCCCATCACCACCAATCRCAGGTCCAATCCCCTGCTACACAGCCTTCCATCCTCGCCTATTTTAAACTATCTTTAAAAATCTTATCTTTTAAAATATAGCTATTAAAATTTACAATATATTTTTCTTCTACTTCCTTCTACTATTTTCTTCTTAGCATATTACTACATGTATATAATCTGGCCACACTTCCTTAATGCAGAGCATTTGATTCATATTTAGGCAYCAAGAAATTCTACAATCACAGAAAGAAATTTGGGAAAGTGATACTTGTGTGTGTCACAATAGTATTAATACCAAATAGCAGATATCACAAGAAAAAAATAGGCAACATGCACTCAAYTCAAGTTTCCTTTCTTTTGCCTGTATTAAAATACTCTTGAAATAACTAAAAAATAGGTTGAATATTTTGAGCTCCCAAAAAACTCTATTCATTGAATATGCATGTAGAATTCCGCATCAATCCACTAATTGATAAGTTAGAGGAGGAAAAACGTGAAGATCATATCCTCTTTCCTTATCAAGAGCAAACTCCTACATATGCATGTCAACTATAATGCAATCAAAATACCAGTACTGTGACTATATACACCAGTATAAAAACACCCAAGTGTAAGCTATACTGTGGGAAAGAAAGTTAATCTAACCTGGTACTTCACTGGCAGTAACCTGTGTATTGGGACTTTTGAACACATTTATACTTTTGTGAACAGTGTTAGGGAGTTTCAGTATTTATTATTGCATATTGTAGGGAAGAATGTTCCTTTAGCCCTTCTAACACAAAATTAAATCTCTGTCTCTGCTCCCTCCTCCTTCCCTTCCCTCTCCCTGCACTTGTGTTGGGGAAATTTAGAAGTGTTTTTTTTCTTTTCCCCATGGTATTCATGATTTTACTTTCCCCTTCCCATCATCTAGTTTTGCAAAGAAAAGAAGCCTAGTCCATTCAATCTCACTTTGTACATCCTTTCCATAAGTTCATCATTTTTCTGGCCTTTTCTGCACCTTTTTAGCTCTATTGTGTCCTTTTTGAAAGAGGTGACTAGAATTATATGCAGTAATCTAGACTGTGATTCATTCAGAGACACAGTTATGTAGCCTGTTTAGTTCTCTATTCTTTTTCTAATAATTGTAATATTCTATTTTTTATTTTTTTTCACCACTACTGAAGGTTAAGCTGGTATTTTTGTAAAGGTATCTCTAGAAACTCAACAAATCAATTTCTCATGTAATTAAAAAAAGAATAATTTAAATCTCTACAGTTATATATGCACAGCCTGCTTTTTTACCCATGTGTCTTATTTGGCATTTATTGATATTGAATTTCATTTACTGTTTTAGTATCAAGTCAGTCAACGAAAGATTAAATCTTCACAATAGGATTTAGATTTTTTCGAATAATTTTAACCCACCAACGTTTTTGTCAACTTCCCACCCACCCCTTTTCTCAGAGCATATGTGGATAGACTGAATAACATATATTCCAGCATATATCCCAGAAACATGCAACTGGGCATTTATCTCGGAGCACAGAACAGCCTGAATACATTGCCTCTTTCGGACAAACCCCTTCTTTTAGTATCCTGCAATAAAGCTATACCAAAATTTCCCGTAAAATTATTAGCACTGATAAGTAAGAGTTCTGAGTATTTGAAAAAGAATATGACCATCAAATCTGGAAAAGAAGTTATTTAAATCCGCAGGATAGCTTTCTCAAACACTTGTTTATGTGGTGCTATGCCAAGCTTCTTGCTTTTGTATATAACATCACTGTCTCCTCATAGATCATAGAGTTTCTAGGTTTCCCTGTGTGTTCAACCAAAAGAGTAAAGATCAAAATAAACTGCTCAGGGCAAAACAGTGCAGAACAGTATGGTACATCTAGCTCAGAAAGAATTTGTCCATAATCAGATAACATTTCATGATACATTTTCCCTTGCTRCAAAGTAGAAATGAAGGAAGAGGTTTAAATATAATAGGTTGAAGTATGCATAAGAAAGAAAATCATTTTTACAACATGAGAAACATCAAAAAATGTATTACTAGTTTAGTGGAAGAAAATCAAACCTGAGCTACACTTGCGACTTTACTATTTTCATTAAGTTTCAGGAGAACTTTTGTTTTCATGAAAGTTTTAATGTACATTTTAACTACACTCTTGTATTCACTGTATTATTCAAGAAAGGCAGTTTGTATACTGTACCATACCTAATATCACCTTTTCTTGTCACTTATGCTACCCTAAGTTACATTTAGGTTGGTAAATTTTTCTTACTTTTAACACGTCTTCAGTCTTTCTGGCTTTTCCCTGAAACAGTAGCTTAAAATAACAAGATGTTTCACTACTGCAATTGTGGGAACGTCACCAGCTTGGCTTCAAATTACCACTAAGGTTTTCTTGAAACTTAAGGTCCAGGTGTTCCAGAACATTTACACATATTTTAAGTATTTCAAACTGATATGAATTCAACTTTCAAGTCAATTAAGTCTCATTTAGAATGCACGAGTAAATAATTAAGTTACACCCAACAAGGAAAATCAAATCATAAAAACGATATAGAAATTAATCAGTCAAAACCCTAGCAACACGAAAGAGACCCAAGAAAAACATTCATCTACTAGTCAACAAACAGAGAAAACTGTAACAAAATGAAKGCCAGCAGGCTTGCATTTTTAGTTAATGACCATACGAGTCACACCTGCCTTGGGTGGGGTTTTTTTTTGTTGTTCGTTTGTTGTTTTTTTTTGTGTGTGTGTGTGCACGTGTGTTTGTGTCACACGAGCCTTCAGGTGGTGGTGAGCATAATTAACACCAGGCACAAAAGTCTAAAGCTATCATACAGAAAGAACAGATGAAAAGGAATTCAAGTATTTTAAATGCTTTCAAGTTGTCTGAGACAGGTACTAATGCAACCACTGCRTATTTACTAATGCAGCACAGGTGAGAATTGAGTTTGAGTATATTGCAATCTGTCTGCTGCAATTCTAGGTTATTATTTTTTGCCTAGAGCAACTTCTGGCTGGCCTCTGTGAGCACTGATTGTGTACAGATAGCTGCTACTGGAGGACTTCATGCTCTCATTCCAAGTGGGACAATCTATGTGTGTTTTTCATCTTTGCTTAAGATTCACTCCTTCAAAATTGCTAATGATATAGTTGTGCATATGCTGCAAGACTTTCAGGATAAACACAAGGCAAATTCAAACTTGAAAGTAGTCCTCTTTGATACTAGATTGCTGAAGTGGGTGCAGCTCTTCTGAGAGTTTTTAAATGGCAGCTGAAAAATGAAATAACTGTAGCACTTCCAYGAAGGAAGCAAGGAAATGATTTACAACAAATATTGATTTGCAAAGAACAATCCCATCTTTCCTCCTGTGACAAAGTGAAGGGCCTTGTGCACACAGGAGAAGCAGTAAACATTATTACTGTAATATTGCTACCTCAATGCTGCTAGGCAGCTTTTCTGCAGAAAGAGATGKAGATTTAGCTGTCTTCAGGCTGACCACACAATTGAGCTTTTTATAAAAGAGAGATATATCTTATTGCACATGTGAATCTTTGCATATTTGAATGAGTGAATTTGAATACTGCTGAAGCATCAGCTGGACTACTATGTTCTGTTTTGAAGTGACATTTAAGTAGAGTCACTTGAATGGAGAGAAATGGACTGCATTTGGGTAGACATTTAGAGAATAATGTCAGGAAAAGACCATAAGAGAAGGAGCTGTTTGGCTTAAAGATAAGAAGCCTAAAGAGAATTGATAAAAGTCTGTGTAACTAGTAGCTGCCAAGAGGAATGGAATAGACTGTTTTCTTTGTCCACAGTAAGTATAAAGAAAGTTACACTAAGGAAAACTCCATTTTATTCACAGTTTTCATTTCCAGTAAAAAAAACAAACTTCTAGAGATATCATAAGCTGTCTCTAATTGGAGTGTGGCAAATGTTGATAAGAAAACACTTCACAGAAAAGACAGAATATGGCTTTGGCAGGTAAATGAGCTAGGTCCTGAGCTSTGCTTCAACCCAGTGCTCTGCAAATTTATGACTGAATATGAAGAAGGCATTAATCTCCTTTCCTACTACCCATGTTTAAATTAACAATTTCTTTGAAGTAACTTGCAGAACAACTTTAATACTGATATTCCAAAATTCTGAATGGTTGATATTCTTTATAAGGGCTATGTGTGACTTTGTTAGATGAAAACTTAACGATTACTATAATACCTTCTCACAATGTTCTTATATTGCTCCTTATTTCAGGAGGACTAGTGACTAATACTGCTTTCCTTGGTGTGTTTTCTTGCTTTTTACATTTTAAACACATTTAATAACTTGAATTACCCTCCTTCAGTTAGTTCTTTTCAGCATTAATATACTGTATCAGTTTCTGGTCAGAAGAYTTCTTTTATAACATCAGTAAAATAAAGTACAATCAAATAGATCGAAATAGGCATGAACCAGTATTCTGGAACCTGCAGAATTTCAGAAAAATTAGATCTAGATGTGGAAGTGTGCCTGTTACAAATTAGAAGAGAAACAGAGCCATAACTGTGCAGTTCAGCTTCACTGACTTGATTCACAAAGCCACATTTATTTAAAAACGAAGGAGAAAGAGACTTACAGCTATTAAGTGCTTGTATTTTAAAGTAACAGAACATAGAATGCAGATATCAAATCTCACTTTTACTTAATTTTATTAGTTTTAATTATGAAAAAGAACAAAATAAGTCAGAAATTATTATTATTATTTTTTTAATTCTCAAATCATGAATTCAGGTTTCCTATTTCCTTTTCTTGTCTCTGATAGTCTTGCAAATCTGCCTACTTACGTGTGCCGCTGGAAAGGTACTGTGAATTACATTACTCAGTATTAAGGTATTTTGCTATCCATGAAAAAAAGCTGCCCTATAATATAAGCCATTGTTATTTTTACCTAATATACTATTCAGTCACATTTTACACACACACACACACACACACACACTGTTTAATACTCAAATAAGTACATGACAACAGTTTTTTTTTCACCTGAAAGTTGTACAATTTGCTTTAAACCCATTAAAGTTGGTCCTTGCTTCAGATTGTCAGCTGATCAGATCTTGGCAGTACCTTGAGATGTCCAGCAGTCTGTTGGACTGTCACCATTTCAGAAGTACAATTTTCCTTTCAGAAAAAGTGCAGCATTAGACATATATTTTCTTTGATACAGCAGATGTAGAAGCCAGTAGCCAAGTGATCAATACATATCCAGGCTTTGCCCTACTGCAAGCGTTGCAGTTATCAAATATATGGTCTGATGTTGTAAGTCTTGCTCAAATGTTGTAAGTGGACGCAGCTGTGCTTGCACTCTGTGGCCAGGAAGGACTCTACTCCAGGTTGCACAGTAAGATTACATGCAGCCATTTGCTAAAYAGTTTCTGTTGAACTAACAAAGACATTGCTTCATTTGTAGAGGCTGATAGGTCAATGTTCTAGTTCCAAAGAAATTCAAAGTCAAGACTCTTAACTCTTAAGGAGTCCTGAAAACAATTAACAGGAAACCCTGCAAGGAAGTTACAGGGTACACTGCAGTTACTCTTCTGGCTATTGAGAAAAAGACTTCTCCCGGGTGAGATTTAAGAGTTGTTTAAAAATGCACATCAGTAATATTATAGGGTAGAATTCCGAGGAAAATTTTCTGAAACAATCTCCATGAAACAACAGAGATTGTGTTTCAGCTCCTATCTTGTAGTATAGATACTTTATAAAATCATTAGTTATCACAGATACTAGATTCAGTGTTGCTTGGAGCTGTTCTTTTACTGTCTATTATTTTCTTTTTCTTTATAGTGAGGATTGGGCAATTTAAAAATTACCCATAAGCTTAGAAACAATAAAAGAAAAATGGAATGTTGCTACTTAAGGACCAGAATACCAGAATAATTTTAATGAAATGTGAAAATAGATTCCTAATTGCAGGGAAAAAAAAAAAACAATCACAAAGGAGGTAATGCATATAAACAGAGAAACTGCTACCTTAAATTTTTAAAATCTTTACATTTGGGTAATCTAAAGAGCTAACAAGATACAGGAAAATCTATATTTTTCTCCTTTCTGATTTTAACTTTTAAAATTAAACTTCATCCTATGAGTCTTTTATTATTTATTTTTATTTATTTATATGAGTGTTTATCTGAATTAGTACAATGTATCAATCATAATGCTAGTGCTCATGATATTCCTGCTGGACACCTACATAACCTAGTCCATAGGTTAACAAAAGAATATGTGCTGAAACTCTGTGATCGCTAAACGTCAATTATTTCAAGAGCCTAGAGATTGTCCTTCAGAAGGACAAAACCCAACACCTGTGAGCAAATTGCTCCAGCAGCTATGAACATTTCACTGGACTTCAACTTAAATAGTACATGACTTGGCAGCCTTTTGGCTCCCAGCTAGCAGTAAGGGAAACGGAATTACTGTGTGGACAGTAGTGATCTTAGAAATGTGTATGGATAATTTTGTTGTTTTGATGTATTTTACACATATGCAAGTGACTTATGAGATTTAAATTACTGCTTCATTGTCATTTCATCTATAAAATACAAAGTATAGCCTTCATTATGTGCTGGTTTTCGGTTCATGTTTTATTTTCTGTTAGCCAGCAGATGTTTCATTTATTTATAACAAGCGTCAATAGTAACTTACTTTGGCTAATATCTTATATGAAAATTTCTTCTCTTCAGCTTTTATTTTATTTTATTTTTTACCTCTGACTCAAACTACCTTTTCTTTTAAATTAGCTTTCATTTCTCCTTTCACTTTTCCTTTCTATGACATTAAGCTTTGAGGAAGATTTAAAAGGAATGTAAATGGGCAGAAACRTAGAACTTGTCCTCTAACCACTTGCTAGTGATTGCTAGCCTGTTTTTGGTCAGTGTTCCTAAGAGAATAAAGAAATTTTGCTGAATGTATGAATAWTTTGGCATTTCAAAGATCTAAAAAACCTCAAGTATTCAAGCTCTTTTTATGCAGTACTTCTTTCCTTTTGATAATAAAATTTGCCCTAATCAGTTTARCACAGTAAACATAGTCTAACACAGTAAATAAAAATATCAATAAAGTAGTAATAACACAATAAGAAACATAAATGATAAAAAATCTAATTTTAAAATTAATCTAAAAACTCCAGTATAGAMTATAAACGATACAAATTTCTTTGTGGCATACACTTCTTATTTTGTTATCCAATCCTCTGACTAATAAAACTGTGTTGCTGATATTACTATGCTATTAAATATAAATAGAGTTAAGGACTAATGTACAAGCYGCACCTTTATGCTACTGTCATTCCTCCTGGAGCCATTTTTTAGCTTTGTTTAATAACTAAACTATATTTCTGACTCATCGCAAGGTATGAATTTACTACTTGGCCTGGATTCAGTAATCAAGAATTTAGTTCATATTTAAGCAAGAGTCTCACATCTAGAGGCAGAGCTCCAGTTTTTGTTCTAATCTCTTTTACCAAAATTTTCACAACAGTTTGTTTTTTCCAAGTGATACACCTCCCTGGCTGYGCTTGTCAATTGGCCAGAAAACTTAGTTCCAGGTTTCTTTTGAGATTTCATATATTGCAGAGGAAATATGACAAAACATGTATTCTCAGATTGGAGGTTTTCTATATCTTATGCTGCCTATTTGTCATCTCTAATTGGTGTTAGGAGCAGCCACTAGTAACTGCACACCAGGAACTGGGCTTTTCTTTCTGTCTACTAGCTGTTTTTTTATTGCCTAGAATATGGAATGAGGTAATTCATAACCAATTTTGACCCCTTTCATTGATAACTAGATATGCTGTGCACTTCCAAGCTAACACATTGTTTTTGCTGTTTTCTTATTTGACCACTACTACACAACATTATGAAATTAAATGAAAAGATAAATTTGAGTTTGTTTTTTCACTGTGAAAAAAGTAGTGGATGCATAAGGGGTGGAGAATAAGCAGAGACTGGTCCCAAATGTCTTTCATTTTAGATAAGCTGCCATGAGCTGTCATGTTGAAGTAACTTACTCTAGAAAGGAAGTAAGTGCCAACAGTAAATAACTCCCCAGGAACAAGCTATGAGTTGGAASGAAATATATTATTCTTTACTACACAGTGCTGGTCAACATCCCTAAACTGGCTGTCTCTCCTTTAGGCAGCAGATGATAAATTGTGCTTCAAACTAATTTGACAGGAAGCTAKCTTATATTTTCTATTTCATTCTCTAGAATTAATGTTATATTAGCTAGCTTAGACCAATTGTTCCAGATGTTTTCCCTATCACAGCCAGATTAAATATGCCTGAACACAGCTCCTTGAAAGAAATTGCCTCTGTAGCCTTGACACAGTACAACCCTGGAGGAAAAAATAAACTTTATTTTAGTTACATTTACATTATTTTTGGAGCATGACTAACCTTTTATTTGGAACTACCAAACAGCGGGAATTGGACCATTTACAGTTGGACCAAACCTGCTTATTGAAAGCCAGATTCTACTTGTACTGGAAATGGTAGGAGTTTTATTACATACTTCCAAATAAGATTTACTAACTTAATCTCTGATTTTCRAAGACTAAGCAGTCACAATTTCAATCACAGCCAAAAAACAGTGAAGACACTCATAATCTCTAAATATGGGGATTTTTATTACTAACGCGAAATTCCTGCTCCACATATTGTAATATGACTGATTTTGGTAACTTGTTTTTGTCAAGCATTACCCAAATCTATTGTGAATTTCTAATATAGCAATGAAAATACTACAGAGATTTTAGCCGCTACACTAGCTATGTACAGCAGGAACACAAAACCCACAGCTCTACCCTTTCTCCCTTATTCTCAGTGCACTATTTGGTTTTGTTGTTCAAATTTATCAATTCAAACTAATGCAAAAAAAAAAAAAAAAAAACAAACTAATGCAAAAAAAAAAAAAAAAAGAGGATTTTAGATTCCAGGAACTGGAACACTGTCACTGAGCAGATAAAAAGTCATCAAGGAATTTGTTTGGAAGTAATGTTAAAGCAACAGTACAGTACAGTGTACTGAACAGAACAGTACAGTGTTCAGGTGTTTAAGGTAAATTTATATAGTGTACTTAAAAGCAAGATCAAGTGATCTAAAATAAGTATTTAAAAATTACTTTATCCTTATTTAAAGGATTTTCACAAGATGTATGTTAGAAATCTTCATCTGCTTGGGTSTTTGAAAACCAGAAGAAATATTCACAAAACCCAAAGGATGTAATAAATGTTTTTGTTTACACTTCAGAAATAATTGTTCTGTGAATGATCTTCATTATTTTGAATGAGATGCTCTTTATCTCACTGCAAACAACAGGAATTTTCTGCRGAGGATAGGAGCAGGGTAGCAAGGATATTGTTTGCTTGCTCATATCTGTACTGTACTTTCCCCAAGTATTTGAAATGCTTGTCTTAAAACAAAACTTTAAAACAGTCCATTTCATTTTTTGCTACATGAAAACCTAATGCAGTCATAAACCATCAGTCTCTGCTCATTTGCTTTGATCATAATTAGCAGAGGCAAACTTTATCACATGCTTCAAATCTCATTTTTAACTATATCTCTCATTTTTCAGGCCTATTATATTTAYTGGCTTACAGTCAATACCTGAGTATAGCCACAAAGATTGTCCTGAAAATGTTCTCTTCTAATGGTTCTTTGATCATAACTACCAGACAGAGGGGATGACAAGGTGTTACTTGCAATGTAGCCAGGAAGTGTCCTCTTTAAGTAATTCTTTAATATTTAGCACGAGTTTAGTGTTACCTTATGTCTCTGGAGCACCATAAAATGCTTCAGCTCCATTCTCTCCAAGGGGCAATGTTGTCATCCACAGTTATTAAGATGGTTTCAACCATTCTTCTAAATGAAGAAGTCCACAACCTCTAAAATAAAGTGAATGCAAACAGAGTCTATCACCTTGAGACGAAAGAGAGGCCCTTGTAATGACTGTGCACCGCCTTGTCTTCTTGCCGTTGCCTGTGTTCTAAATGTTGGAAAATGCTTCTTTGCTAACTGTAACTCCTCTCCAAAAGACTCCGCACCTCCTTAAGCCTGACATATTGGGATAGCCTAGTATAAAATGGTAAATGTAAGCTCTACTGAAATCTTCAGCTGTGGCCTAGCCCACAACAGCCACTCCAGCAAAGTGATGAATTTCACTAAACCCTGAATTAGTTTTTCCTTCAGTTGATGTCACCAATTTCCACGCAAGAGAAAATGAGTGAGGGATTTTGTTGAAACTCTAAGGAGTTCTTTCACAGTACCTAAAAGAAAAGCACAGATACATCTGAATATCCCTTCCACTGGTGCAACAGACAGTTATTGATTTTGAAAGCTTATTTAAATGTGAGAGGGCCATGCTGTTAATAAAAAAAAAAAAGAGTTTGTAGTAAAGTTAACATATCAATGATTTATCAGAGCTTTAAATGTGATGTGTTCTTACATGACTGGACACAGAATTAAAAAAAAATCATGGTAGTTATTGTGTTTGACCCATTTATTTTTTGTTTTATAAGATAAAAAGAGGATGTATCCGTGTTATAAAGTGTATTGTGGTTGCAAGTTGTCCTGTCTTGTTGATTTATAGGAATCTGTTATCTCAGACAGAAGAGTGAGGATATAGTGCTATATAGATCATCGAGCTAAAGTCTTCATCTTTTCATCACTATATTTTTAGGAACTTACTGCTAACTATGTTTTGTGAAAAGAGCCCTGTCAGAAATCCTGTTAACAGTTCTGTTTGAAATACACACTTTGAAGTGTGTTGCACTCTCATAAATGTAAAGACATGAAATATGTTCCAAGCTTGTGTTAATAAAGCTATCATCAAACCTTCAATATTCTGACTGACTCTGCATATTCAACCTTTAATATTGTGTACATTTTCATGGTGTTGGAGTGGTAATTTTCAATATAGGCTGGAAGGCTTCAGTCCTTGGGGGAGATGGTCAGTTTATAGAGTTAGGTGTTTATACAGTCCTGTTAATTTGAAGGTTATAAAGGTAAGGTAGGATCCCATGAACACAACCTAGTCATCTGTGCCTACATTTAACCATTTTAAAATTTCCTAGGAAAATGTCCTAAAAATAGGATATGAAAATAAATTTTAGAAAAGTTATTATTCCCCACACCCTCTGAACAACTACAGATTGCTAAAAATCTGTGAGTATCCTTCTTCAAAGGAATTTTTTAGGTGAACTGTAGAAGGGCAAAGTGAAACTTTTTAAAATCTGAGTAATTTAATCTGAAAACAAAACTGCTTAATTATCCTCCCACTGGTATTAATTAAGATCTATTAATGTCAACAACTACTGTTAACAGAATTGGGATCTGGTTTATAAATTGATGTGTTATATGTTCTGCTATGTTATCAAAAAAGAAAATTAGCATGTCTCAATTCTACTTTGGTCTCCCTCCAAAGTACTCAGGCACTACACTGCACTGTTTTTCCCAAACCCCATAGTTACAGACAACATCTGTTGATTTTGACATTGCAATTAGAACTGTGGCTTCCTCTTGTATGTTTTTCATTTGAAGACTTTTTGATAAATTGGTTAGTAGCCTCAAAAGGCATTTTCAAGGTGACTGAAAATTGTTTGGCTCTATAACTCTGTAAAAAACTGATTGAGTGTTGGATCAGTTACTTTGTATGGCACTTCAAAGTATTTTGTTTTTTATGTAGAGGCAACAAACTTGTATTGTAATGGACAGATTCCCCAGGGGGGACCATTAATTATGACTTGCACCCTATCAATCTGAATGCGAAGAACTGGGTTCCAGTCTGTCCTCTGCTTCAGAAGATAGAAGAGCTATAAACCTACAATCCTATATGGACCTGAGAATAGGTCCTAGAGTTGTTAACACCCTATTACTTCACAGCTCCATGGACTAGAGAATATAGCCATGACCATCTAACCTTTTGATATCTGACTTCAGTGTGGCTGCTTCAAAAACAGTGTCTGGTTCAGCTCAAATTGAAAACAAAAAACAAACATGATGAATTTTGTTTCAAAAAGAAAGGGCTATTCACAAACCCGATTTTATTGTAGAAATAACAGATTTTCTAGAATTGAAGACTCCTCCAGAGGGTTATATGGACCCTGATAGAGGCTCTCATCCACTGCCAATTACTAAAGAAATTAAGGAACAGCAGCATCTATGGTTCAAACATTTGCAATAAACTTCAAAAACACATGCAAAAAACAAAAAGAGAGAGAAAAAAAAGGTCAGTTTAACCKGTTCAAGCAGCAAGATCGGAAAGAAACCAATGAATGGATTTATTCCATTCTAATTACTGGTATTTGGTATTTTTCCTACCCTGTTATATAGTCTGCTAATCAAACATTGCTGTAGTTTATTCTGTTCTTTCTCTGCCTTTCCTAGACTTAGTGATATCCTTGGAGGAATAAGAAAAAATAAATCACAATTATCAGACATTTTACTGTTATATGCATTCAAATGGACTTGAACTTACCTGAGGACAGATCTGAAGTTGTTCCTCCTTGTAGAATATCAAGGCTGTATGCATGTGTATATGTATATACATGCAACAAACCTTTTTTTATTTGTGTTTATTCCTAACACTTTATTTCAAAGTATATTGGCTAGAGAATATAACATTCTATTATTTTATATGCCTTGAATTTACTATAAAAATGCCAAAATGGCTCAACTGCAGAGAGCTTAGTGAGAAAGGATGATTTAAGCCATAGAGCAGCTTTAGTTAACAGTCACATTTCACTGCAGATGATGATACAATAAACAGTGCAGAATGGGATTATTTGAGCGCTCTGTCATAAGACAGCACACCGTATGTGCTTTATGTCTATCTATCCCTGGATATCATGGGGAGTTTCAGGCTGAATTTCTAACTYGTATTAATACATGTTTATGGCACTATATTTTATTGTTCTGAGACAATAATATTAACATAAATGAAAAGAGGATACAGAAACCAGGATACAGAAGATGCAGCTCCCCAGTTAAATCCTGGCTACAGAGCAGGTTTATCATGCTGTAAGTCCTGATGGGATCTGGGGGACAAGGGTTTGCATCCTGAGTTTAGAATTAGAGAGAAGTGCTCCAATTGATTGGGGATAACCTAAATAAAGCCCTTTGAGAGGCAAGAGGCATTGGTGATAGAAAGGAGAGGGGTAAGGACAATATTTTAGTAGAAAAAGAATATYTGCAGTGTTTCTCAAGCTCTGTTGCCTTTAGACATTTCTAATGGACAACCTGCATCATAAACATAGCRATTTGAAAGAACATTGCACTAATTACAGCTCCTAAAACCTTGGCTTTATACATCCTCTTCAGAAAGTATTGAAAGCTTGGCAGTTCTAGAGTGAGGAGACACAGTTTTTTCCTATGTGGATAAGCTGAGAGCAAAACAGAGGTGCTGCACAATTTTTAAAATTGATAAGTGATATACTCTTTTTTTTGTCTTCCATTTAATAAGCACAAGTAACAGAGGAGAAAATAAGTGTTTTGGAGTTTTGAATAATAACATTTTTATCAGAAATGTTTATTAGTGACTTGCACCTCACCCATATAGAAGACTAAGAGTAACCCAACTCATAGCAACTTGTGATAACCTCATATAAATGTATATGTGATTCATAGGAATAAGCTTAAAAAAAAAAAGAGAGATGGCTGAATGCTATTAACACATAATTTATTGTGGCTTTATTATACTTACTGTTTTTCTAAGAATTTAAAAGAGACAAYGTTTAATATGAGAGAAATTCTTTAACAGAAAATGAAAAAATGAAAACTATAAAGTAATTATGATATTTTTAGATAGTCTGCCTTTTTAACTCCTATATACTCTTTTGATGATTGATCTTCTAGAACTTCCTTTCTTTTCTTTTTGATTTGCTCTACAACAGAGGTTATTTGCTGCTTCCAGTCTCCAGTGGAATCAAAAATTCTTATATACAATATARAAGCATTTCATAAATGTTTCTGAACAGAATAATTGACTGAATGTCCTCACCTGACTGCAAAGTTACCCACTAGAGTTAAAAGGCTTAAAGTCTTTGCTGGAGAGCAATCCTTTTTAAGGGGATTGAGCAAAGTGAAAAATAGATCAACAGTGCGTAGCTGCCTGGCTTGCTAGGGCTGCAAGTGAATTGAGCATCTTGGGAGGCAGAAGGGGAACCCCAGTGACTCAACATCATYGTTTTAACCACTGGCAATAAAGGAGCTTGTGGGAAATCTTGGCTATTCACTTATAGGGCAGATCAGGACAAAGATAAGATGATGCATTGGACAAGCGAGACAGACATYTTTACTGCAACTGTCTTACTTCAAGTTCTGTAAAGTACAAAACTTTAAGAAAAAYAAATGTAAACAGCAGGCCTTTATATGCTATATTCCCATTAACTAATAAGCACTGCATTGTTTTGAAAAGGTTTCATGAACTAATATAATTACTTCAGGTCAATTAGTTCTTCAGGGGGTGAAAGGTGCACGTTTGTTTGTATCACCCTTTGGAGAATTCAGCAAGGCCACAGCTACAGAGGGTACAGTTTCAAACTGAGAAAAACCAAGGGGCTTGCTCTGTTAATTTATCCTTGGGGCTGTTTTAAAAAGGATATGCAAAGAGATAATATTAAGATCTAGGATGCCAGCAAACTGATAACACACATATAATTACTCCAAGAAGCTGCCATTTTAAGGAAAAAAGCACTGCTATAATCATGGCATACTTAAGTTGGAAACTCATAAAGTKTATATTTATTAAAAAATGTTAAAATGTAATGATGTAAAAGTAGAAAGAAATTACAGACCTCAGTAATTAGAACTAATAAGCAGTTATTATTAATCAGTAATAAAAACAAAACTAGTATTCTAAGAACATCATTGAGCAAATGCTCCTATATATTGTTTAGTACTTTTAAAGTACTTTTCTAGGTGTACCTTTAGCAGCTCATGGACTTTATTCAGTACTGGTAGATGAGCATCCTTTGCAACATGGAACTACATGTGGTTGGAAAACCTTCTTGAGRAGATAAATAATGTTTGGAAAACAAGGTTGCCCAGAGCCATTTCATGCAGCAAACACACTGCTTGTGCTTCTTGAGCCAGCTGGCCTGTGAATAAACAGTATGCACTGCTGCTATCAAAGAGTTTATTCTGCAGATGTATCTTTAGAACCAATTTTTTAGGGACTGATCCCTAAAAATATATTCTACTAGAATAGGAAATATATTCCTAAGGAATGGAACTGCTTGTAGAATTAAGACTTGCAAAGCACTAAAATAGTCTGTTGAACTGCTCAGAAGGGAGACTGCTCCTTACTGCAGTCATGGTACCTGCACCAATGTAGTATTTGTTCAAAGTCAGAACCTATTTGCATAAGTGTGTGGCAGCTGGATCAAAGGCTAGAAAAAAATGAAGCACTTCTCCTTGCCTGAGAAAGGATTTGAAATATTTGTATCATGCCTATCATACAACAGTCAGAGCAAGAAATAATCCAAAGAAATAGAATAAAATCAAAAGGGAACAAAAAGAGTGGCTCTTGTGAAYCACAATTTAATTGAGCTATAACACAATTTCAATTACTTGCTATTTCAAAATCCTTTTAAAAACAAATCTTGAGATACCACCTGGTAGTTGTTTTATAGACTTTTATACTTGGGTTGGTGCTGCAATAAAACAAGAAGTCTACATTTGAATGCACAGTAAGGACAGCACTGCCTGCAGGTGCAGGCAGCAGAGCTACAAGGGAGTCCTCAAGCTGACCACTCAAGAACAAGCCCAAGTGCCACTCAGGAGCAAGACTGTTCATTTCTTTTTCACTAGGAGAGAGTTTTTACTGAATACAGTACCGAGACTCCAAGTTCTGCGTGTCAGCAGCAATTTTCACAATGTGCCATTTTGGATTGTTATAAGAATGTGATCGTGGTCATGATAAGGACAGCAAGTCAATCTTATTTTATTAAGCTTAGCAGTGGTAATATCTTCTAGTACGGTATCAGACCATCTCCATTTAGGATTATGTATTTTTGCCATGGACTCTGAGTGATCAGTAAGGCATTAGGCTTGTGTATTGTGACAATGCTAGAAACTTACTGTTTCTGTATGTAAGAAAGTGAAGTTAACAAAAAAGTGAATTCATGAATGAATGAATACTGGGGAAAGAGCAGCAGCAATATGAAAATCATGGAATACTATCTATGCCTAGGGTCTAGTAGAGCTGTAGAGAAGGCAAGAACATCCAAACATCCAAACAAGAACATTCCAAAACATCTCCTGCAGTTGCACCTAATCTGAGAACAGTCTCAGCTCAAATAGCACAGTACACTTTCTAGAGTAGATATTTTACATTTAATCACAGATTTTTACATTCAGACAARATACATTAAAAAAAAGAAAAAGAAAGAAGAAAGCCTAAAAGAGGCATTGTTATCTCACAATATCTCACAGCCTGCAGAACAGACTTTGTACTCTAGTCTTTATATTCTTCGTTGCAAAAAGGGATAATATCTTCTTTCATTCACTCTTGCCTTTTTTTTATTCAGCACTGAGTTTTAGAAATTATATGCATTCTCACATATGAGTGCAATAAACTTCTAAAAAGAAGTTCTAAACTTCTAAAAATAGAGAAATATACATATATGTATATATTTAAGAAGCCCAGCTAAAACATTGAGGTCCCTACGGTTTKGATTCACCACACCTACATGAATACTGAATAACAATAACAAAGTCTGGTGTGTTCTAATGACTATTTTATCTTGCATGAAACAACTCCTAATTCAGTGTATAATAGCATCTACCATGAATCATGCTACAATTGTGAGTTTGAAGACCCTCAAATAAGAAAAAGCATTAGTCTTCCTCTAGTTCTTGGTCCTACACTTTACAGTTAGCTATTGATCATGTAGGTGTAATCTAGGAAACACTCTAGTTTGTTTTTCTTCTGGAAAATAGGCTTTTTTAACCCTCATAACTACCGATTTTTAATCATGCCTCAACACTTACAAGGACCATCCTCATCCTTTTTGCCTTCCCTTTTACAGCCTCTTCCTTCAGTTAGGTGATTCTGCTAAAGACAATGCCATTTCTCATGCGAGCAGCAAGCGCTGACTGAACATCTTTTCCCTCTTACATATGCCACATGAATAAAAAMAGTGTTCTAATCAAACAAATCAATACCTTTTTATAAATAAAACATACCACAAAGCAGAACAATGTAAAATTTCCTGCTGTGGTTTAGATTTTTTTTCTGGYAATGTTTTATAAAAACCTGAGTTTCACAAGAACAATAAGTATTTTCATTGAAGTGTTCTGAATTACTGAAATGAACTATATTGACAAAATGAATGATAAGAAAACACGACATTTGTTGCAATAGTTCTTATTCTCTTTTGTAAGTATAAACAATTTGTACTCAAGAGATCTTTTTTGTTTCTACCCTTCTGAGGTAGAAGGATATCACTTCTCCTCAAACTGCTTCCTGGCTACTGCTGCACAAAACACAAAACTAGCCAAGCAGTTGTTCTAACCGGGTATGATCAGAGAAACGTTTCTATACATTCTTATTTWAAAAAAAAACTTTCTATATATTCTTTTTTTCCTTTCACTTGTGATGCTATTGTGAGTTGGAAGGCCCTTAAATATAAAAATATAGAGACATAAATATATATATATCTCACTCTGYAGCTTATTATTGGTCTTTGGTTTCTGTTGGATTTCCTATTACTTTGTCATATTATGTTTCATATACTTATCCAATAAAAACTAAGCCCTTRCAATCTTCAATAGCAAGTTGAAATCATTTTTCTTTATTTCTTTATTTATGTGCTCTAGGTGACCCTGTGTGTTCCGGGGGGAGTGTTGGACTAGATGACCTCTGGAGGTCCCTTCCAACCTTAAGCATTCTATGATTTATATAATATATGTGTACTATTAAAAAAAAACTTGCATGGCAGGTGTGAGTTTTCTTTTTCTTCATTTTGCTGAATAAAAGATTCTACTTGGYATTCCAGGCCAGGAAAAATAGAAATATTTTTCTTCAGTTTTTTTTTCCCTGAAATTTGATACTCAAACTTACTTGTAAAATATGGAGTTGTTTTGTTTTTAATAGTACACATATTCAGTCTTATTTSTGTGGGTTTGGCATCTGTACTGGAATATTGCCCCACTTTATGCAGTTATTTTGTTCTCTTATGTTGACTGAATTTAGGTTTTATTTTTTAGTTTAAATGCATAATTGAGAATTTTTGTCAATGAATTCTGAAATTCTTGCTGGCTCCTCACTCATTGTCATTTTAGTTTTAAAATAGCATTCCATTCTCTTGCTAAAGACTGAGAAAACATGAATTCAAAGCTTATGCAAACCCTGTAGAATTCTGGAAATCTAACTTCGCACTGTCAATTCATATATAAATAATCTTTCAGAATTCTGTAGTATGTTTTTATTTCTCCATTAAAATTATTTCCATTAACTTTTTTTTTTTAAATCAAAACAGAAGCTAACAGAGTTGAATATTTTAACCCTTTTCTTCAGCAACTACATCCTCCATCAAGGAATAGGCTTATATTTTCTTTATTTTTCTGTAACTTTTTTTTCTTTTATGTTCTTTCTTGGTTTGTGCCTTATTCCCTTTAATCTCACTATCCTTTGTTTTAATTCATTGCTAAAGGCAGCTGATATAAGTAAAARAATCTACTCTAAATCCATAGTCTGAAAATATCTGCACATAAGCCCCCAACACTATAGTTCCACGTACAAGCGTGAAAGAAGCTGTCCAATTTCCCCATACTTGGATACTCATAAGTGAGCCTTGCTGTTCCCATTAGCTTTGTATGTTCTCTATAGATAATAAGGACTTTGAACTAATCTTTACACAAAGCTGACTTGGCAGGGTTTAGAGGTTTAATTGAACTCTCCATTCATTTACAATTACTTTGTTTTGTTTACTCATATCATTAGCAAACTTATTAAGAAGAAGATATAAATAAATTTGTGCCAATTACATATGAGAATAATTGGATTTTATTAATCCAAGAACTCATGCAATCAATTTAAACATTGCTACTCATGTTTCAGATACCTCATTATTCTTCATATTAATCAATCACATCTATTAATGGGTTGCTTTGACATGGGCCTCTTTATTTACTCACCCTGAATGGAAGCTTCCTTAAACTATCCTTGATATTTATGTTAAAGAAATAAGTAACTTTTTAAAATCAGTATCACCGTATTATTTCAAATAAGATTTTGACCTGTAAAGTAACAACAGCATTGGTGATTCCAAATGAGAAAGTTAAAAGTTTTTCCTTATAGGACTTATATTYCATTTACAGAATTGTCTATATTGTCTAGAGTAAGGCTGTAGAAGAACATAATTCCTGGGATTTATTTTTTATATCAGTACTATTTCAGTTTGGGCAAATTATTTCTACTTACTTTCTTAATTACTTTGTCATTCAACCAGGGTTAGTGCACATCAAAATGGAGGATTTGTAAATGCTGCAAATAAACAYGTTTGTGCAGAATTCTTTACTGAATAACCATCTTAGCTTTTRGAGGGTATCTTCCTCCTCTGATTCTGTACATTTTACCTGGAAGCACTTTTATTTTTTTTTTTTTTTAACATGTCATGTGAGACTAGCAAATAGAATATTACAGAGACCACCCTGTCACACATAGAGGTAATGCAAAACACTTCTTTACAGGAGGAAGGTGTCATCTGTGATACAATTAAATTTCTGAAGAACTTGAGAATCTGAAGATGAGTTCCAAAAATGAATGTAAGAAATGCATTTTGCTGGTATATGAGGAGACCGAAGGAAGGGAGATAAAGTCCTCTAATTAACATGAAAGATAAAACCTGCTGTGCAGCTGATGGAACAGAATAGGATGATATTGTGGAGGTCAGAAAAACAAAAAGGGGAACAGTAAACATAAGAATAAAAATTTAAGTTATATGATGTTGTAAGATAAGCAACTCCCAAAGAGGCTGAGGAGAAACAATCACATGGATTTAGAGCAAATTAATTAGAAAAATAAGTTAATGACAGTGATTTTATTGGTTTGAGCAACAGGAGAGAAAGTCTTGCATTTGCTAAGGATAATTCTTAAAATATGTTTGCATGATAAGATTGTAAGTCATAATAACGGCCTCAGTAAATGTACTTTGCTAGGAAGACAGAGACAGAGAGAGAACAAGAGCAAAGATGCAGTGTGGAGGAGAGAATTCACCTCAGACTACATACACAAATTATAAAGGACATGTAAAAGTTACTAGAAAAGAGGGAGCATGTTGATATCGTCAAATGATATTGTAATTTTTTTGGCCAGATTCATTTTATCTGCAGATATTGTAAATAATTTTTTAAATTATTAGTTTCATTTGTAGTGTTTAAACACCACATTTTTTTCCATTGAAATATATTCATTACAAGGCTCTGAAGGTTCTGGAGACTCTGAAGGTTTCAACTTACCCTAAAAACTGAAAATAGTTATCAATAGTTATCAAAATATATTTAAATTGTAATTCAATTTAATGCATTGAAATTACTCTTGCTTTGCAAGATGACATTTAAAGATTTGAAAATACAAAGAAGTTCTCCATCATGAAAAGGAAAAATATATACTTTATAAGCAACAGCTTAAAAAAAAAGGAAAGGCAATTTTCTCAGGTTTTATGCTTTACAGTAGAAGCAACTATACTTATATATCTGTACTATACCTAATCAGGTGGAAGTGTCAGTAAAAAACTATATAGATGTGTGTGCGTGTGTATATAATGTACATATACACAGCCTCCCCAAAATTATGTAATGTACATAATGTACAGCCTCCCCAAACACAAACAAAATAAATACAAACAGGTTGAATTCATCATCTTGCCTTTGCAAGTAAACGAAGCTCTACAAGGATCATTTCTATCCATCAATGACTTTTTACAGCTTTGGAGATCTGTGTATCTCTGACAAATGTGTTTCAAACTGATCAGTAGATTCATAAACTATAGTTTATGATCCATAAATTGAAACATCAACAGACATGTATCCAGAGTTTATAATCTTTTAAAACATGATGTTTCTCAGAAATCAAGGTAAAACTGTAAAGATTCTATACAAGTATAGTTAAAATACTAAAACAAAACATTTTAGATACTCTTAGAAATTAGAAAAGCACCTTTCCAAAAACAAAGACCCATAGAGGTCTTTCCGTTAATAAAAATTCTATTTTCAGAGCCCTCAAAATATATTGAAAGTTATAATAGATATATATAAAAGATACACATAAAAGGATATTTGAATTATTAAAATTATAAACCCCAAAATGGACCCAAAAGTACCTTCGCTGTACTGCGTTCCCCACTTTATGGAGGATCACAGCCTAAAATAAATAAATAAAGCCATCATGGATTGAACTTCAAAAATTGTTTTGTTTTGTTAATATTATAAGCAATCTATTAGAAACAGAAATCTATACAATGACAGACATATCTACATGGATATGTGCTTCTATTCAGAGAACTTTTTGCTAACCCTTGTCAGTCACATTGAAAATAGTTTTGTTTTCTTCTATCATAGGAAAACAAACAAAAACACTTCATATTTGGGTAGCAGATTTCACATCAAAGATTTCTAAAGCAATTAATAGATATGTAGTATCTGCCTACTACAGAAAGWTAACTTCCCATACTGAACATGTATATGAGGTTTTTGCCTTTTCTCGCAAAGTACACGTTTACCTAGGAAGCACAGGAAAAAGAAGAATGTCTGCAAAGAGAGTTCATGAAGGCAGAATGCAYCTAACAACCTTAAGACTTTGGCAAAATTAGAAATAGCACCCTTCTGTTTTTAGCTAACAGATATTTGATGACTACTGTTAATAGAATATCAAGTTTATGGCAAGAGACCTTGTTCAAAGAATTTAAGAAGATTCCGCTATTTCCACAGTCTTCAATTCTCTGCCAATTAAATCAAAGAAAATAAAACCTAAATAGACATGCTACACCTTAGCCTAGCTTAATGAAACTCTTCAAAAGCTAAAGAAATCAGATTTTAAAAAGACCTGTTCCCTATCACTTTTCAATTAAAACCAAAGTGTTTTTGAAAATGTCCAAGCCAGAATCAAAATACTTGATCCATACTGGAGCCATTCTCAGTTCCATTACAACCCCTGAAATTATTTTTACATTACTTTTACTTGCAGTTACTCAAAGGAGAAAGAATTACTAATTCTATTGSTGTCTCTTCAAATTACCTTTAAATAGCTACCACACCTCTTCTTACGGACTTTCAGGTTCTGAGGATACCACAGATGTTGCTGATCCCAAAGATCTGTCCAAGTGAACAAAAGAGTCAGGAAAAGATACACATGGAAATATAACATATTGCTCTAACTCAAGCTGTTCTCCCCAACAAGGTTAAAAAAAGCAATTTGATTGATATGTATTTTGGCTTCTACTCTTCTCTGCTTTCATAGTGTCATGCAAAAATTAAATCTTGGGCTGATCATCAAATCTAAATAAGCAGTTAATTTAAGTACCAATTGGTCATTTACAGTCCTCAGAAATAGGACATGCAGCAGGTGTTTGTGATATGTGTTCTCAGCAGGAGACAGAAGTAGGTTGCTGCTGAACGTGACTTGAAATGAAGTATTTTAAAGTCCAACCTCAGCATACCTAAGCACTTTTCTCCTTAATTAAAGGTTTGTATGTAACCAAATGATTACAAAAATCATGCCACCTTCC
Organism: Nothoprocta perdicaria; assembly: GCF_003342845.1. Taxonomy (NCBI): domain Eukaryota; kingdom Metazoa; phylum Chordata; class Aves; order Tinamiformes; family Tinamidae; genus Nothoprocta; species Nothoprocta perdicaria. Next base: position 1,568,648 of record NW_020454649.1, read on the forward strand.
TGTTGCTGAAGTGATCAGACTTCAAGTTTGACTTTCAAGTCTCTTGAAATAAAATAACTAAAGCAATTTTAGATAACTCATACAATAAGATTCTTTAGGATTATAATACTTCATTGCGTGTTCATGCAGTTTATAAAAAATARGGCCGTAAAGACTGATTTACTCTTCAAATTGATGGCAATCATAAATAACATGTATAGGGGACCATTGCATGCAAAACTTTCACTGCATTTCTTTAGCTAAACATTCATGGTGATACCTCTAAAATATTTCCACATGTCACAGGTATCAAAAAGGTTTCAAATATTTAAAAATTTTTTTTTTCCTCCCTTCCTTAATATAGTGAATATGCTAATGGCAACTTTCCAGTTTATATGGCACCCCAAACTGCAAGCTGCTCTCTTCAGTTTAGTTTAATAGCGTTATAGGAGAACTAAAGTCTTTTCCACACCAGACATTATGAGCTTAAAYTTGCCACCCCACTTCACTTTTTCAGCTGAGAAATACATGACAAGCACAATTGCATCCACCTAGTTTGCCTACGGCACTTCTGAATTAAAAGATAATTCAAATGATATCTCACTAGAGGGAGGGGAAAGCCTTACAATGACAAAGTAAAGAGATGCTTTAGTCTAAATCTTTTAAAAATCAAAAATAATGCTTTATACTCCAAAAGGTGAAACAAGCCTGTGGGAAAGTCATTGCAGCACTTTCTAGATAAAAATCAGTGTTAGGGAAAAAAAAAAAAAAAAGAAAAAGGACTGGTTGTGGACTGAGAGTATGATAATAAACTTTGGCACCCAATTAGGTAGGGAATATCTAAGCTCTTCAAAGTGCCATTTATGTATAAATCAGATCAAAGTTTTCTGTCAACTGTCTTTGAAGAAAAGCATTTTTAATTCTATTTCCCTTTCTGTTCTACCATCTGCTTTTGCCCTCCTACTTCAGAGTTCTGACAACCTCTGCCAGCACCTTTCAGTTGACAGGTCAATCGGTGGATCCTACAGTGAAATGGCTGGAAAAAAAACTTGGTTTTTTTTTTTTTTTTTTTATGGTCATTGCCATGTAGAGATTACTGATACCTCCCAAGTCAGGGCTTGTTATTGCTGATAGCATTTTAAAATGAAATAATGCACATGATCTTCAAAATGCATTTTTAATAGAGATGGCAGGGGATAGTCGTACTTGCTTCCTTTAGGCACTTAACTTGAATCAGATGCTGGGTGCAGTGCGTATGCAAAGGTCTCCTGCAAGATGATGACTGCAGGCAGGAGCTTCCTTTAAGGGATTGTCATTGCTCCGTGGTGCCACAGCGGCCTTCAAGAGTTTCGCCYGATTACAGGTCACCTCTCTAGTCAACAATAGCTGTGCTATCCCTTTCTGCAGTCACAGTACACACCTGCACTCAAATTGCTGCCTCCCTTATTGGAAGTATAAGCAACTAGCTTACATTAGGCAACCATCTTCAGAAAAAAATACATTTTGTACTCTTTCAATCCTTTTCTTTTGGTGTTAGTATGACAAGCAAACAATATTTCTTCTGTTTGTATACTAGCATTTATATAAGAATTTTCATGTACTATTTGCATATCATTAAAATAACGTAAAAACATGTTTTTCWTCTGTTTAACAGATAGTTCTTAAAGGATGGGGGAAAAGGGTTTCTTACACTGATGCTCTGTATCTCTTCCAGCTTATGATACGACTTCCAGGCATAAAAAGCACACTATATCACCTAAGATGTAACTTATATCAATAATTATAAATAGGTTAAACTTCATCCTCCACAAGATTAGCTGCATCTTTTATTAATACATGAACCCATAAATAAAAATATTTGATCTGCTCTTACACATAACTATCAGGGGAAAAAAGTATTTAAGTATTGCTTTTCAGGTCCACATGCAATTTCTTGATGACATAAGTAAGAATCTGTTCTTTAGCCTCACTTGGCCATTTGTATGGCTGGTGTGTGTGCGCTGGTGGTGCTACCTGGACCAGTGCTTCCCAGTGGGTCTATGAAGCACAGTTGAAACTCCCAGGAATCTGCAAGATGTCCCGCATATTCCTAAAACAATCCTATTATATTTCTGGATACATCATCTTGTTTAAATTAAGTTGATTTGCCTCTTCTCTGATGTTATTGGAATAAAAACTTGATGTTAAACTCTACTTATTTTAACTCAAAAGCTGAATCTTAAGCTATTCCTCAGTTATATGACATTTTTTTCTTGGCTCAATTTTATACTCAAGAAGCTGTCAACTGCTTTCTTGAAATACAAGTTCGTCTTGAACTTCTCATGAAATGAAATCTTGGTTAACTGAAAATTGCCTGTGCAAAACCAAAGGTAAAAACCAGCCTCTAAAAAGATACTAATTGGAATTAAGCCTTCAAAAAATACAGACTAACTCTAAATAGAGATAGGATTAAAAAAAATAAAAATTCAAAAGCTCTCTTCCCTCTCTTCCCAGTGTGCACATTTCTTACTACTAGGTAATTTTTTTTTTTTTTTTTACACAATGTCTAGCACAAACAAGAACTCAATGGTGCTTCTTAATTTTGATATATAACTTCTTAATGAAACATTACTGTTTTAAGAGTCCATAAAATACATTCACGATTGTAGAAGTTAGTGTTGTATTTTTTTTTTTTTTTACTTATTTAATGTTGTCTTTATACACTTATTTCTAGTTTAAGGAAAAAGAAGTCTTGGCATTATTTCAGTGAAATTTATGAAATACACTTACAGTGCACCAAAACCAGTCACTAGGAAAAAGAAAGCTGACCTATAGCTACATTAAAATTAAAGCAAAACCCATATCTTCTATTTTTATATTTTTATTTTTCTAGTGATAGGCCTTATGATCTCTTCAAGTTCTAGAGGCAGGTCAAATTAAATGCATTTGTTGCTCTGTGCAGTTTCATTTAATCACAAAATGCCATTTCTTAATAGAATATTTCTAAGCAATTTCCTGAACATATTGCATCTGGAAAGTTGAGTCTTCATGAAAAATTACGTCTAACATCATAGAGGTAATTTATATACACATACAAGCCATGAAAATGTCTTGTGGAATGCCCCACACAAATACAATTCCTTCTTCAAAGGCATTATAAGGAACTTTTATTAAGGTGCCACTTCAAAYGGGGGTATTAATTTAGTCTATATCATAATATTATCAAATATTAATGAATCTCATGTTATTTGGTGCTCTTCTCAGAACAGAAGATCGTAACATAACATTTCCCATGAAAATGTAAATTTACAACCATAATGTTGAAGACAGAAGTTTGAATGACTGTCTCAATGATGTTTTTAAAGAAGCAATTTTAAAGAAACAAATATATTAATTTAAAAGTCCAATGAATTAAAYGCTCATTATGGAACAGAAAACCCTCTCTGACCTTCGAATGTTTGGAGCCAGTAGCATTGCATATATTCTTGAATATATTTAGGCATACAGAAATAGAGATCTATTCAGGCAAACCCATATTCATTTGGATTTTGCTAGAAATTTTTGTCAGAATAAGGATTTCATGATTTGATCTGTAAATTTACAAAGTATCTCAACTTATTTATAAAAATGTTTCTATTAAACATGAGTAACACTTTCAACATACAGTTAAGCTTCTAACAATGTCCAGAGGTGAGAAAAACTACAATGAATTTTTTAAGCAGAGGACTTATGCAGGAAATATGTTATTCTAACTTTAAATATAACACAAATTATTTAAGATTTATTAAATTAAGAAAAGTATTTCCATTTTCTTTAAAGTGACATTCTCCTCAGTTCAAGTCAGAACTGAGAAAATAATTTGTTAGTGATTAGTTAAGCTAGAATTATATTCTTTTTCAGTGTTCATGACCTACAATCATCAAGATACAGCCTTCTCCTTGTTTTTGGTAGAATTTATCCATTCATACGCCCTAATATTTATTTTGTAATTTTTCCTTAATTCATGAGTATTTCTTTAAACTCAAACTTTGACAATTTAGACATTTTTTGGCCAATAACACTAATAAAGAGGTRCAAAGAATTTACAATAATTATTTTGTCAAAGTGAGTACTTATGGTTGGTTAAATTGTATTTAAGTTGTATTTAAGTTTTTAAATTGTATTTAAATTGTATTTAAGTCGCAATTAAGACTCTAGACTTCAGAAAAAGATGAAAGAGAAAGTAAAATTTGCTACTGTGTTATTTATATTAAGAAAGTGCCTAGAAACCATAATGGAGACATGAGTGTAATCACCTTAGGGAGAGGAGCTGTAAAATACAATATCTACTCTAATAAGTATGTTTCCTAAATAGAGCAGAAGATGGAACTGGAAAGGAAGAGGCACAGAAAGGTAGAATGATTGCCTGGGGTTACATAGCAAACTAGTGAAATAGTGAGTAATAAAGCCCATATTTCCTTCCCTCCACGCAATTGCCTTCTYCCTGGAACTACGCTGACTCTTGCATTCAATTAATCAATAGATCAACAGTCTGTAGTGCCACATTTACCTCTACATCTTTTCCCCAGAGAAGAATACATGGATATGAATTAATGGAGACCCGTAAACCAAGAATGAGATAAGAAACATCACTGCCTCAATTATTTAAGARTTGGGAAATGAAAACTCTGGGATGTTAATTCTCTGCAACAGTATCAGTAGGAATTTACTAGTGCAAAGCCGGCAATCACAAGCAAGAGAAGGCCCAGGACATCCAAATGATTTGCAGAAGATGACATGGGAAATGTATAGCAAAACATTTACCTTGGATTGCTTAACTCCCAGCACTGCATCTTAACCACAGAATGTCTTTTTCTTGMCTATATTAAATGTGATAAATGTACACATCTAAGGTTAATTTTTTTTAGGTACCATTAATAACTGTTATTGATTTTGATGGTGTTTTTTTCTGAGTAAAGCTCAACATAGAAATTTGGCCCTATATTATGTAGGCAGTTGATACCTCCTTAAAAAGGAAAAAAAGGAAAGAAGAGGGGAAAAAATAGCTGGTTTGTACTTGACATTCTGGTTAAAACWTATTTGGAAATATAATGTGTTTTCCTAGATCTGGGAAGGATTTTTAGAGAAAAAAAGTGTGCAATAAAGAATGAAAAAAATGATAATACAAACCTATTCATAACTCTCCTATTCTACCACCACCATTTTCTAACTCAGTTGACCCATCTAGGGCAGAGAAGTTGCCAGAGAAGATGGAGAACACAAGTTTAACATTTTGTAATAGCATCTCAGGGACATAGTGTGACTTGCCAAATTTCAATTCACTCAAAAATGAAATTGATTACACTTGTTAAAAATAGGATGTCTGGATTCTTGGAAGCAGTCTTTACAATATTGTATTGAAATTAAAGGCACAAACATTATGTTGACAGGATACACACTCATTAAGTTAAATATATTCCATGAATGCATCCCAGATCTATACACACAGACCACATGGATAAATGCTCTAACTTTATGCAAGTTACAGTCTAAAAATAGTTCATACTTGGCTTCTAGATATTAAATATTAATAAAGATAAATTATATCAAGCAGTTAAATTTGTTTAGAAATTTCACACTCAAAATGTACATTAAGATTCTTTATGATCAGTTAAGTATCACCTATTCCMCTTTAACTAAATGATAAGGAAAAATGAGTGCTTAATACCTCCTTCAAATCATACCTGTTGTCTCATCCATTAAGTTTCATCATCTTATCACATTTCCATTTCATCCCAAGCTACTCTCYTGGTAGAGGATAAGCTAGGACAATATACCTGTGTACGTCTTTACTTCTGCTCTATTCCTAGGCTTTGTTCTTGGCAGATATGTGATAAATTTAAGTTGTAACCAAGTGGGGAGGGGAAGGAAAGATGTAATAGCCAAAAATCATAATCTATCACATCTTTATGTTTTTATATATGATCAAAAGTAAAATCTAGAACTTTAGTAAATATCTTGATTTGTAGTAATATACCCAGCTGATTCTGTACAGCAGCAAAAAAAACCCCATATTTTTAGAGTCATGTCTACAAAATGCCACTCTGACATAAATAATAGGGAACTAGAGTGGCCAGTGAAGATGTCTCACTGTTTATGAACTTTTTTTTTTTTTCCTAGTATACTTACTTGTCCACCTAGAAGAATCTAAGTAGCATGAAAAACTCTTTAATAATCTGGCTCACAGCTAGGTGGTCATCTGTAATTAACCCATTCAAACACTCAGGCAGCCGTGTTGCAAATGCCTCTACATTATTCTGACAGGCATTTGATTTGATTGATAGCAGGGAAGAAAGAACCATCAACCAGATTGTCTAACTCCTGTAGGTCACAAGATCACAGGCACTCATTAAAACTAGGGAAAAATATTAGCAAACACAAACTGTACCATGGTTCAAATCACAGCAAAGAAGCCCAGCACAAAGGTCATTCTCCTATAAAGCATCTGCTGAAGATGACACAATGATGCTCTAATTATAGTAATATTGGGGGTACTGCTAATTATCCATTACACCAATGTTGCAATTTGCAAACTTACATTATGAGCATTTTAGCATTTCAATCTAATTGAAGGAAATAAAGTCTTTTGATTTAAATAAGTTCAGAGTTTTGGTAATGATCAAGATTTTATGATGCAAGAATTTCATCAAGATTATCTCCTTGGTCCTGACCAACTAAAATGCATACTTTGAGAAAAAACAGTTGACTCAAATCTAATAACAACCTCTAGGAATTAGACATGGGCTGAAATGTGAGCAATCTTTTTCCATTATCTAACAATGGAGTCYAATTTATTTTATTTATGAAAAAATCCAGAAATTGGATTGGATCCAGAATTGGATTACATATCAAAGCTTTGATACATAAAATTTGCTTCATCTCTTACTGAAAAAATGAGGCTTTCTATATTTGAGACATAAGCAAACCTTTAATTCTTTAGGGGAAAACTCTTTTCTTTTTTTCTTTTTTCAGACTGTTTTTTCTTCAGTTCTGAACTTTAATAGATAAAACTTTAAGTATATCTCAACATATTGAAAACCTGTGCCTTCTACAAGTCACTCATTACTATATCATCATTCATCTGAAGACTTTAATGCTAATAGTATATAACAATAGTAATATGTATCATCATTCTCTTAAAATAATTTTCATCTGTACATTTTCTATATTCTGCTTGCTCTTCCAATGCATATGGAAATTTYAAAAGGATGAAGTGTCATTGCAAAAATACTGAGTAAAGAATAAAGAGTGGAATTATCCATCTCTTTAAAGGTTGTATTTGTTTTCATATTAAGCACATTTTCATATTTATAAGTCTATAGTACACTTCAATCATGGTCAGTATAGAGAGCAATTTATTTCTGCACAGAAAATGAGTTTGAAATTTTGGAAGCTTCTGCTAAGAAAGTTTTAGCATAAGGCATCTCCATAACAGGTGACATATTTGATCCTAAATCAAAATCCATTGCGTATAGTACATACAGTACCCTGGTTTTCACAGTATTCGTTCAACTCATTCAGAGTCTAAATTCTGTAGTTCATGGAGATTACAGTTATAAAATTATTTGTTTGTTCACTGTTTGCCTAGTTCATATAATTTTGTCTCGTAAGAGTGGGCAGATGCGTTCTCATATATAGGGGACTTTTTTATGATGCAATTCAGTTTTCAGCAAAGAAACAGAACATTCGCATTTTTAAAGATCTCAGGGAATCACTGACAAATTACTTAGCAGGAAAAAGTCTATGTTGCACCAGTTCAGGACTTTAGTTTGATCACATTTATAGTATYTTTCTTCATGAGGATGAAGAACATCGATTTGATGAACATCGTTGGGAGTAAAACATTAAAGGGTATGATATTTGTGCAATGCATGCATCTTCACTGAAATAAATTCTTGTGGATTTGAAATTTCTCCAATTTGTTGCGATATCCAGGAAAATGACAGTTCTTCCAGATTTTTTTCCCATATCATTGTCATTCTGCTACTGATAGAATTCATAAATTTTAAATTATGTAGACAATTCTATGTATCCTTTATACAAATGTAAACTGAGCTTGCACTCTACATGTTAAAAATCTTGTTAAATAATATATCTGCAAATATTATAATATCTTGCAGTAGCAATAAAATGATAGCCTTATGAAAATGTATGCACTTCAGAAAAGTGCATTATTTATCAGCAGCAATACACTATGTACTTAGCTGTTATAAATGCAAGTAAATTTGGTTCCARGTAAATTTTCATTCCTTAGCCAAAGCACTATATTAGACTGTAGTGTAACATGACTTGATTTTGGAGAGATCTCATTTACATTTATTTTCTTATGATTTCCTGAATATATACTAAAATAAATTTAGGAACARTTTTCACTACGTATATCTGAATAATCCCTTTCAATATGGGGTGCTTAAGCATACTCCTGAATCAAGGATTCAACAACATAGTTTATACTGCCCATTCAAGAAGTTTTTTATGGCAGCTTACATTTGGTCAGGATGGTCCCCCTTAAACAGAGATTAAACAAAGAAGTCTTTATCATCCAACATATACTTATGAGATGTAAAGATCAGATTGTAAACTGCAATACTATTCTGCATATACTTATTTATACGTCATTTTGTTGATTTGGACAGGCTTAAAATGAAATTATGATTCCACTGAAACCAGTTTTCAGGATTTTTCCCCTCAGCCATTAATCTAACTACAGGTAGCCCCAAATTCAAGGAGAATTTACTGCTGCTCTTCAAGCAGCAGCTGTTAGATGCAGTACAAAGGGCTGTAAGATCAGGAAACTCTATGCAAAGAAACCAAAAGCATGAGGAATATTTTTCTTTGGGCACTCACACAAACAATATTATTTAGAATRCCAGAATATTATTCTTTGAAAATTAGTAAGACACAAATGTTTTAATTTTAAAATGGAGTCAAAGTCACTGGTTTCACAAAATAATTTTTCCTTCCCTGGGCATATCAGTTACATTTACAGTGATTCATATTGACCATTGAGGGAAAAGTTGACATCCGGAGCAAAATCTTTAGTGCAAAATTAATGTATGGGTCATTTCTAATCCAAACATTTGATTCGATGAATCAGTCTACCCTCTCTGAAATGAAGCATATAACTCTTCCTGCTGCAAAAAGCAAGAGTGGAAAAATGTGGCAACTAAATGAACAAAACAGCAACAAGAAATAAGGAAAACACTTTTAAATATTGCATTTTCAAGAAAAATACATTGCTGAAAAACATTGCTATTCCAGATGGAAGTCAGGAGCCCAAATTTTCAGTTATAATAGCTGCTTCTAAATACAGGCTTGTGTGCATCAGGAGGGGCCTAAGGAAAACTTGGTTTTGTTTTATTTTGTCTCCATACCATATTGAGTTCTATCAGTTGATAGATACTTACTTGGCTTTCTTTAAAGTGATTGAAAATCTTATTCCTTTTGAAAATGAAGCATTAACTGATGGCAGTATTAGCTGATTCAGGAAGATATTCAAATTTGAAATTTGGTCTTGGCAATTAAGTAAAAAAGATTTTCCACAGTTCTGTTTTTAGAAAAAAAATATTTTCAAGYCTACCTATATGATCTACTACCAGTTTGGAATCTCACACAGCTCATAAAATACTTTTCAGCACACCTCTGAACATCAATGCAATATTGAAGGCTCCCAGATAGCATCACAAAAAAATACCAGTAATTTTCAGAGCAACGGGCACCATGAATAAGCAGTAAATCATTATTTTCAAAAGGTCATTCAGCACAATTGAGCCCTGCTATCTTACATCAAAACGCATACAGGATGTTATTGCTAGGAATGCTAGATGACATTCAAAGCAAAGCTTGCTATAAAGAGAGTACTATGAAGGTTATTTTCAGTAACTTGCCATTTAGTTCTGTTAATGATGAGCTGCACAATATCCTAGGACATACTCTTCATTTTGGTTTAAACAAGAAACAGCTTCATCAAATCTTTTCATTACAAAAAGGTACCTGAAAATAAAATAAATTCAAATGTCACTGAGTTTATTGCAGAACCAGATTTAATTTCGAGAAATCTTAAGTTATTATTTCTTGGCTAGAATTAGATATTAGTTATTATTCCATGTTATCTGATTTAGAGTACCTTCTAAGAATTCAGTTTAAGTTTTGTATTATATATAGTATACACAGCTCAATGAAACAGACTATGCAGAACAGTCAACCAAAATCAAGGTGAAAACATAAAAAAAAGAGGAGAAAATGTGGGAATGGAAATATTCTGTATTTGTATAGGCTATCAAATCCCGTACTTTTTAGCTGTCTTGACCACCTCATTCTCTACATTGCAGCTCAGCATGAACAATTCTAGAGATGTGAAGGATGGATTTTAAGAGAGGGAAAAATATTTCCATGACCAAGTCAGGGTTTTTATGTTGTGTATCAAGAAATAGCTTGGAGCAATAGCAAGAAAAACAAGAAGGTGAATGCATGCAGGATACCATCTCTGGCACAACAAAAAAGGAGGAAACAAAGAAAAATCTACTGATCTTTGCAGAGAAGGCTGATAGAAAATTCTTGAGTCTATGGTTTGCAACAGATTTCTTGTCTAGAAGGAGTGTTTGGTTTTTTTTTGTTTTTTTTTTAAATGTACAGAAAATCATTAGGGATCTTCCACAACATTTTAAGAGAATCTGTTAGGAGGAAAAAATTAATTCACACCACTCATGTCCTGCTCTAAAAAGATTCTCTATCAAAGAAAAATACCAATAAGAGGCATTTGCTCAGGGCTCCTCCTGCTGACAGTTTCTTTATACARCAGTTTCTGTCTGGAAGCTAGCGACATGTGCCCTTAGAGGAACCCGGCAATGCACATATATTTTTAAAAACTTACCATATAGGCCAAACTCTTCTATTCTTCCAGCAGTGATGCAAATTAAAGGCTCCTAAACAAATATGAATGTAATCTAGTGCATTACAGCATCTGTGCTTTCAGGATCCAYGCTCCGAAATGTATCTGCAACAGTATTCCTGATTGGGGGCAGATGAAAAAAATCCATTAGCTCAGAAAAAACAACTTGACACATCAGTTCAGTATTTAATCTTTCTAAAATGCAAAGAAAACGTTTGGTTTATACTGACTTCAGGAGAGACTTAACATTTTTTGTGAGAGTGAAGTACTTGAGTTGATGGGCCCCACTTACTTAATTTTTCTGGATCATTTAGCCTGTTCCTTCTTGTGACTTATTGTTAGCTTCGTGGAATCTATCTGAACAATATACTGCACAATATATACCACACCGTATCTCATCAGCTTATGACTTTTCATTGCTGCTATATTTTTCTATGACCTTTAAATGCATTAAAGGTGATAAATAACACAGTTTATTCATGGAGAACTATACATTGGAAACTTAAATGCACCTTATAATGAGGGTAACTCCCAGTTCATCTCCTTGAACTGTTTTACAATTGAAATTTGGTGAGAWCTTAGATGGAACCTACATTTAAGTTTATTGTTATTCCTGTGTCCTAATAAGCTTTTGGCTGCTCTGTAATAAAGCTTGGGAAGGCTTGTCAGCATAGAGCCAAAACCTGCAAATATTTGGTCAGGCTAATTATGTCTTGCCTTGAAAGAGAACAAAAAAATCACCCATTAAAGAGTGGGAAAAAATATGTAATCACTGTTTTTCTCATTAAGCTACTACTATTTATGAGCTATTTACTAGAGTTGTAAAGGGGGTTTTAATCTTTTATTTGCACAAACAGAGGCTTGCACTCAGGAACTGCTAGGTTGTAGAAGATATCGGGTGCCACATTAAATATGACAGGAGTTCTTACTCAGGGCCGATTGTGGGCACGTGCACCTATTGCATTTACCTTTTGARGTCCCTTCAAAACCAGGTTGCTGACCCTGTGGTTCCTAGTATCAGAAAGGAAGGAGAGGAGAAAGGAGTTATGCTGGATTATACACATGCAGAAAAACCTCTCAATCCTTAACCTTTCATTTCTATCATTGATAAAAGGGGTCAGAATTATCGATTCTGAAAACAAGAGTACAGAAGGAAAATATGAAAATGACAACCTTGATGGATATTATTTGTTACTGCAGTAACAGGTTTTAAAAATTATCTGTAGTTGGCTACCTATACAAAAACTTCAAGATATATCACAGATTTGGSTATTAAGAGTAATACTTATTCTTAAAATGTCCTTTATCAGATCTGTATTGAATAATCTTTACATTTCTCTGAGAAAGGATATTTCATGTCTATGCTCTGAAAGGAAGTCCCAGAACAAGAGTCTCTCACGCACATGTCACAACGCTACCCCTTTCAGTAGCAGGTATTGCACGACTCAGGTGAACACCATGCTCTAGCAGAGCCCAGAAGCCTCAGATCTCAGTCTCAGTTGAAATTGTCATAATAATGTYGGGAGATTTCAGCTGTCTCTCTTGACATCTTTCCCTACTGTCTTTTTTCACTGTGCAAAATAACTGAAAGGCTTTGAAAACATTTTTTAAAGTGCTATAGTTCTGAAACACCTAAAGATAGAAGCTACTTTCCCCCAAACTCCCCCTTGGCCTTCCACCTCAGAAGCCACTTCTGCTGCTTCCGAGAGGGCAGAGAGCAAACCCGCTGCCACAGCGGCTGCCGCTCGAGCCAGAGCTGCAGCTGCCGCATCCCATGTCCACTCCACTCTCACCCAGGGACTGACACGGAGAGCAAAGGCAGTCAGTGCCACAGTGGCACAAACTGTGTTTCTAGCACCCAAATGCTCCCCAAGCCCCAGGGTACCACTCTGTACATAACCCTTCCAGAACTTAAACAGAAAGCACATGTTTGAGATAGAACAGCGCACATGAAAGTAACGAGGTTCCTGCAGGAGCGGGCTCGCTTGTTGGCTCCTACAGCACCAGTGCCCAAGCAGGACTGCTGCTGTGGCCCCCTCCCTCCTGCCAGCAAGTGACCAACCGGGGAAAAACCCCCTTGCTTGGGGACTAAGGGACTGCGCTACTGCAGCCAGACCACAGAATCAGGACTAGTAAAATTTTGCCACTGTTCTCCACAGACTAAAACAAATTAAGAAGATTTTCCTGAAAAGTATCAGGAAAAGAAAGCTGCTGAGCAGAAATAAAGAAATACTGTCACGTTCCTTGTCATGACTGTTACACTCTAATGACCTGCGCCCTTGTCCCTCTGCTCCTTCCTCCTCGAAGTCACCGTTTGAGTTGTCATATTTAGATTTAACAGGTAGGTATCAAGCAAAACACCATCTATGAAGTATTAGAACAAACAATAAGACACCATTAAATGGAATTTAATGATAAGACTACAAACTAATTCTGTATATGCTATTTTAAAGTAATGTAGGGTATTTAAAGTACGGTGGCAGCTAATGCTTTTGTTGCAGATATCTATGTGCAGCCTAGAAACACCTCTGCCTTTACTATCACCAGTGGACAGTTTTTAACATCGCAATGAACTCTGTTTATGATTGAGCTACGTGATTCTTATACAACAGATGGCAAAAGAATATATTCCTATATTCCTTTGCCATCCTTCAAGGCAAAGATTCCTCAAACACAAAATTCTGTTGCTCTCACTACTCTTCAGCGTTTACAACTTTCTCTTAGATTCACTAGAGGCTTTTTCACAAAACTAAGCCAGATATACAGCTTTTGTTATGCTCAGATACCAGCTCCTTTCTAGATTGCTCAATATTTGTGCTTAGAGCTGCATTCAAAACCCCTTTTTTCCATCCTGTGCCTACCCTTTATAAGCTTCTACTATAATTCTTTGATTTTCCAGGCTTATTTCTAGCATCATTGATTGCTTACATTACAGAACAATGTTTTCTTAGATAAATACACTGGTATGTATGATATACATATTACTTTTACACTCCTTGTTATTAACATCTATGGAACAATGTGTTCATGCTCAGATGCACACAACCATACTGATTGCTATGGAACAGGACAGATTCTGAAATGYGATTTTCGCAAGTATTCTGCTGAGGCTTTTTGGTTTTCAGCTTCTCTATTTAGGGGTAAAGTAACATGTAATACCAAGTAATGAGTAMTATGAAAAAAGGAAATAAAAAACCCCAACAAACACTCAAGTATTTGAGCCAGATTCTGAAATCACTCATTTTTGATGATGCACACAATGATACTGCCAAGATAACAAGCTTCACAATAGTAGTCCTGCTTCAGTAATATTTTTTTTCTAGAGCATTTCATGGGTTCAGGTCAGAGACATATGAACTTTCTTCTGTAGCTGAAGATTTGTCCACAGACAAAAGAAAATCTATTTGTTTCCGCTATATAGGAAATGACTCTGGGTGGCTTTTCAGGTAAACTGTTTGTTTGTTGCACACGCATGCATCCCCATTTGTCTACCCACACCACTCCCATGTTGTTCCATGAGTTTCACAGATCCTTYCCTATTTTTATAATTTTCACAGTTGAATACAAGCACCTTCACTTCTATCTTCTGAATTAGATCATATACTATATTCCCCAGTCTCCACTGAGGTGCCATGCATTRGGCCAAGATGACACAGTGGGCCTCTCTAGATGCCAATGTTGTTTTCAATACTGAAATATTTAGTAGCTGGTGGTTCAATTTATGTAGTTTTAGATAAGCAGGAAMGCTCAGTAAACCATAGCAAGCTTTCTTACACTCCACTGGTCCCAAAGGTTCTTCGGCAGGCATGACAAATTCAAAAACTGATAAACAAAATAAAACAGCCCTTCACATTCTCCTTGAATAACATTCACTGAAAAAGAATGTTCAGGTAAGAGTTTTGAAACTAAAGCAGGCTTTCAATTCTTTATCTTTCCCATAATTTATGAGACTTTTAAGAATGTAATTCTTTTGCCACCTGGATTTAATAGTCCTGGTATGATTTGTGAGAAATTTCAGCTGTTCCTTATGGAAAACGCTGGACATACTGGAACAAGGTTGCCCTGCAGCAGTAGTTGTGTTCTTTACTTTTAATTCTCCTTTGAACAACCTTCATATCCTACTTCCTAACTACTTTCCTTACACAATTTGCATATTATCTTGTACCTGATGTTCTAGAGGAGGTCTAGCAACTGCTAAAATCTTCAGTTGAACACTTGATTTTTTACAGCTTACATGTAGTGTACATGCACGTGTGGAATGTTTGTGTCATATCCACTTTTTAAATCAGGCTTCTGTTGTTAGCTCTATACACCCCTGACTGAATTAGTGAAAGTTTATATTATATTCTTATTAGAACTGCTGGAGAAGACTGCTGCTGGTTTTTTTTTTCCTTTTCCAGACTTACTGTTAATTTCTTTTTAAATTTCTTTAAAACAAAGAAAAAAGGAGAAATATTTTACACTTCATCAGCCAGCACTGAATTCCTGTAGCTATGATGGCATCAGAGGCAACAGAGACAAGAGCAGTTTAAAATTCAGCCAACCAAGTCATTCAAATTAATGAATTTTATAATAATGGCATTCAATTCTACTTAGAGTCCTCCGGCACATTTAACCACCTGTCTCAACTGAGCTTTATTTTTATGGGTTAGTGATCTTAAAAACTTGGAGCAAGTGTCTTGAGAGCGCCTTGCATTGATTTGGGTAAGCAATTTGGACAGGCTGATATTAACTATTTAAGATCAGCACAGCTTGGTGAATTCATAGACTCTCCAAGCCCTGTCATAAGAGTTACTCTATTTTTTATTCCTCTCTCACATTAAATTCTACTTGAACTCAGTGCAACTCCCAATAGGTAGGAAGAAAAAAGCCCCTGCAGTCATCATCTTGATTATTGCTGATAGTTTAATGGCCCTCCTCTTCTTCTCATAAACTGTAATTGAATATAAATGTACTGTGAAAAAAGTTAAATCACCTGATGTTTATTTTCTTCATATTTTTCCTGTTGCTCTGTCAGTCTCTTTTTGCATCTTTTTCAGTCTTTTTTTTTCCCCTCTGAATTAAGGACCAAGCAAATTAATTAGCAAATAAAGATATCTACCTCCTTGTATATCATTCCAAGTCCAGCTAAATACAGTGGTCATCTTATCCTGTATGATTACAGCATAGTAGCAAGACAAATAAATGGTTAAAAAAGCAAAGCAAGATTTCAAGATTGCCAAGAAACAGGTTGCTTTCAAATGCCAGATTGAAATGCATCATTCTAACCACATGGTTGTCCATAACACATTATATAACATTATCACATCACCAAACACAGAAAATTTAGAGATAACCTTGCATAACACATCTTTTCATACAACTASTGATAAATACCAAGTTTAAAAATCAGAAACTGAAAGTCACCAAATTAAGATGTCTATTCTCAATATACAATGAAAGAAAGTTTAGAAAATTCAGATTCCAAAGCCACACTGAATGCCACTTGTTAGCCTTTGCTGACTTAACGAGCACAAGGTACAAGAAAGCCAATATACACTACGCACAGGAAATGGAAGTCATCTCTATGAGGATAAGCATTGAGTGCATTCTGGGCTACAGCACTTCTGTAGCACAGCATCCGTGCCCATTCTCTCCACAACAAGGAAATGCCAAATCACTGTCATCTCTCTGAAGGAATCTATTTTGTTACAACTGTTATTTGTCAGTGTAATCACAAGTTTCTCGTACCTCTTTTGACTTATGATGCTTGGATATATAAATCTTGCTTAAGCTTGCATTCATGCGAGGAAATACTGACCTATAGAAGTACAATAGATAGTGTTTGTGTTTGTATCCTTTGCCATACCCTTCTGTACATTTTCCTATTTCTGAAATCAGACAGTGCACAAAAAAACAGTGGGATTTATGTCTACTTTCCTTCATACATTTAAARGACAAAGCCGTTTTCCAAAGGACCAGAAACATTTGATCCTCATCAAATGATCATCACTATGTTGCAGGTGTTACAAATTCAGYTCAGAAAGCCCCTAGTCTGTAACATGTCTTTGACACCGTACATCCCAACATACAGCCTACCTTGCATCAGATGGATTAAGGGCCAGTTAACAGCCAGCTCAGCAGTGTCACATGAGGGGTAGGTTGGTAGCAGCTTATTCTCTAATCCCCAGCAATAAACCCATCTAACTCCTTAGTCACTGTGTCTTTTGCTTCTGTATCGAGTCTCAAGCCTTGCCGACAGAATTACTGAGTGCCAGCAACCTACTGGAAGAAACTAAACCGAGCCCAATGGCCTGGCAGGCTGTGTTGCATTGCTCTATGGTACAGCACCAAGAAACTTCACTCTCATTTTTYCCTTCATATCACTAAGTTCTGTTGGCAATTTCACTTCTTCCTTTCTAATATGCAATTTCAGTGCACTTCAATTTATTCTGTAATTGCTCCTAAACTGCAGCTGACTGGAATAAAAACACAAATAAAATAACCTGTGAACTTGCCCTTTTATCAGTACKTCATTTTATCAGTACTTTTGCTCAGAGCTTAGACAGCATAGGGATGGACTAATTAAGACTTGAAAACAATAGAGTGGACACAGGAAAACTTTGGTGAATTTAAAGAGTGAAAATTATGAAGGAGTTTTGTTTCTCACAAATTAATCAATTATGAAATCTATGCATTAGCTGCAATGGACTTTGAAATGCTAAACTGACTCATGGACTTGACTCTAATTTTTTTTTTTTTATTCCATTATAGTACCAGAAAAGAAACATTTAGATTTCATATAAAATTAAATGGTTTAGAAGTTATGCCTTGAGAAAATAAACTTTTAGAAAGTTTGGAAGAGGTAAATCTGTTGCCTGACACATATAATAGCTTCCTGGAACAAATCTATTGACAGCTAATCAACTTTATTTTTAAGCAAAAAGTAAAATGCTCATATATTCCATACAGCTCATATGATCGTGCAAGAATGAGAACTGCATTCCACTGTTAGCACTCAGGTACCCAGAACTCCCTTAAGAGGATGTACTCTGTAAAGTATCCTACTTTAACTGGCAAATAAGGGTTTTCTGAAGTTTCCATTCCATAATGGACATTCCAGAATAGACAACGAAGCAGAACATGCTCCTTGTCATTAGCATAAGAATACACTAATAAGCCTATATGGATATTTATCAAAAGGCTACTGAGCATATATTGCAGACATGCCTCCATGGCAAAGTTGATTTCCAAATGTAARATATCAGCAATGCTGAGTTCAACGTATCCTAGAAAATAAAAAGTGCAAAATTGGCATTACACTACTATTATTTTTATTCATCTTCTTTTCCAGTCTACAATGATTTGATAACTCCTAGGATGTGCAAAGTGACTTTTTTGGTTCCTTAGCAACTACCAGGTCCCCACAATAGTGAGCTGAAGAGCATAAATGGAGTTTGCTGCTTTTTTACTTAATGTCATTCTTTACTTTGGTTATACGGAGTTCAAAGTACTCAAAAAAAAATATACACAGGAAATTCTGTGAAGGAAACAAAGACATGGCCAATCCAAGAATCCTACCATGTCCTCAGAGTCCTAAGAGCCCTTGCAAGATGAGAACAGGAAGGAGACACCTGTAGGATACTGGAGCACAGTTGAGCCCATTGAAACTCAGAACAAAGACAAAAAGAGAATAAAAAAATAAAAATCACAGCTTAACTTGCAAAACTGAGAGCCACCATTACCATCTCCCAGATCTGGGAGATTAAACTAACAAAGGAATTAAATATCTATCTAGTAAATGGCAAGAAGTACTTTTTATAGGTGTCTATATTGAAAACAAAATCAAATTAAAAATTAAAATGTTGAAGCCAAGAACAGGTTGGGGAACCTCAGCATCACTACCTATTTTAAGCACTTCCACTGTACTGGGAATGCAACTTTCTAGGCCTGGACTATTAAGTGCTCAGCAGGCATGTTGCCATCCTCCCTGGTGCTATAGGACACACAAGCATGGTAGCAGCAGAACTGAATGAGGATCAGTCTGGAATGAGCACCAAGAGTCACACTTGGGATCTTCTTGGGGGATGTGATAGTGGGAAAACAGAAGTTTTTACAACAGATGCCAATTATTGAAACATAAGAARTGACCACTGGGAAAACACGTGTCACACTTGATTTGTGCAAGAGGAACAAAGTTCAGTGGAACTCAATTCAAACACTGAACAATATAAACCTAAAAATGTAGGGAGGGTGTCTGATACAACCTGGAAAATATTCAGTCTAGGTATGTTACTATAACATAAAACAAAACTGTATAGCACTATATAAAGCTAAATTGTGCTCTGCTTCTCAGAGGGCAATGAGAAAAAGGAAGAAACAATGGACTTGTGCAGAAATTAAATGTCATCTCACATGTCCTTAACTGAATTCAGATACTTAATATCAAACATGACTGAAACCATTGATGGCAACTGGTGTATTTCAGACCTCACGAGGKGAATATAGTTTCAGACATTCAGATCCCAGTAGATGATTCCAGTAATCCGGGAATACAGAGAATTATAGATCAAAGTTCATCTTGAAACTCTACTGAACAGAATATAGAAAGGTTTGCATACATGATAAAATACCTTAGCATAATATAATCTTTCAGGAGATTAAGCATATGTTGTACCACCTGGAATTTCTGCCTACTTTCTAAGAACAAGGGTCATGTTGAAGTCTAGACCAGAAGATGCRGTCCCACACACTACAGTGAGTAAGCCTGGATCAAATAGAATTTTCCTGAAGGTCAATTCCTACCATGAAAAGAAAGCTGAACTATGATTTTACATGGAAACTCAGCAGCACTTTAATATATAAAAATTTTCAACAATATAGTTCCATTTTTTTCCATGACTAGAGGATGAACAAAGGCCAGTACTCAGCCATAAACTTGGGATATGCTCATTCTTTTAAATCAAATCTGTCACATTTTTTGCTCCATGGARGAGTTCTGTTCTTCATCAGGTATTACTAACTGACTTGCCAGATATGCTAAGATTATGAAGTCATTACATATGTAAGACTCAAAAATATAGCTYGATTTTTTTGTTCTTTTATGAATTTTGTTTGCTGGATCATAAAGATCATTGTTTGGTTTGCAAACCTGTGAATTTACAAACTAAGCAAATCCCTAAGAAACAGCTGAATGTGAATAAATTTTCCTAAGTTATACCTAYGTCATTCAGCTATGTTAAAAATACACATTCCAGAGATATGCATTATAAAAACCTAGATGAGACAAGAACGAGTGCTCCTATTTTACTTATTTTTTTTGCACCAATTACACAAAATGCTTACCTATAAGGTGATTTTAATACTAACTCTCTAAAAGTGTATTCTAGAAATCATTCCATTCTCCCCTCCTTGGAAAAAGGATCATTAAATCATTGTTATGAAAAATATATCAGTAATGCTGGTATGATCCTAATGAAACACAACAGCATTCAATAATACCATGTGTTTTTTTCCATTTCTTTGATCTTTCCCCTTTGCTTTTTCAGCTTTACATCTAACATCTACCTTTTGGAGTGATTCTTTTTACATTACAATCCTTAATATTTCATAGGAATATAAGCGCCCTTCAATTTATACAAAAATTTAAAAATCCAACAAAATAAGGAGCATGAAACAGCCAACGTTTTTTGTCCTTTTGCCAAAATAAAAAGAAAAGGCTTTTTTGGCTTTTGGCTTTGGCAAAGAAGCTTTGGCTTCTTTGAGCAGGCAGAGCAGCAGGAGACTTTTCTGCTGCAGGTCACCCAGGCTTGTTTGTCACAGCAACACCTCGGTGGTGGCTTCTGCCTAAACTCGAGATCCTTGAGAGMGCTCCCCAGCACAGTTGTATCAAAAGACAGACAACCTGTAAAGTGGCACTTGSAATTTACTGGTAGTAAGAGTAAAGACTTAAACTAAGAGAAATGAAAGGTAGGCCGCTGTAATTAAAGGTAGTTCCTATCAGGCACTTGCAAGGCAGACCTCACAAGTACATGTACCAAGGCAGAGGGAAGACAGTTTCTGTCGCCTACAACCTCATTCTATTCCCCACAATTGATTCATCTCACTGCCCGGTTAGCTTTCTGCCTCATTCTCCYTCAAAATAGTGATCTTCCAAGTAAACCTGACTTGCTTTGGTAAGATCCACTTTGCTGTATATTTATGGAAACAGACAAGCGATGTGTGCAACAAAGTGAAAATTGCCCGAAATTCAATCTCTCAGAAGCTCACTGCTGTGCTGCAGCTACCGCACGTTGATCTCTTCTGGAAAAGCTCTTGCAAGTATCAGGAAAGATAAGAAAAAAGAAAGAAAAAAATGTCAGCAACACCTTGAAGGGCTCGAGAGGAAGAGCTTTTAAGCTAAGACGAATAAGAATCAACATCATGTTAGCAGCTTGGAAAAAGCTGTATAAGTTGCTGTACCAGTAGACAAATTCTAATAAGGCATTAGATTTCTAAGCATGTTTCATATCAAATATCTCCTATTCAGAAACTCTGGGCAGTTTGGCCTAAATCTGCTCTATCGGGCACTAATGCAATTTTTTTCTTAATTCCAAAAGAAGATTGAGGTTAATGCTGAACACTTTTGAAAATTTCAGTTTAGGTATTTGTAGAAGCCCAAGCATAATCAAATAGGATGGAGTGCTTATATAGCTAATGAAAGTAACCTGATTAACCCAACATCAGGGAGGTAAAAGAGAACAAGGTTAAAAAAAGAAAAAAAGAAAAAAATCAAGAAGAAACAGCAATCTGAAAGCAAGCTGTTTTGTGAGGAGGAAGGAAAACGCAATCAGATCTCAAGAAGTGTTTGTTAAAGAAAAAATTCAGTTATGATRACATCCTTTTAATGGCAGTATTCTGAGGACAATAGTGTTTATTTTCCTGAAGTCACTACAACTCCTTTTGTTGCACACTACTACACTGCAATATAGCAATGTCCATATATCTAATTAATATTTTGACAGAGGAACATAGCAGAATTATTACCCTTCTGTTTGGGGTACAAAGGCCACGGACCATCCTTAAAGCTGTGTTAAAAATAAAAAGAACTGTTCTCTGATTCATTTAGATTCATTGGGATTTGCCAGAAACTCAAATTCCACTTCAAAACAGTCTAGTGAGCTACATTCTCTAAATACAGCTGCAACTGTCAGGCAACTAATTTCATTCTTAAACACTATGTTTTTGGTACGATATGTATGACGGACTGTGTGATAYGTCATTGAGGTTTTGTTTTTCAAAGAGAGATTCTTGTTGCTTATTTGGAGCTGTGAGCAAATTCTTCATAACTTGCAGAGCTTTCATTGCAAAAATTCATTAAACATACTAAAATAAATTTGAATTTCAATAGCTAATACAAATATACTTTTTTGTCTGAGTGACAAAACCAGAAATATATTGGATGTTTTTTCCAATTAGTAATTTTTCCAATTATATTTTTCCAATATAGCAGTGTATATTTAGTTTCATTTAAGACTCAAAGTTATTAATGTATCTTTTGAAATTCAATAAAGATGCAGATAAGTTTGTCATGACTTCATGTTATATGAATAAATACATATAAAAAACCATTAGAACCAACTTTGAGGGTGGTAATTTCCCATTCTTGAAATTTCTAAGGAAGAGAATATTAGCACAAATTCATGCAAACTAATTCATAAGCTACTTTTCCAGGAGTTCAAATTCACTTCATAATGTTTAGAATAAGTATAGATTTCCTTGATTTATTATGTATTAAAGATCCAGAAATGCAGATACATAGTAAAATCAGTACCAAAAAACACCCCCCACACAAAACCACRTAAGGAGAAAACATGCTCACATTCTGCAATTAAATCTCAAAGTTCTAGCAATTTTAGTATGGTGCTGGACATGTACATTATCACTTACACAAGTTTTATTTTACAATAAGGGACTTTTAAAAGTATTTCTGACTATATGGAAGATACTAAAACACACTTTTTTTTTCCCTTGTTGGGGAGCTGATGTCAATGTGCTCCTCAGCAAAAGCCCATTAAAAACACTACCATGTACACAGCCCATGATATATGCCTCTCCTATGAAACTCCTTAATGTCATTTGGGGCTCAGAAGAGTTTTTGTAACAGACTGATTATGGCTTTGGTAGCACCACAATTTGAAAAGTATGCAAATGAGTTATTTAACTGAGCAGCCATTTACTTATGGAAAAGCAACATAACTATAAAACTGATACATTTGTTAGTAAATGKGGAAACCAGTAACTAGTTTCACAGTCGCCCATTTAATGGGAGTACTCAGCTAACAAGAGGCAATTCTTCAATGTTTATAAACGCAAAACCACAGCTGCAATCCTTCACTGGAGGTATCATAGTCAATTATTCAAGCAATTCCTAATTTATGGCACTGCTGGTTCAAAACTGGTTACCCACCTGGCCATAAAAGCCTTAGTGTCAAAAAACACTTTCCATGACCCCAAACCAAAGGGATTAATTCTTTTCTTCTGGTCTATTTCAAACATATTATCACGTCTTTCCAAGGGAGCACTGATTTTAAATCAGTGCTTTGTGCTTCTTCCCACCAATGRCTGGAAGCAGGAGGCTCCGTTCAGTGCCACTGCCCTGTCTGGCAGCTCATGTAGAACACATGAAAACATCTCCCATGTGAGCTCAGCGGGGCTTGTACACTGTTTCCTCAAAAAAACTGGGAGAAAAGGAGAGAGCTTTCCTGCAGAGATGAGCAGTTTGGGCTCCGTTCACTGCACCCTCCGTTCTCTTACACTGCTTCACAGCTCATGACCAAGCAGAGTTAGTTGTGCAGAATTCATCCAGAGTCAAGATCCAGGAGAATTCGACTCRGACACTACGGGTGCATGAATTTCATAATTCCCCAACTCTAAAGGGAAATTTGCCCATTTTCCATTTCCACAGGTCCCCGTGCAGCACTAGGAAAAACATTACTTGCCCAGCTATATTTTTATTAGTCACACTAACTATATAGTTATGATTTTTGAATTCAAAATTCAAATGACTTTTGAATTACATCACAGCCAGAAAATTTGAGTTATTCCAACTCAGTTAAATCATATCACCAGACATGAATGTCAAAGGAAACGTGCACTGGACAGAACACACTTAAATAATTTGGTTTCAGATACACTCAGCCCCCAAGTAGTTCTAATTTTAACACAGGGAAAAAAATAATTAATGCTACTGTACAGTGTTAACAATTCACTGCTATAAATACATTATCTTTACATAGTCTAAAACGACTAAATTAAAGCTTTCTTCTTTTCTTAGAGTTAGTATTCAAACATCCCTATTTTCATTTCTCACTCCTCAGGAATCCCTTTGACTTCCCCATCATAACACTTGTTTTTACCCAGGACTTACCAGGCCTAACATCAAATAGTGCATAAAGTCATTCCTGCATCCTAATAAAATACACAAACAAATTTGAAGATCAGCTCTTCAGTACTTAAGACTGCGCCTTCTTAAACACTGAACACTTAGAAGTTCTTTAATAGTAGACTGACTTTCCGAGATGAGTAAAGAGTTTCTGTTGCTGTGTTCCCATGATGGACACTGCACTATAGTTTATCATCACCAGGGTGCTATAGACCTTCAGAATCTATCACAAGGTAATAGTATCAATCACGAGTCCATAAAAACTTAAAAGTTGGAATCCATAAAGCACTTAAACCAACTGCCTTATGTTTTTACATATAGTAGTTCATTTACATGGGTTTTATAAATGCCAGCTATCTATAACAAAAGTGTGAGTGCCATCCGTGTGATATTTCACTCATTCACTAGGTCACTTAACCATAGCAGCACATTTCAATCAAATATATAGTACGTACATCACAGAATTTTATGGTATTTGCTTTCTCTCTTCAGAGCATTTATATTTTTCCCCCMCACACACACACTGGAAAAAATGCCAAAACAAAATGGTTACATAAAAATAATCAAGCCTACCAGTTAACATTTCAATCTGTGTACTGAATGCATAGGAGCTGACCTCAGAATACATCATTCAAATAGCCACCACTCAAAGCACAGCTATTCATTTATCATGAAACAGCAGCTTGTAATTCAAAGTAGATTTCACATGTTTAGACTGAGCAGCATATATATGTTTTTACCTCTTCCTAAAAGAACATATTTAAGTGTTTACAAACGCAAAGTGCAGGAGCATAACTCTCAATTACATCTTACACTACCATATGTAAGGCAAGGTAGTTTAAGCATAGCTTAAGTAGGCTAAGCACAGCTTTTGTTTCCTGAGGCCATGGTCAAGGGCTCAGCAGCCTAATTTTCCCTGGAAAGTGATCACACTTCAGCCTTTGGAATGGCTTTGAACCTAAGGTTCCATTGAAAATAACCACAAATTGATGGCTCATTTTATGTAATAGAGGAATTATGGCAATACTGAATCTATATTAAATAAAACAGAAAAATTTCTCACATAAGTTACTTGTAGTTCTTTTAAAGAGCCAAATGAAATTAATTTTATACTTGTTTACTTTTGCTTCTTTATATCTTTCACTGACATCACTCAGAGTTTCTAATTCGAGGACATGTGGGCTATCAACATAGCAACAGCCAAGATGTTTTGCTTTAGATTAATGAACCACTCTTAACAATCTAGCATTATCTCACATTCAGCAGTAACACTGGATAAATTTAAGCATGCCTGATTTTTTTTCCTCCTGTTCCTAGAGGTAATATCTTAAGACCTGAGACTTCAATAAGCACAGTAGAGAAATGAAACTATTACAGCAAACCTATATATTTCACATTTAGTTACCGTTTAAATTCTGCATGCATTTAGAGCCTATAAGCTAGAACTCATGTACTTCAGTTTCACGGAACTCACCTCTATTCCACAAACTAGTGTTTTGTATCCTTTCAAAATACATCTGTGACAAATTATATATTCATTTTCTTCCTCATAAAGAGGGGCAAATACAGGAGACAGAACTGAAAAGTCATATATAAATAATATGCAAGTTCATCATTGCTCTGGTGAGCTGTCTTATATCAAGATCTCAAGATTCACTGTCACATCATATATACCTGGGTATATTTTAACAAACCTAGCCAAAAGTTATTAACATTCTGCCCTTCAGAAGTGGCWCAGATCAGCTAGAGGACAAGCTTGCTTCTTTCCTTTTTTTTTACCATCAATTTCAGGATCTGGTTCTCCCATGCAGCTAAGATTATTCCATTCAGAGTTGCAGCGCAAGTGGGAAATGCTCTAGATTTACAGTGCATAAGCATACATATTAACAAAATACTCTTTTGAGTAAATGTATAAGCAAAAATGCCAAAAGCATCTCAGAAAAGATCTTCTAAAAACCTTTCACCTTTAAGAAAACAGACTGTCAAACTATTCACAGATACCTCTTATCTAGCACAAGCAAAGCTAGTGACACCCAGTACTTTCCTTCCTTCTTACTATTAATTCCTCAACTACATTAGGAAGGGGAGAGCATGAATTCCAGCCTAGAGGGAACCCTCCACGCCTGCTCCTCCTAACCCGCTCTGTGGCTGCCTGCTGGTGTTTCAGATAATCAGAGAAACCTGAGCAGGAGATTTCCAAGTTAATTTCCAAGAGCTTGATGATTTATTGCCCGAGTCCTCCCCTGTGAGGCCAAAGAGGGATGAAAAACAGGTGTAGGAAAAAATGGCAGCKACCAGAATATGAAAAAAATAGCTCTGGGGGAGCATATGAAACAAACACCTATGGACACTGACACACTAAGACAGTAAACGAACCTTTAGATTAGCAAACAGATGCACCTTTTTCATTCCTATGTGGAAGTAATTGATCTTAGCATCTGCTATTCTCCYCATTATAAATAAATTTCCTAACATCCAGGATCTTCTCCAGAAGAACAGTTAGTACCCATCAGCACGACATGGAAGTCTTTGTATAGAGCTGCATCTCTAATAATTGTAGTAGAAAGTTTTATTTCTGGTGRTGTATTGAATAGGTTTAAATGAAATTATCAAATTCCTAGGCTGAAAAGAACATTGTATTTGATTTAACAGATATAAAAAATTACAGGAAACTGTGGCTTTTAATAAAGAATATCAAAAATCATTTAACATTGATCTGTATATTTTAAAGTAACATTTAAAGAAAAACAAACAGTGCATGAAGACAGCATACAGAGCTTACACTGGCTACTATATTCTTAATGATATTATATTCTTTGCCAAGAAGAGAAACAGCCCCAGACAAGTACCACGTGCCAGCACCCGCCAAGCTAGGCACAAAGTGCGATTAAGGCAGGTAGGTTATTTTTGTGGCTCAAGTGGCCACGCACAGACAGAAACCAGCAGCCAGCAGGAACCCTGTCAAAGCTCTTTACTAGCGAGAGGGAGGGAAGGAGGCAGCGCAGCTTGGTGGCTGCGTTAGGGCAGTTTGCCTGTTGGGCTCCTGGCTGAGATGCAGCCAGCTGTCGGAGCCSGCTGCCTCCCAGGGCTGCTCTGCCTGCGGGGAGGGAAGGACTCRGTTATTGAAGCTGGTTGCAAACGCTGCTGCATATCGGCCCCAGCCCACACGGGCAGGGCAAGAGGCGAAGCTAAGCAAGGAACAAGTAGGCTCAGGCTGCTCAAAAGACTTCTTTCAGGATCCCCRCAAGGGACAAACCTCCACTGTCACTAAAGCCCATGAAATCAGACTTGCATTTTCATTCACTCCCCACTACTTAAACTCTTATGAAAAGCTATAATTTCCTCAACCAATTACCTGAAACCCCAGCAATAATAAACCCTAGCAATGTGACTACACAACCAAACAAATGCCCCCCGCACTTACTAAGGTGAAGGCAGAAGAGCGGAGGGAGGTCACACTAGCACTTTATGTGATGCACTTTTAGGTGATGCGAGATAGACATAAACGCACATAAAAAACACTCAGTAAAATTAACATCTGTTAATTTTRGATGAATCTGTAGTTTTAAGATAAACTGTCAGATCTGTCTTTAAGACCTTTTTCATCATTACTCACAGCTGAGATTAATTGTAAGTACTATAAAAAAAGTCAGTCAGCAAAAGTTTTCAATTTCATTTAAACAGAAAATTTTGTTCCCTGCTTTAAGTTTGACTGAGACCTCCACCAGCAGGGGAGGAGTTTAATTAAGCTTCATGCCAAGAAGTTCTTAATAATTAAAAATCACAGGGTCAATTTCTAACTCTTTTTCCAGGGTTCTTTTTCCATGTCATTACCTTGAATTTCCCCAGCACTTCACTATCTGTGTATTCGATAAGATTAATAAAAATACTGCTATTGCTTCCCAAATTATGTGCATTTCCTAGCTATAAAAATTAAATCAACAAAGTCTCTCAGCTATCTCTTTATTTAGATTTAATATATTTTGATTCCCTGCAGCCATTTTCTCTCAATAGTTTCAACCATGTCCCTGACCGTTGTGTTGGAACCAGAAATCAATTTTGAAACAAAATTGAATTTAAACAGAAGGTTGCTGTTTTGCACTGAGAACATAATAAGACAGATACCTTCTCCAGGATGATCATTCACAAATGGTGTATTGCTAACATGTGTCTGATGTAATTTGGTGTTTTCTTATATATCTCCGAATTCTACATAATCATGGACATAGATGTGTACCATAGGAAAATGTTGCAACAAAGCAAATGAGATGATAAATGAAGAAGAAATTAAAAAAAATCCAGGATGTGTTTAGGTACTACTGCCGTCAATGCAGTATATAGAAGCTCACAGACCTAGACAGATTATTTTCCATGAAAAATATCAGGATTTTTCATTAACTATTTTGTCTTAAATTTTCAAGGAACATTTTGGATTTTCAAAACAATGAAAAAACAATCATCAAAACAATGCATTTTGCAAAGTTTAAGAGCCCTAAATTAAAGGAGCAAAACAAGAGGAATAGAATTAGACCGAAATCAACAAAAAAATAGAATTGTTTTGGATATTGCCAGAGTAACATTCACTTTTAGTCTATACCACTGTAAGCTATATGGAATCTGATCCAGAAAAAAAGAATTCTTCCTGAGGTCTTTCGTATTGATGTATTTTGTTAGAATGCATAGAACTTGACTCCATAAAATTTGTTTTTCACATTAAAGAAAATGAAATATTACCAAAAAAACTAAAGCTCCAAATCTAATATAAAGCACTTTAAATTCTTGCTTCTACTTTCTTTTCTTAATGGAGTCATTCTGATTATTTTAATATGCTACTATTGAATACATCCACCACATCTGGCAGCATAAATAAGAGATGAATATGAATACGCCTAAAAACATGACATAGCCTGTGGAATGTTGATTATTCTTTAAATAAATCACATAACTAAAAGATAAATAAAAAAGATTGAGACAGTAAAAGCAAACATAGAAAATGTGTTCAAGTTCAGAAAGTCAGAATATTCAGAGAAAAATAGCTATAAGTGCCATGGCAGACTGAAGCTTACAATCAGAGAGGAAAAAACATTACCAAATAAGAAAATTAAAGAAGTGTTGAAATGAAACCTGAGTCATGCCATAAAAGTAGTAAAATACACAGACAAAATAAACATTATTCCAACTTGTTCATAAAATACTCAGAAATACCCCTACAGGAAAACATTGTAGTATATGTTCCTGTATAAAAATATGAAATCTAAAGGCAAATCTAGTTTCTTCTTCATTGAAAAGGAAAACAAATATTGCAATCATAAGAGTTAAGTATAGATGGTAGAGATAAAACAAGAACCAACCCAAAATGATATCAATAAGCACCAGTGATTCAAAGATAATATAACAGGAAATCAGTAAGGCAGCAWATATTAGCTGGTATCTGGGTAATTCCTAACACTAAGCAAGCTTCTTCAAGCCTCACAGTCTGTGATTTATGTATACAAGATAACACAAAGTCAATCTGAATTTGCAAGCATAGTTTGGAAGTGATTCTGAGCTGCAGCTTAAGCTGCCCTGTGTCACTGTCTTATGGGACAGTGGATCATTTGGCAACTCTGCCCTTAGCATTTGAGCCTGGGCTGCCGACATCTCTCAAGTTGTCTCCTGCTGCACTTGTTCCTTGGATGCATGACAGGGTTTCCCTGCTGCAGCCCCTAGGGCACAAACACACAAGCCCAACTAGCCTTAGCAGGGCTCAGAGTGCAGCCTCTGCCCGCAGACGCACAACCTCAAGCTGGGTTTCTTTTGTTTCTTTCTCATTCTGCCTTTCTACTGTACTGTCTTTTTTTTTTTACCCACCTTTTCCATTCCACCCATAGTTCTTATTGAGTATGTCACCTATCTCAAATAACCGCATTTTATGATAAAAACTTAATTTCATATCATCTGTATATAAGTTACAGTATAGTGCTGTGAAGAAAGAAAAAAGATATTCGTTCCCAATGTGCGATTTATCAAAGCACACACATACGTGATTCACATGATTCCTTTGACTACAGGGACTATGGAMATCTCAGATTGCTGCACACCGTTTACTCTGTGACTGAGTGCTCCAGTCCAGGTACATGGTACAGGTAAAATATTCACTGTTTARTGCTCCAGCAGTAATAGAGAATCATGGAGTCAGTTGTTGTGAAATTTGGTGTGTCTGTCTTTTTAAATCTACTTTTTTATTATTGTTACCACAAAACTACGGTAATAGCTATTTTTCAGGGTTCCCACCCAAACATTTCTTTTTTTGGATACTCGGATGCAATATCCTACCTTTTAAAAACAATTTAAAATTCTTTTTTTAGATATAGGTCACTTCAACTTTCCGCATTTTCCAACAATAAAATAAGGTGACATTATTTCTCTGCTTCACAGCACAATGGTTCTTTAAAGTATTATTTTTAGGTCAGCGAGTCACAAATGAAAAATTTCTGATCTAATTTTCTGAAGGGACCCAAAACTTCTAATCCCCTGATATCAACAAGCACAAATGGCATTGCAAGGGGCAGGAATTCYGCAGACAGGAAGAAAAGACAAAGCACTGGATGATATCTGTCTGACAGATATTAAATCCTTTATGAATGTGTACTTAAATCAGGAAGTATGTGTTACTCATGTAAGTGAATAGCATTCATATAAAATATTTCCATATGTCTAGATATCATTATTACTTAATTTGAACTACTCAATTTACATTTATAAAATATGTAACTAAATCTGATTCTAAACTTCCGGCAAAATATCAACTTTGGAAATAATGAAAATACTACCTCCATAGCTTAGTACTCTTTGGCACAGCCACATTGCCCTACAACACCTTCTTCAGATTCTGCAATAAAAGAACTAGGGGAGAAAAAAATTCCATGACRCCATAAAGAGAAGTAATCTGCTTCAGAGAAGGAAASAAAAGAGCCTTTAATTACAGTAGGTTTTGTGCCCACAGAACGTAACCAAAGTATTGGCCAAAGAAATRACATAGGATGTTATGCAACCCATGTTTCGGAGTTGCTTATAAACACGGTCCAGTTGTATAATCCTAACTTTCCCAGGCAACACTGAACCAACACTGGTAGAGAGAACTTGGGCCTTTCAGCAATCAACTCATCTAGTACAAATRATAAGAAAAAGTATGTGTTCAAACACTTGCTTTTTCCTTTTCACAAAATGTATGAAAAGCTAAAAGTAAAACCAAGAACACAAAGCAGTGGAGAAAGTAAACTAATAACCATAATTGAGAGAAAAACAGAAGTCTTACTAGGATGCAAAAATCTGTATTTTCTTTGATACCGAGAAAACTATTTTTTCCGATAAGACAGGGATATTTATTATGATGAGCAAAAAAAGACAGTACAAAAGATTTTCCCTCAGCTGTATAATTGGTTATATTAGTAATTTACCTGGATCTGTATTCCCTGCCAAGTGGCTCAAACTTTTCCAATGTTCTTGCCACTTCTGTTCAGARTGAATAAGACCTACAGATAAATTTAAAAAGTCACTCTCTGACCACTGTTGGGAGAAAGGTAGATTGGTTTAATTAATTAGATTCTCATGTCTCATGGTATCAGTCCAAGTTTAATTATCTGCTCCGCCAAAGATTTCCATTAGGATCTTGAGCAAGATTGCATCTAACTAGTCTAGCTTTTTGTTTATCTGTGTTACACAGCTAATCAGCCTCAAAAATGAGAGTAGAATGAAGAAATGTGGTCTCTCTATCCACTCTTCTACCCACACAAACACACACCCTCTTCATTCATTTTGCCAAATCAAGTGTAATTTTCAGTAGATTTAGTTAACCCATAGGCATCTTTCCATTTAGTGTAACAACATTTAGAAACTTCAGATGAAATTTGCAGGTGAGAATTTAAAAAGGTGACACACTTGAGTGAAGAAAGGGAAATTGATTTGCAARTAAGTGACCTATCTGCTTAAGCAGGTTACAGGAAGAGATTAGTTTATAACAGAGTTGCTGACCACCACCGACTAAGAATAAACATTATAAATATCAGTCATATAACCAGTTCTCTGTCCTTTCTCAAGATTTGCATTGACTAGTCAATATCACCCTTTTTTTTTCTCTGTAGAGAAGATTTTTGAAGAATGATCCKACTAAAAAATTAGAAAGATATATTTAGTAGCTAAATGCCAGTTGATTTCTATTCCTCCCCCACCACCCCCAACACAGCAGACAATTATCCTGCCCAGATAAGTAGTACTGTTTTCAGTAGTATGCCCTGTATGTAAGTAGCTACTTGAAACATGATTTTCAAAGCCGGGAGTGCAGTGCCCATTTGAATCGCAACGGGCAGGCTGCAGGTACCACCAAGAGTCCTTCATTTCAGAGCAATTACTACATAAATGGTCAGAGTGACTTTTTTTCTTCATGCAAAATGAAAAAAAAGAATTTTATCTGTTTTAAGTACTAAAAGAAACTATGAACTTTATAAAGTCTGAAGGGGCAAAAAACCTGCCAGTGAGTGGATAAATTTTTAAAGCTCCTTTTATTGTTTTGCAGCTGGTGCCCTTTGCTGAAGGATATTTCCTGTGCTGCAAACTCTGAATAAAAACATTTTATTTTAAGAATGCAATTAGAAACACATCTGTTCTACTAGGACCTTTATATTAAGGAAGCTCTCCTCAAATGAGTGAGAAATTTAACAACAACACGCTATTTTCACCTTGCATATAACCTCTCCTCCTACCTACAAAAAAAAATCCCATTTACAATTGTGATCCCTCAGCTTGACCTAACAACTGAGGTTTCATTAATTTCACTGGGCTTTGGACACAAGCAAGCTCTTTTATCAGATTTTTTTTCTTCCCTCTGGACCTTCAAGGAACAAAATTTATGAGGAGCCTGGACTTTAGCGGTAGAGCTTAGAGAGACTTGTTCCTCATCCTCACAGAAATTCAAATGGATCACAGAAGATTACCRGCTACTACGCACAAATTGCAGTTCACATTATTTTGTACTTTGTATAGAGTAATGTGCATCACAGGATATTGTTTCCGAAAAGCTGCCTGGGCAGCAAACTTCCAATCTTAACAGTGCAGAAGTGCATTTACGACAGAGGAGCCTTAGAGAGGCTAGAGACTTTCTAAAAAATAAGTTTTAAGATTAATTTCATAAGAACATTGGAAAACAGGTCAAACAACTGCAACCATGGTGCCAAGGGAATTCTGACTCTCAGGAAAACCTTCCACTACTATGAGAGAAGTAACAGGCATACTTTTGCACTCAGTTTTGCTGACCATCCTTTATCCTTAATCAAAGTTTTGCCAGTCTCATTTGGAGGAATTCAATTTTGCTGTATAACAGCTTTAAAGCACAGACCTCAAAACCACTGCGGTAAAAGGAAGACACAATACGTGTTTAGCAGGGTTAGAGAAGATGGCTTCCTCTGATGCCATCTCACTTCTGGCTGAGGCTTCCCTTGGACTTGCAGGCCAAGAAGCCTCATGGCCTGCCATTCTGTCCATAGGCAAGTGCCAGCAGCAGCTGAAACCTGGAACTGATTTCAAACTGGCTCTCCTCCGTTCTATTTCCAGTCAGTGGATTCCTGTTTCAGTCGGGTTACAGAAGCTAGTAACTAAACATTACTATTATGAACAGCTTCCTGATTATCTCTCAGCTACTGTATGCTTCCTATTCAGACAGTATAATTGAGTGTGTAATTATTTTGTGCCCACAYTCCTAATCCAGTGACACAAGCTAGGTTTAAAAGCTTAAGTAGTTGAGCAAGAAGCCATCAAAATTGAAACTCCATTTGATGGGCATGGCAAGCCCAAAACTCTACAAAGCATCGGGAGATATAGGGAGATGGGCACAGCAAGAAAAAGATATCTACACCCCATAAAGAACATAGGTAATATGAGTCTTCACACTCAAGCATCTTTAGCTTAACAGAAAATATAGCACATAATAGGTAGATCTCCTTTCTCATTACGTTGGTGTCAGTCAAGAATCAAACAACTGAACAWAAAATAAACAAGTAAATACAAAGTTATCATTATTTTCATTGCTTACCCACAAGTCAAATGATTGCAGTTGAAGTTCAACTGTCCAAGTCTGCAATAATCATTAGCTGTGTGAACTCCCCCGTTCAGACTTCTCACATTAATGTTCCTAAATGTTCTTACCTCTTACTTTATGCCACTATTGCATAATCAAACAAGCATCAAACAAAATAACTCTCCAATTTTCCTTTTGGTTTACTATTAGGAGAACAGAGTTGAAAGTCATCACTCTACTCTTTTCAGCTACATGCATTTAGCAAAATATGTTATCTACATGTGAAAGGAAAAGGGTAATCCTGTTTTCTTCAAAGACTCCTTTATCTTTTAAGAAAGCGCATTCACAGTAAAGTTAAACACTTTAGGAACAGGAGCCCCTATTTCRGTACTACTGACCAGCTACTGTTTCTTTTCTCATCTTTTACTTCRGCAATAAAATTTTAGCAAAGAAAATGTAGGTTTATAGACATGCTCGAAGTAACATACGAATACTAGAGAAATGACATGAATTACTATCCCAACTACCATTTTCAACTGTTTGTAGGAATTGGTAATCTGTGACTAAGCGTAATATGATGCAGTCCAAACAAGTAATCAAAAAATGCAAASAGATATCCTGAGATCTAGTGGCCAAACACAGTTTGGAAGTGACCACTGGTCAAAATACAGATTTTCTCAGTTGGCCTCAGTTCTGCCTGCTGCTGGATTACCTAATTCCCCAGAGGAGGCTTAGAAGGAGGCCTTCCAGAACCTGCTGCCCCAGGAGGTTTGATTCAATCGGCCTCAGCTATCTCTAATTGAAGGGAAGTCTCAGAAGTTCCTTCCAACTCCAGTTGCCTAGGCAGTAAAGCCTAGGAAAAAAAAAATCAAATACTTTTTCATAAAAGTTTTAACTAAAAGTATAACCATAAGATGCAAGCCTCTTCTTTAACTATTTCACCTACTGGGCAGCCTTTCTCCCTCAGAGACCTTTCTGCAAGACTAAGCTGCCAATCCTCCTCTTTGACTTTAAAGAGCTTTTTCTCTCCCTTATATAAATAGATCACTGCAGACTCCCACAGAGACAGGAAACCATTTACCTGTACAGACTTACAGCACAGAAAATCCAAATCTCAGCAAAACTAAGAGGCTTCATTTTCTCACACCCTCTTTCCGTACACAAATCTAGCCCTTCTGCAAGCTTCCTTTGTGCCTTGCACCCACAGTACCAGTCTCTCACCTTCCAGCAAAGCAGGCTATTATATTCCAGTTCTGATTCAAGTAGGTGCTCAGTCAACCACAGCCTTAACTTCACTAAACCACAACCCCMCTTCCTCTCAGCACTTTAAACCTTCCGTTCTTACTGAGCAGCAGAGCTTTATAGCACACAGGTGTGGTGAGTAGTATGCAGCTGGTAGCAACTCCTTTTAATCCATTAAATGGATCACAGGCTTTCTTAAGTGGGATTTTAATCGCAATAGCAATAGAGTGTCTTCATTGCTTGTGACTGAGATTATCGTTCTTACTGAATAGTAAAAATGTGAATGGCTTTTCTGCTTGTCTTTTTTTTTTTTTTTTTTCACACTTCCTGACACTCAACCTACGCCTTTAGGTAGAAGAGACTGCAGTCCTCTATGATCTAGGATATATGGCCAAGTAATATATAAATAGATTTTTTACTTTTTTTATTGTTACATTACAAMATCCTCAACATCCACACTTTGGAAAATGGCCTCATATAGAGCAGAAAGCTACTTATTTCCGTCACTGCAGGATAGCAGTTGTTTTATCCATACTTTGGCATAGGAAGCATAATGATCAATTTTATTAATGCATCTCTCCAAAATACCTCTCATTACAACATTAGTCTAATGATCAGATTACACCCAAATTGGCCTACATTTTAAAATAAAAACCTATTCTGGATGTGTTGTTCCATGCTGCATATTCCCAATTTCAGAAGTTCAAAGGGATCTTCTTCATCTTGCAGGTGATTGGCCTTATAAGAGCTAAGAGGTTCACAGATCCAGACATATTAAAAGCCTCTGTCTCTACCTCTTTTCCTCCCATATTAAATGGGAAAGTCTCTGAACAAACGTCTTTGAACTTCAGTGTTATTTGAAGGCTTTCACAATGAGTTCTGCACACTAACTAGCATCCCAGTCACAATGYGTGTCCTTTGGGGAATGCTGATTTTTTTTTTTAAACATATTTAGTATATCTCATTTATAAAACCACTTTAAACAGAAAATACGGGGGGAGATTGGGAAAATAGAAGACAAACAAACCCAACTATGTTTGTCTTTCAAATCTCAAGAGAGAAAAACAAGACAAAATCACTCCCATATTATATTTTGATAATTTCTTTGGCTCAAAGAAAGAAAAAAAAATGAGACACACACATACTATTTCACTTTCTCTCTCTCTCTCTCTCTCTTTTTTTGCTGTAACAAAAAGATAAGTACGAAGCCAACTCACTGAGTTCAATAGCAGGCTTTTTATTGTGGGATAAGCATATGGACCCTGGGGCTTCTGTCACTGTCAAGACAGTACTTCTTAAGCACTTCAGTCTCCAAAGGCTTCCCTGAAAGCCCATCAGTCTGTCTTGCATATACAAAGACCTGGGGCCACTAGTATAAATAATATATCCAAACTAATCAAGAGGAGAATATGCCAAGAGACAAGGCAAGTAGGGGAAGTATCTTCAAGATGTTATCATAGCACCATGTGAAGCCTATCAAGGCTCTTTGAAGGACATTGCTTTGTTTTATTATGCTCCTTTGTCAAATGAGTATTTCTGTTCAATTAGACCTTGACAATCTCTGAAACAATTCATTCAAATCCATAAATGAACACGCATTAARCTATGTCAGCTCTGTGTATAGAAATTATAAAGAATGTAAGGAGATTCCAGTTTTATTTTCCTCTAAGATGATTAGTTTTTTTATCTTTCTCTATAAGGCCCTATATCAGTATTCTGATTTTGTACTACAAATAATGTGGCTCTGTGAATGAATTTTGCTTCTGACTAGATAAAACCAACACAACTTAATAAAATTGAAAGGGCTGTAGATAGTGCAGCCACCAGATCCCTTCATTTTCCCTTCTGCYCTCACAATGCAAGAGCTGTGCTGCATTATGTAGCAACACAAGACAAGGAGGTTTTCTGTGCTAAGTCTAGAGATGCATGAACCAGTTGTGCTGGTAAAATACACTGACAAGGAAAATGGAGAATGTCTCTACATATCGAAGGAAAAGCTGACAGTGAGTTCTATGTTTTGACCTCCCAGCATTTTAAGTCTTAAATAGTGAGCATTCATAAAGCATTTTGAGATTCTTCGTTTGAAACAATGACGTGTTATTTTTTATAACKTAATCCTTGCGCTAATCACTCTACCAAACTGATGAACATATTAAAGTTTAAAAGCTTTGCCAGAATTTAATACAATTTCAGACCTTATAAAGCTCCACAGCTATCAACAGCTTGGCACTTTCTTCTATCTTAGATGAAAGACAGCAGCCAAGACATGTTCCATGCTTATATTTTATTTTTTGACCTGTAGAAATACAGGTTTTTTTGTTATTCTTAAAAGACTTTAAATGTTCTGGTCGTCATGCTTTTCCTTCAATCTCACTTCTTTATTTGAATGAAAATGTTCTATATGTAATGAATAAATTTCCTTTTTAATTCTCTTCCTTGGAAATCTATAAGGAATGATATGTGATGGCAAGTTAGCCTATCCTCCCATATGTCTCTATTAGATCCTACTGCCAAGAAATCGGTTCCTGCCAAGCCAGACATCACCAGTGTACCTGAGGAGTGGAGTTCTATTTGGTTTGCATTTCAGCTGAATTAGCCATATCTGTTAATTATTTCTAATTCTTCCAAAAGCTACAGGAAAACTATCTGGGTAAAAAAGGTGTGTAGAAGCTGTCTGAAGATGAAATAACCTTTGGCGTTGTGGAGTATAAAAGGAAGATAAAAGAATAAGCTAGCAGAAATATTGAATTTCCTAAAATCAGCATCATGGTGCTTTTGCAATCTTCATCGACTGAGTTATTATTTCGGGCACTACTATAGATTAACTATATTTCTTAACTTTAAACTTCTCAATCTCTTTCTTTTTTCTCATTTATGCTGCATTCTATTCCTAATTTGAAAATAATATATTACATATTAGAATTAAATAGCAACACAAAGATTGCAAGTTTCAAATATTGTGTCTATTTATATGACTTCACTGTCCTCTGTGGACAGAAAAAAAGCTTACCATTTAGACTGCACATATGGAAAACATACAGAATTGTGGAAAAAAAAAACACTGAAGAGAAAAGAGGAAAAATGTTTTCTAAACAAAACTGGTTTTGTGGTTATATCAGTTTCCTTTAGTGAAACAGGTTGCACCAGGGACACCTGTTGCATTACACAAGTCTAAATCTGTTTAAAAATCCACTCCAAAAATTYAAAATTGCACGGCAGAGATTTTGATACAATTGTAAATTCAAATAGGAATCTCAAAAGCCATGTGCACCACATGACCCCTCTGTGCAACCTTTCCCATGTTTTTAGCACTAGCGCACAATTAGTATTTGGCGTGCCATTTAAAGCCTGCTGGAGTCAGTGTATTGGCTCCTCTGTAGGGCTGTCTTAGGTTTAAGGATAGCTTAGGCTGTGGGCTAAGCTATGGCTCATTGCAGAGCAGGTGACATATTTGCCTCTATAAAAACTATTCAGATAACTGTAAATATATTCAGATAAGGATTTTGCATTTTTGAAAAATAATTTTCTCAAGCAGTATGGTATAGAGTAAGTGTAATACGTACTGTGTCACTCATCCTCACTAAATGGGAGTGAGTTCTTACATTTCGATCTTTTGGCAAGAATTGCACCAAACTCACCAGTATCTCTGCAAATCATAAATTCCTGATGCAAACATCCAATCCTTCAAAACACCTCTGCCATCCTGCCTTGCACATTTTTGCAGAGAAGTATGCCGGCACTGGATCGTGTGTCAAATAATACATATTCCTACCTGATTGGAGAACACAGTCTTACAAAATATCCTATACAACATAAAAATCTCCCATCTCTGTCTAGTTCCAGCCTTTGAAGTAGGGTCAGGCACGGCCAGACGACTGTACAGTCTCTGCTTACAAAACTCCAGTGAAGGATACCCTCTTGTTCACTAAAATGCCTTACCCTAACTACCCTGACAATTAGAGTGTTTTTCTTAATAACCAGCTATAATCCTCTTCACTGCAAAACAAGCTAATTAAACAGTTATTTAATCACTCTTCATCCAAAGACCTTTAATAATTCATATTTTATAAT
Organism: Nothoprocta perdicaria; assembly: GCF_003342845.1. Classification (NCBI taxonomy): domain Eukaryota; kingdom Metazoa; phylum Chordata; class Aves; order Tinamiformes; family Tinamidae; genus Nothoprocta; species Nothoprocta perdicaria. Next base: position 1,608,302 of record NW_020454649.1, read on the forward strand.
CTGTGATTTGTATCAGTGTAAGGATAATAAATTAGGCAGTGAGATGTCCTGTCACTATAGCAGAGACAAACATGACTCAATTCGATTTCACTTGAGTATTTTGTTTCTTAACATTTATATATTTCAGACTTTTGACAATGATGCTGTAAGCCAAGCTCTACTGTTTATGAGATGCAATATTACTAATTATACGGTSAATGTCTAAATATACACTTAATTCACAGTTCTGTATATCTAAACTAGGTTCTATTAACTATAAGAAAGAAATTGCAGTGTTTATTTATTTATGTAAGTAAAAGAAGAGTTGGATTTTCCTTCTTTACACTGGAGAAAGAAGAGGAATGTAATATCTGTTAAATACTTGTATAGCAGCATAAACTTCAAGAAGCGAGATATAAATTTCTTTGAGTTAAAGGTAAGTGAATGAAAAAAGTATCCAGAAGGGTCAGAAGCTGAAAAAGTAACAGATCTAGAAGCAAATCTTGAGCTGTCGGTTCAATAACACAGAGTGCTAGAGAACAGTTGCTGTTTTCACAGCTTGGTATCCTCAACCCAGTGTCCAAACTTGTGTCACTGACTTTGTGACTTTACAAAGTGATCAGTGAAATGCCCAAAACAACTACTTTTTTTTTTAAATGTAAACTAGTACATTTTCCTCCTTTATATCTACAATCACATCCAAATACTTTGGTGGATGAAGGTGTTGTACACCAGCATCAACATACTAATTATAATCATATGTGTGAAAGCTGCCTCAAGAAAAGTGACAGCTGAACTTTTTACAGTTTTGGAGAGAGAAGAAAAAAAATGACAATTCACTTGCTTCTGTGTGTGACTTTTGCTTATAGCCAAAGGTAGTTTTTCAGCTGCATTGGATCTCAGAGGACATCTGGAAACGAAGAAAGTAAACACTGAAATTCAGCTCAGATCTCTGTGTCCTTTTGAGCCCTCTTTGCATAATTATGGATGTTCGCTCTTCTCACTAGCCCAGCCCTACATAGACTTATGCATAAACTCATCTTTTCACATGTGAATAGTACCATCAAATTAGCAACTATAGTGCTGTGCTTACATGTGTTATACAACTTTACAGGAATGCAGCAATAGTAATGTGAAACAAAGAGAGAAAGTGATAGCCATGGAAACATTAGAAATATGTAAAACTGAATCAGCTAAGAGATGAATCCATAAATACAATTTTTCTTAGGCATCCTGGGCAGCTATTACTATTTCTCGAGGGGTATACTACAAAAGTATGTATGTATTTACTCAAAATAAGGACACCATAATAATGCTATATAATTAAATATGCAATTATTTTCATTCTGAAAGATTCCAAGACTCTTCATAAAAAGGTAATTCTTTCCCTAATATTGTAATGTCTCCATCTTCAGCAATGAACCGAAGCAAAATTTTGTGAGCTGCGCCAAGAATACCCAGAATGGAGTGTCCTATGACCCTCTGTCCCAAGGCAGAGCATTGCCTCATTATTGTCTAAAAGAAAAAGAACCATCATTAATAGCATGATTTTGTACAGCTCTAGAAATAAATGAAATAGGATTTTCATCTAAATAGGTCACTTCCTATTTAAATGATATTAAAAAAAAAAAAGAAATTTATGAATAGTTCGGAGAACGAGAAAGAAGACCAAAATTTAGGGGTGTCCTATGAAATGAGCAGCCAGCAGTTTCAAGTGAAGTGCTTCAAAGAAARTATTTTTTCATGCTTCTCTCTTTGCACATAGTTATTTTCAGAGTGCCTGTCACAGCAGTTCAGTAACAAGAATGTGATCTAAGGATATTTCTACTGTTGGTTATTAAACATGATAATGTGGAGAAAATTTCCCTATTAGAAAATTTGTACACCATTAATTCCAGGGAACTGTAGGAGTATTTCAAGAGGATGATCACACATGTATATATTTATCCTGTTCTTACGTTATTTCTTACTCACCTGTCACTGATCAACATCAGAGACATGATACCCAAACAGACTTTTCATCTGGCTTGTGTGACTAATTCTCATATTCCAATACCTTTGTTTCCCATTCCTGCTTTATGTATTAAGAAATCTCAGCCCATAAGCAAGTCACAAACACTGTTAAACTTATTCATGCAGTATGCTGTTTTTATTATGCATAAATTCATATAAGGCCCATTTCTCAGCTCTATACTCTCCTAGCAGTATTAATACTAAAATAGGTTACAATAAACCACAGTGCAGGTAAAATGTAGCCTCCTGGCCCATTTCAGACTTGAAGGACAACTGGGGTTGAGGCTAGGGGTAARAGAGAGGGAAAGGCTACAGCCCCACAGGGAGTACAGCCAGACAGGCCATGCCAGGGACAAGGAAGTTATAACCAGACTGGTTCTAGGATAATGCGGCCTGATGGCCTCAGCCTCTGGATTTTGGGCTGACAAGGATGATTAGAGTTAGGGTTAAGGCTAAGAGAAGTTTTGTGGGAAATGCCTGATTATGCTTGACATTAAAACTCTAGGATGTGCTAAATAATGCTAGCATTTTTTTWTTCTGTTTTAGCTTATATTATATCTATTAGAGGTTTTTTTTTAGAAAAAGAAATATGCCCTGCCTCTTGCAGAAGAGATTTATGTTTAGAGTTTAACAACACAATAAATTAAAGTAATAATTTATGAACACTTCTCTCATGTCAATCAGGAGCTAAAAAAATCCTACTAGAATTTTACAGGAATATGTGTGTATTCTGTATTTGTTTTTTACAAAACAACTACTTTYCTAATTATGCTTATTGGACAGAACACATCAGGCATTCCTGCAATCATGTGTTGGTGGCCAAACAAYGCACTATTGCGCACAGGAGCACAACTGTAGACCACTGTTGCATAAATAACTAGTAAAGATATAGTATTGGAGAGCCCATCTGCACCAATCACATTTTCTCCTGTGTTTATTTCATTAATAAAATATAAATATATGCATTTAATTTAAAAATTTATCTAAATAACATTGGCAAATTATAGTTTATGCTCTTTACCAAATACAATACTTTATTAAATACTAAACTTGATTGAAATAAATAGTTTGCACAGCTCACTAAAAATATTTGTCTCTAGTCTATTTGAAGCAGGAGATTTGATAGATTTGCCGTGAAAAAGCTATGAAATTTTTTAAATTTTTGTGATTGATGTGATTACATTTTTATGTGATTTATGTGATTCTTTTTTATCCATTGCCAATGCCAGAATATATCTACAATACATATACATATACAATATATAATATATACACAATACATATTCAATGTATGTCTATATACAATATACATGTATTTATATATTTATATACACATATATACATATTTTATATGTACATACATATATACATATGTACACACTAAATATATGCATGTATATGTTACGTATATATATATTTGTACAAAATGTATACGTACTATATACATACTATATACATATATATATATATAAAATAATTTCTTCAGAACCAGTGGATTAAAGCTGGAATCATTTTCGTTCTTGTTCTTGTTCAAAAGCTACAGGAAATCATTGAGAAGCCCAAAGTCTGATATCCAAAAATTGTACCCGTTATGTTATGTTGGACACAGAATTCAGCATACACATAAGGGCACAAATAACTGCCCCAAATACTTCACTGGCTGTTTAGCCATCTGAAGCTATATGGTTGTATCCATGTATTAAAAACARTATAGGATTCTGGTGTGCCTAGCTGTTCATTCTGAGATTTGCCACAGCAGAAAGCATCTTTCATTGAATTCAAACTAAGAAATGGATTTGTAAGTGGAATTTTTAATACTAATTGACTTCTTACTCTTCCAACAATCAAGTGAATTTAGTTATTGTTAAAATATACTGGCTTGGCAAATCTAAGCACTAAAATCCTTCATCAAATAGATAAGGTAAATGTATTGAGTTACAAAATGTTCAGTTTTGCCATATTTTTGAGATCAAGATCCTTCTACAGACCGTGAAAAAAAAATCTTTCTTTTAACCTTACTTTGTAGAAGGCAGCCAAATAGGACTTCCAGCCCTCCTTTGAATATTTTTCTAGGATATGAATGATGTTACAAGACAATAAGTTCAAACAAAATAATGAGCTACAACCGTAAGTCTTATTCAAATTATTTTTTTCAGTGTAGTAGTACAATTTCCAGTTAGGTCTCCAAGTTCAGTKCAAGAAAGAGCAGAATAAACCTTCATTCTAACACCTACTCCTACCTTGTCCTTGTTTCCTTAGCAGAACCTTTTCTTCAAGGTAGTTCTTCTGTCTCTGCAGTTGTATGGCTGAAGTGTGTCCTTCATCTTCAGGTCTTAATAAAGTGGACCACAGTGAAACCCCAAATGAAAAGGACTCAATTTCTTGTCAGCTATTGCCTAGCCATGAATTCATTCAAAATCTGCCATTTTACAACCTGTTACCTTATTAATATGAGCATTTGGGACTTGAGGCAATGAGAATAAAAAATTTATGGCAATGTTAGCTCAATATTAAAGTAATTTGAAGACTATTTCAGAGGGTTTTTTTTTTTTTTTTTGAGCAATTTAGCTAACATCTGTTGATATTTTACCGTTCTTCAGTTCCCTATGACAGTGGATTTGGTGTTTATCTCTTTTGAAAACAGGGCTGCATACTTCACTGGGTACATTTTCCAGCCTTTTCAGTTTTGTCAGGCAAAGTATGCTAAATAAGACACATACACCACAGCCCCCAAGTGCAACATTTGCTTCGGTCAAATGGTACTAAGAACTGCCAAGATCAGATAATTGGCTCTACATTTGGTAGAGTCCCCAGTAGTCTTTGCCCCCTGCCATTGTCTGTAAGGGATGGAGGCAGCCCTTGGTCTCCTCAGCTCGGAAGCACAGAGGCACGTTGAGTTCTGCAGCTCTCACTGTCAGAGTTGATTAGGKGCCAGTCCGGCAGGAGAGGAGACAAACAGAGTTCTTCTGCAGATTAAAGTAAGAAACTACTGTGCAGATGATATTCACTACTGACTAAAAGACCAGATATGAAAGTTTGTGGATTACCTTATTAGTCACTCATTTGGCTCCTAACAGAATCGCCTAATAGATTTTCATAATGTCGGTGAAGCATTAGATTTTTGTTTACATTTTTTGTAAATACTTATCTTCCACTTGGGTCTTTTAACTGAGAATTACTGGAGGAGAAAAGAACAGTAAAATTTTACAATCTCAAATCATTTAATACTCTAAAGAACTTTGTCTGCATTTGGTCATCCCGAATGGTAGAACAGGTAACAGCTGCTCAGCTGCATTGAGAGTCTCAGGACAGATTTAATTAACTTTTTTTTTTTCTTAATTGCTTCTAGACCATACAGTGTGCTATCTCCACAATGAATTCCTTTTTTCTCTTTCTAGCAGCCCACAGTGTAAAATAGTCCATGAATGGCATTGTTTTGTATAGTTTTGTATAGTTTTGTATTGTTTTGTATAGTTTAGATTATTTATTTATTTATCTACATATTTATATAAGGAAGCATTTATTTTATTTTTGAGAAATTTCCTACTCCTAGCTTTAAAGGGCCCAGGAAAGGATCAGAAGAGAAGAGAGATGATGAGGCTAACTTTTGTAGGTGATTATGTATTCCATTTTCTGAGATATTTTTCAACTAGTATTTTACATGATTCTTATAATTGTCCAGAGCAATAATCATTGAATGCAGACGTGGAGTGAAACACAGCCTAACACRACTAGATTATATTGTCTTGAAGGCTGATATGTTCTAAAACTGTACATTACAAATGTTATTAATAGGGACCTGGGAATCAGCATGATGGGAGCATTTTGTAGCTGAGACACAAGGCAAATCTTCAGATAAGCATTTATTTATACTTAACTGCTATGAACAATCACAAACCAAGCTTTAATTCAGTRCACTGAGTCATGGGCTCGTGAGCTTTTTGCCATCAACAGGTTCTGCTGGCTGCAGGTTTTGATGTTCTTAGCCCCCGAATTCAAGCTGGTCAAGCCCACCTTAAAAGAGGGAAGCTGAAATCAAAATGTTCTTTCTTCCCCAGTCTCCACTGTGTATCACTGGTATTTATTCTTCCATGAACTGAGACCAGTTCGATCCACAGCATTACTTTTTCATTTCATATGTTCTGCCCTAACCAGGTGACTGTTATCTTGCAAGTGCTGGTCCATCCCAGCTTCTTCAAATGGGTTTTGTCTATTTGCAGGCTTGATGCCCATTATACGATTTCTATGAGAAGTTGCACACTGGGCTAGGCTAGCTTCGTTTTTCTTTTTTAAGCGAATATTATAAAATATTTTCCTTCACATCCTAAATCAAGCAGTCTACATCAGAGTTCAAAGACAACAAGGAAAATATCACAAATTACTTTTCATGATATAACTGTTTTAGAAAGATCGAAAGCAAATAACCAAGGATATCATTCTTTGCAACCTTTAAAATGTTAGTACTTACATTATATATCACCTCAGTACCACAGCTCATTTCTAAGACCTTTGCKAAAATCAAAGTCATAGGACTCAAAACTTTTTAAAAAGTCAGTATTCAGCAGTTAAAATGCTAGTATGGAATTATGTGCACCTGAGGGGTATCACCATACCTTCTACTATCACCGTATTTTAAATGGGAGTACTATAGGCATGAAATCTGTTTTCTCCAAAGACATGGAGAAAGCATGATATCATGTGAAGAATCCTCTTCTCTTTAGGCAGGAACAAAATAAAGAATAGAAGGCAAGAGAACAAAATTGACTTGTTTGATAGAATTTTTTATATATTTTTATTTTACCTTAGAAAACCAAGCCTCTGCAAACATAGAGTYAAGTAAAGGGAGAGAGGAAAAATAACTCCCACCCTATGAGGGCATAAGGAACTGATTTAGCTTTAATGAAAGGCAGGGCAACGATATGAAATGGCTTATTTTGCACTCCATTTTTGAAGTGCAGCCATGCTATAATATTCGTTCTATACAACAGTCTCCTGTCAACACTCTTTAACTGGGGTTACCAGTGTGTGTGGGTGTACTGCCAGCRCAGTCAGCTCTGAATCCCTTCAAAGTCTTTATGCCCTCTGGATGAGGGGACAATCTGTACAGAGAGAGCTGTAGAAAATACCTTAATATCCACAGTATCTTCCCCTGCTTTTCTTTTAAGGTCCTTGCAGCAGAGGCCACCTAACACATCCCACTGTCATGGGTCTCCAGCTCCTCTATGTGGATGGCAACAGTGGCTGCAGCAGAAATAGTTAGTGGGTTTCAAGTATTTTGCCTCCACACCCTTTCTGCTTGCCCCTTTCTGTAAGACTGGTAGCAACCCAGAGGCTGATTGCAAYGTCATGTTGAATCAGGAAAACGTATTTTACCTTCCGTGAACCTACTGCACCTCTAGAGGGTTTGAATATTCTAGAAAATGTGTGAATTCTTTGAGTATAGTTGAGAACAAAAATATCCGAGATATTTTTGTCTTTTTTTTTTTTTTGTCTTTTGTAATTCTGCCTTTAAAAATATCCAGAATAAGGAGAAAAAACACATACTCTTTGAGATGTCTGCATACTTATACATTTTGAGAATATTTATGTCAAATTCTTTTGTAGTTATGAAGGTTATTTAGTAGAGTCAGCACAAAAAAAGGAAGGGACACATATATTCACAGCTTATTTTACAGTCACATTTGCTCAGGGTTCTCTTGTTATTCTGTCCAGAAAGTAGAAGAAATTACTTATCTCTGAATTTTGTTTTATCAAATCATACTTAAGAAGTATAGTTATTTAGACTTTAGACTTCATCTGCTACCAGTATTGCTAAGGTCATTTGTTTCTGTCATGCATGATTTTATATTCTGCTTAGAAACAGAATCTGAAAATGAAGGTATGTGCAGAAACATTCAAAAMATATATATTTTTTTTACATGCAGTAATCATGAAAGCAATTGGTACCCATAAATATTGTTTGCCTCTTGTATCTCCCACTGCAAAATTAACCTTAAAGTCTAGATTTAATCTGGGTGGTTTYTTTACATGCAGTGTTTAAGAACACAAGAAATTGCAGACATCTACATGCCTGTCATTTCACTAAATATTAGATATGCAGCTCACTTTGGCAGAAGTGCCTAGTTTTTAGCACCCAAATTTAAAATATCAGTCTTTGTGTTTCTTAGCATTATTCAACGTTCTTGTAGAATGAAATATTACTCACCTTATACCTTACACCTCCTGGAGTAGCTAGGCTTCTATTATTAATACTTCTTTGATTGAAAAAAATATTAATAATGGTTAATGTCCAAATGATGCACTCCACCAGAGAAAAAGCAGTAATATTATTTAAATACATGAATTGAAGTTAATTGAATTGTAGAAAGAATAGAGTATACTCATGCAACAGTAGCTCTATTCATATTTTATTCTTACAGTAACATATAATCTGTTTTAATTCCTTTGCTCTCTAACATAATTGCCAGTACAGATCAGTGCTTGTAATAAACCATATGAAACAAAATTTATCCATAAGTCTAAATCTATTAATATGCACTATTAATATAAACAATATAATAGATTATTAATTGATAATAGTCTATATGTAAGCTATAGATTAAGTAGTTCTGAATTAGAAAGACTCATCATCTAGATGGAAATGACTTTGCTCCAAAAAGACCTTTGAAGCACTGAAATTCATGAATAAAAATTTCATTAAAAGATCAGATCTTCTAGAAACCAAGAACTTGAATACATGCAAGATACCAGTACAGAAATAAAATGATGACAGGAACTGTAAGGACTTGCTCCATTTTCAGTATTATTACATGTTTAGTTACACCACTGCTTTAARACAGAAATAAACCTAACGCATGGCACCACTCCGACATACTCTTGCTAGGCACAGGGCACGTCAACTCACGGCAGCGCAGGCGGCTGTTGCTGTTCCATGTTGCCAGGCAGCTCTACCGTGCAGTTGTCCACAGGGGTGGTCTGAAGAAACCCACCCCTCAGGAAGCCTGGCACTTACTGGACCTTTTAAGATATATGCATATCATTTTCTGAATARTCACAGAAGGATCATTGTACATCAACTGTTGGAGGCATAGTAATCTGATTGGATTTTGAGTTACCCAAGCAGTACTTATTCATAGGAATTAATATAATGTCTGACCTTGTTTAGCTGCACACTCAGTTATCAATTTCTAAATATCTCATTTTTCAAATTATTATTTTGCGGTGGAGGAATCTCATTATGGGTTGATGAATTCAATAAACCTAGGGAGTTGAAGAGACCTTCACATGTAGTATGAGGCAGAGATATCTCATACAGATGAAATATCACAACAAAACCACTACAGCCATATTCTAAATTAATAGGTTATACACTGCAACAGATTTTGAAGTGAGAGACACTATGAGGTAGTAAATTGTTTTAAATCACCAATAATCACCTATCTTTCCACCTCTCTTTTGACTCAGCCAACATAAAAATTTAGGCTAGCTTGGGATTAGTCTGACACAAACTGTCAAATGCTTTACAGAASAGTATTTTATTTGTTTTTAATATTTATTGGAATATATCAAAACATCTAGCTGGTAAAATTGCCAATTCAACCACAGATTTCAACTCAATAGTGCTTGAAAAATATACACATAGCTTTATGCTTTCATTAATTCACACAGTCCAAGAATAGATCACACCAACAGATGTACACGAAAACTTACCTGCATAAAAAAGGGAAGGAGGCAGATGTCCTATCAGTATGTCACTAAGTKTAGACACTCAGTACAGTTTGCAATGGATCACATTCTTTTGACACATGCTTCTGATGCCAAAGTGCTCATATCAAACATGCTTTCCAACTCAAAAAATGGAATAGGATAGCATGGTACTTACCACAAGACAAATTTGTGCACAGTTGGATTGCACAATTACAAAATTGTGTTTTGAGGGGAAAGAAACAATCATTTACGAGTTTTGGTATATGTTTTCAAAATACATAGAATATCTACAAATATAATGGAATATTATGTCCAACAAAACCCAGGATACCTTAAAATTTTAAGGAGATCCCCAAGGATACTACTCTGAGCAGAGTCCAGTTATGCCAATTCTCTTCCAGAATATATTGAAGATATAAACACACACACACACATATATGTACGTGTACATATGTTAGAATGTATTGAAAAGAAAATTTCAATCTTCAGACGGGAATAATATCTCTTGACAGAAGCTGGTAGTCCTCCTATCAGTGCCAGTCTCTCTCCCCCATCTAACAAAGTTAGGTGGAGTAGCTAACGAAGTTAGTGACCACCATATAGCTGCCTAAATTGAAACTTAGATTTCACCCATGCTGCTGCTAATGAAATTCTGTATTTCTCTTGTAAGGAAAAACACACTATTTAAGCAAAATGTAGGCAGTTTAAGTTATCTAACACGAAAATTAGAAGGAAAACTGCTTACTGTGGATGGAAAACAAAAGAAAGAGTGTATTCTAGCCCCAGGTATGCTTTCTGTCTTGGAGATCTGAAACCTGCAATTGTGATGAAGTATTAATGGTGGGACTTTCCGAAATTTTTCTCTATTGGCATAGCACTACTCCTGAATTAGACTATGAAAGGCTAACCATCTGAATTCCAAGATGCTGAAACCCTTCCTTTCAACTAAAAGTAAAAATATTTTGACATTTCTGTATCACTTTTTCTGCCTTTTCTTCTGTGACTCCATTAAGACTAGTGTGGAGAGGATTTATGGTCTAACAAAAATCATGCTCTGTAAAATATATTTGCTTGACTGTTAGAGAAGCTGTTCTATCAGTTATAAAAAAGGAAAAAGGTCTAGAACACAGTGCAGTTCTTGGTTTCCGAGTTAGTATGTGCCATGTGGATAACTACCATTTCCATTCATCCATGGTAGGCTAAGGATGTTATTGTTTTCACACAATTACAGAATCATTAAGGTTGGAAGGGACCTCTAGAGATCATCTAGTCCAACCCCCCTGCTCCAGCAGGGACACCCAGAGCATGTGGCACAGGGTGGCATCCAGATGGGTTTGGAAGACCTCCAGAGAAAGAGATTCCACAACCTCCCTGGGCAGCCTGTTCCAGGGCTCTGTCACTCTCACAGTGAAGAAGTTCTTCCTGTCATGCAGATGGAACTGCCTGTGTTTCAACTTGTATCCACTGCCCCTTGCCCTATCACTAGCAACCACCRAGAAGAGTTTGGCCCCTTCCTCCCTACATTCTCCTCGCAGGTATCTGCACATGTTGATAAGATCCCCTCTTCTCCAGGGAAGACAGGCTCAACTCATTCAGTCTTTCCTCATACGATAAATGCTCCRGTCCCTTAATCATCTTTGTTGCTCTCTGCTGGACACTCTCCAGAAGTGTCCACATTTGCTTTGCTCCCATTTGCAGGTTCTGTATGTTTTCCAAATTCTTGAAGGCAGAAACAATATCCTCAGGTTCATTTGTAGAATATCTACCAAAATGAACAAATATRTACTAAAATATAATAAATTAAATTTAAATAATATTTTAAATAATATATTTAGGATTCCTGAGCACTAGATATAAGAGTTTCAACATGCAAGAATGCCTTATGCTTATTTTTGTACAGGTTAGCTAAGATAGAGAGAGAACAATAGGAAAGTTAGATTTCCCACAGATATACTCTGATTTCATATCACAATCTACCTGAGAATAAAAACTTTGAAAAACAAAATCTGTTTTTTTTTTTGTTTTTCCATTTCCATTTTCAATTTCAAAGTTATTCAGTTCACCTTTGACTAGACCRTAAACTGGATGACTATGAGAGGACCTGGACTAAACACAGAATTTGCAACGAAGCATCCTTCACTGCCAGCTATCCTGGAAATCTTAGACCATCTGCCTTCACAATGCACTTGTAGCTGATTATCTGCTTAAGAATTAATTAGGAACACATGTTAACTGTGTGATAGTAGAATTCTTGACATTTGTCTTATATGTCTTTTGAAAAGAGGTCATCACCCAAAACAGATACCAACATAGGATGAAGTAATGAAATGAGAGGCAGTCTCCATGGAAATTAAGATGTCTTGTTTGAGAATGATGCTTTAAAGCGTTACATGATAGTGAATAAGGTATCAAGAATAAGGCATTCATGAAGTTCCTCCCTTTATCCTTAATCTCTCTTCTCAATATGTGTAAGATAATACAGTTAAGTGCAGATGAAACCGTAGATAAAGAAGTAAAACAAAACAGTATAATGTAAATAGAAAACTCTGTGAGATTCAATTGCTTAACTGGAATATAWTTTTACTTTCTCATGATAGTTACATCTCTTTTAACTTTTCACATCAAAATAATGCTTGCAGTAGATAAGTTTCCTTAGAAAAATAGCAAATGTAATTTTGTATAAATGGCAATCATAATTTAAAAGTTACAGACAATTACTTGTGGGACTATCATATTTTGACTCTTTAAAGCAATGACTGGGGGAGCCTTTATGAGCATAAAGGATATAATCATCGTATCAAATCTGCTTATTGCACATACACTGAGTATGGTAAGACCACCTGTATGCTCCTCAGCACATTGTAAATGAGAATAAAATTGCATAAGCTTAGATTCTTAATAAATTGTTGGGAGCTCTTGAATMTTAGTAAAAACATAGTTCTGTTTCAGACTAATGTATCTTTTGAAATTGGAAGAAAAATGCATTTTTAAACCATTTTTTTCTCCAATATTTGCTGTCAAATCTATAAAGAGATTCAGTCATATGATAATGTTTTTGATGATTAATTCATTACTGTGGAAAATCCTTCCTATCCTTGATAATRACCTTTCTCTGTAGACAAAAGTCACCATAAATCACTAGAGTTTACAATTCAAGGTCATTTTAAAACATCTTTCACCGCTTTATATGCTATCTGATAAGATTTTGCACTGTTGTGTTAAATCTAGGTTTTCATCATCAGATTTACAGTTTATTTATAAGTGGTCAGTGACAATAAAAGCATCAGTATCATTTTATTGAATGATAAATCTTATAATCTCATCTTATGAATTAAATGCTCATTATGCTATTTAATTTGTGAGTTAAGTACTCATAAGATTAATTTGTGATTTTGCAGTTGACAGGGCAAGTATAAGAACTGCCTAACTGCCAAATAGCCTTAAGAATAACCACTTGCTAATTTCTTCTTTCCAAAAGATTGTCATATTTTACAGTATTCAGCCTGAAGGCTGATGCATGGTAATTGATCYTGGAAAAGCTTGGCATTTTTTGCAAAAGGATAATCACTGTGGAATTTTCTGTCTCGTGTGCTGTGCAGAAGGGCTGAACACCCCTCCTGGAGCAGCCTCCAGGATATCAGAAGAGTTATTTTACTATTGACACAATTTTCTCAACACAATTTTCTCTCCTACCCTCTTGCCACTTCCTGGGGCAATGTGTTAGAGTCAGACACCACTTCAATACAACTCAAACTTTCTTGTGTGCGGAAAAATAAACATTACAATTCATGCCAAAAACTTGGGGTAATTTTGATGTGAGCAAGAAAGGAGAATGTTAACATTGAACAGCAGCCTTATACAGGAGATAACACAAGGTGCAGGGCAATAGAGAAACAAATCTCTTTTGAGGGAATTTGTATTTCATCCTGAATTATTGGAAGAGCTTTTAGTATTTACAGCCCTGATAATTAAATCCTACTCTGTACAGAAATTTTCAACAAGTCAAATTATTAGTCAAGGAGAGGAGAAGCGAAGGAAATATCACCCATAATAGCAAGGCTATTAATGCAGATGTTYCTATAGATCTTTGGCAAATACGTTTATTTCTTCCATGTGTTTATGTCATGCTTATAACATAGACATATATGTTTAAGCATATGTATATTCACTTAGGCTACTCTGACAGGTTTCAAGCTTATACTTGTTATAAAAAGGATTTGCCAYTTCTAAAGAATCTGTGACTGACCATTAGTATTAGCTGTCTTTTTGCAGATTTATCAACCTATGTAGCCTTGTTTTCTCTGGAAAGAAAAGTCATACTGACTTGTACAGTTTGCAAAGAGTCAATTTAAAAAAAAAGTCCTCTCTCTGGTTTCTCCCAATAAATCATTAATATTCTCCCTGGGGAAAAAAAAAAAAAAAAAAAGAGAGAAGGAAAGAAAACTTGTGCTGAAGTTAACACTAAGTTCATAAGTACAAGTTAATTATTGTATAATGGTATTTCCTCCTGCACAATCTTCCATCAAGTAACAGTGTTTTAAGCAGTAGTGTAGATGATGCAGATGACAGCATTTCTTTCATTTTAACYGCTATTATCCAGTTTATGATCATAATTATTATTGAATGATGCTATACTTACAAAGATTAATCATTAGTTGGAGCAATAGAAGAACATATTGTACATTAGGAAATTGTCAGATTACAAAAGAATGAAACTTTCAAACAGAGAAAAAAGTTAAAAATTGCAGTGCTTGATAGGTCAGGCAAGAATATGAAAATGTATTTTTTTTATCATTAGGAATCTTTTGTGYTGATATGTAAAAATGGTAATGACTCTCTTCATCAAAACATTTCTTTAAGTTTATAAGAATTCTTTAAGTGCTAATTAGGTAGGAACCCATCAAAAATCCAATTAGGAACAATTAACCCTCATTTTCACTAATACAGGAAAAATAAAAGAAGGAAACATATTTGACAGAATGGAGACTTTTGCTGAGGTGTTTTACTTGCAATATAAGAGCACATCAAAGTATGTTACAGCACAAGAACTCAAAAATCTTGAATTACAGCTTTTCCTTTGTATAAATTAATCCTTATTCAAGCAGAGATAAGAWGTTCTTACAAACAGTTAGGGATATATCCTATCATGTCATTTTATTAGGAAAAAGTCCTGAGAAAGCAAAATCTTTTTGCAATATAGGGCAAATACAGCCTCAATTATCATCACACATTAGATGTTTGTGTGTGTGGTGGTGGTGCCAGTGCTGCAGGGGAGTGTTTGAGCATATTTTTCCTGTTCTTTATTAATATAAACACACTAGAGAGCAACTGAGTAACAATAATAATTTGCATTTGCCTATTCTTTCTTTTYTTAAAGCTCTTTGCAAACAAACATATTACTCATCAAGACACTTGCTTTATAAGGGCAACCGGCACATACTGCAAGGCAAAATGACCTCTCTGTTTCCTCTATTGGTGAAAATTTATTCTCATTTGCATATGCTTCTTATCTACCTGGGAAGATACTGTAACTATGAGCAAAATGCYTTCCAGAAGCCAGTGAATTGTCATGAGGAGCAAGAGCACTGTTTTTCTGACAAAAATTAATTTCCTCACCAGAAATTAAACAAGAGTCTTCATGACTTTGGGTATATTCTTGTGGGGACTTACCAATAAAAGATGACAAAGGAAAGTCTGTGGTGAAATACAATTTTGATAAAAGACTCCGTTGTCATAGATGATTCCATAGTAAGTAAAAACATAGAAGACAACAGCAAAGAACCAAGCAGGCTATGGCTGATAAAAGCAATTAATTGCTTACTGCATAGCCTTGTCACAGTTCTTGTCACTGATTCATAGTAATGCTTCTCTGTGCATGGTTTTGTTTTCTCTTCCACTGTCATTTTCTTTCAATAGAGAGTTGCAGAAATTAAACAGCTTTTCAACTGATTACCATTACTTAAAAAAAAAAAAAAGCCTACAGAATATCTAACTGAAAACTGTACTGTGTTAGAAATGTTTCTATTTTATTACACTTTCTGTAGCTCTGCAAAACCACATGTCCCACACAGCACACATTTTTCACACAACAGCTTCCATCTGAACRGCTTTAGCTGGCCCAATATTTTCAAAAGTCTTTCTTTGATTTCCTGCGTCTTGCAAATGTAATCAGATCATTCAAATTGATTAGCATCTGTAGAAATGTCATATCTTCCACAACTTTCAGAAGAAATTGAACTGTTAAAGATGTTTTAAAACCCCTTCAACAAAGCAACTTCTACCAACATAAATCTCATTTTAATTGAGGTAGGGTCTAAAGTTGACTATAGTTTCTCTCCTTTGTCCTTGAAGGCTATGTTTGAAGATGACAGCTGACCATCATTGCACTGAAACCCTCAGAGAGTCTGCAAAAGAGGTAATTTTCCCTGATGAAGGCACATGTAAAGCGAAGTGTTAATCTCTCAGTACTCGAGGGGATTGTCRCTCCTTCCACCTTCCCCCCATCTCAATCTTTGTAATGGTAAGAATATAATCTTACTAGATTTCTTGCTAGGGCACAGATAACATCCCCAACTGTTAATTTGCAATATTAGATAAATTTATTGCTTAAATGGTGCAGTTTTTAGTTTCTGATCTTTTCTGCTACGAAGACAAGAAATATGCATTAGATAAAGATGAGARTAGGAGAAGCAAACTGGAGAAAAGAGTCAAGTCACTCCATTTTAGGAAGGCTAACATATTCTAAATAATTCAAGCTTTTCGTACTCCTTCTCTTTTCCATGATTCTCCAGCGCCATCCAAATAAAAGGTCTCAAGGCTTAGGTTAAGAGTAGATTCTGTACATTAGGTTATTGTAACTTCCACAAGACATTTATTCTATTTATGCTAAGTAAATTTCTGTTCATTGTGTCCATYTTCCATTGTGAAGTCTACCTAAGTGATAACTGAGGAGATATGTGATAAGTAACTCAACCACACTTTCAACAAAATCATATTTTTTTCACTTCTTAAATTCAAACCAGGTTTGTAGTGGGCCTGTGAAGAAAAGATACACAAAAATAATTGTTTTCATCTACTCTTAGCTAATAGTACCAAATTCTCAGCCGTAAAGATTAGCATAATTTTACTTTCAGAATGATAAAATCTCTGTAGCAGTTATGGCGTCTAAAACAATAACACTGTCAAGATACATCTGTGATACATTAAATATATTTTAATTTCTCTGAAACAAACTGAAATCCATTGTAGAACTGTAAAGATGACATAAATCTAAAACAAACAAACAAACAAACAAACAAAAAAACCAACAATGGCCTTCGGCAAGAAAGTAAGGTTAGCTCCTTGATTCTGGGAATTCACCATGAATGCTGCAAAGGTCCTGTCAGGGCCCTGAGCACCGTCACCTTTTTGTCAGAATGGTGACATTTGTTTCTGGAGGTGGGTAGGAGAGGGTGTTTTTACCAGTATCTTGCTAGAAAATGTTTTCTTTCCTATTATAAAATGGWTTAGCCAAAGTTATCCATGGTCCTGCAAGCTAAATCCTAGATAATCATAGCACATTGTGTGGTGAAATGTATGAAGAAAGAAGAAACAAGTCCCATGACGACTTGCTGCAGAGAAATATGGAACGTGCAGCGTCAAGCTACTACTTTCACACATTAAGCTCTCTTCTTTAATTGCCTTTATATATAAATAAATAAATAAATAAATAAATAAATATATATATAAAACATGACTAAATTGATTCAGATTGGATCATTGGATCAATTGCTTTACTATATCTTTACTATTTTAGCTACTGAATAAATTTAGGTGTAATCAGCTCCTTGTAAAGGAGTTTCCAAGAGGAAAAGAGATACTTTGGAGGAAACAGAGAGGATGTCAAGGTAATAGCAAGAATTCACAGTGTCCTGGGACATGTGTCCCTCTACAGAAGTGTTATTTCAGAAGGCTGAGAAATTGTTTACATTGGAACAAAAAACAATGACTATTAATGATAAGTTATTTTTCCTGGACAAAAATGGGGTCTGACTTCTGGAAATTCCTGTTTTAAACAGGTTTGAAATTTTAATCAAACTTCCTAGACCTGTGGTAACAGGCCTTTCCCATCACCACCTTCCATCACATTGACTTTGAAGCAATCCTGAAATKAATACAACAATTAGCAATGCTTAATCGCTATTATAAACCGCCCAAGAGCAGTCACTGCAATAAAACTGGCATATTAAGAATATGAAAAAAAATAATTGAAGGTGCAACTAAACATGATTAACGATCAGACAACAGCTTCCACATGAAAAGAATATTAAATAGTTTTACACTGTGGTCAGAGTTAGGACCATTAATGTGCTGGCTGGTTTGTTTGCCTAAAGCCCAGGACAAGGAGACTCAGAATCTTCATAGACACGAAGCACTCTTTGCTTTCCATTTGATAAAACTATTTTTTCACACTTATTTAAAAAATATACATATAACGCTACAGTATGCTAGGATGGATCTGAGATTTGGTGAGGCAGTTTTCATAGAAACTATATTATCTTATGCTATACCTGAATTTCTTTTATGGAATAAAATTTGGCATACTTCTGATAGAAATTACTTTGTAAAAAACCACATCACTAGCTTCAGGAGTGAAGATGGTCTTGTAACCTTGTATTTTTGAGGCTAGAACTTAATAATCAGTGTTGTAGAAAAAGACATTTTTCTACAAAAGAAAAGACATTTTTGCCTCTTAAGACCTATTTATGGAATAGAGAGGGAAAGAGAGAGAAATTTTAACTAATTATCTTGAAAAATATTTTAAAATAAAACATTTGTGCAGAAGTTATTACTGTCTGTTGTTCCATTTTTTTTGGAGTTACTGAAGAACTACCTATCAGATACATATTCTTATCTAAATTACTAATGACATTTTTTCAGAAGGGTCAATGTGTTCAGTATGTGCCTTATTCCAATATACCCAGCGAGATTGTGATTTGTAGTATTTTTTTTTTTTTTTTTTGTATACGACCCTAACATCCTGACCTAACATGAAGACCCTTAAGTAGATACTCCTTTTAATTTAGTTTAGACTGTGGAAAACATTTCTGAGTGTGTATATTTTTATGTTTATCAGTAATGATATACGTGTCAGTTTTACAATTGAAAATCATTGCATATGCTTACATTATTAAAGCTGAATAGTAATAATAATGATAATGATAATGATAATGATTGAACAGTTTGGATGTTTTTTCCTGTTTCCTCTGTCTTTCCCTCTCATTTTCCCCTCCGTGCTTTCGCATGCTCTTATGGAGTCCATCACATTTAAAGAAATACTGTCATGATCAAGAAAATATATTGAAATTCTTAAAGCAGTATAGAGACGAGTGGAAAATATAATATTGCTTTATGTACTACCTTCATTTTCTTTCCTTTATAAAGCCAGAAACAGTGTTTGTAATCTAACACATTTTCAATATCATTTATAAGATGTCTCTGGCAATGTAACTGTGTCAGTTTTTAGTTATTTTAGATTATAGTAAAAGATTATATTACAATGCCTTTTAGATTATAACAAAACAGACTCGCCTGTGCTGAGGACACAGGCGTAGCAATGAGGAGTGAGCCTATCAAAAAGAGTCTGACATTAGCTTTGGTAGACTAATGTGTTTAAAATAAGGTTTTCTTTGTTGTTATTTTGAATTGCAAATAAAATCAGAACACTAAACGGACTGTTGTGGTGCTGGATGTGTCTACATTTTCTCAGTAGCTACAAAGAAATGAATTGATCTAGGCTGACTCAAATGARACTTCCAATTTAAGACATATGCTGTGGAAGATTAAAGAACTTAATGAGACACAGGAAATTAAATTAAATCTGCCAAATTTCACATAAGTCCTCTTGATCAGCTATAGTACACGATAGTTTTTGGTATATTCAAAGAAAACTTGTCTGATGAATAATTTTTATGAAGGTACCCTCCTTTGCTAGTGAAATTTTAAAAAGAGAAGGCATGGCAAATTGCAGATTATGTCTTTAATTTAACTTCATATTTGCACTTTTTTAAGGGTTTGTTTCTTGACTTAAAATTACTTGCAATTAATGTGAACAGGATTGAGAGCTCTAGCTGCTAATGCCTTTTATTCGCATACACTATACAGTGAATATATTACCTGCTCCATCTTGTTTTACTTTTTGTTGCTGGTGTAATGAAATACGCAGAAGTGGACATAATATTATTAAAGGAATGAAACAAGTAAAGGACTTATGCCTTGGAGACCAAGTTGCTTATTTTGGTGGAAGCAGCCATAAAATGCCAAGAAATATATTGCTGCTCTTATTCTCAGTTTTAGAAAACCTTCTTGTTTTCTTTTGCATATTTTCTTTTAGTTTGGACTTTTGGATCATTTTCCATTTTTTTTTTTTTTTTTGTAAGTTTTAAGACTTTATTCAAATAAGGTAGATTCTTCTGGTCAAGAGTCTCATGCACTCATTAGCATAATGGAAAAAATCTAAAAGATTATACATATAAGAGCCTCCTGGACAGGAGGTATACATTTAAATCCATAGCAATTATGTAGATTGTAGGCATAATAAACAGCCACAGGAGGGAGGGAGAGACAAACAATTATTTTAATGAAGAAGGAGAGATTGTGATTAATGTTAAATGCTGCTCAAAGTGAGATATTTGTGGTAAGAATGAAATACAAGACTGGACTTGTCTTCTGAGCACACAAGTTCACTAACAAAAATAAATAGGATATTCTACATCAATAGAAAAAAATCCATAGATTTATGAAGTTGCAACAATATGTTTACTTTAAACCAAATCCATGAGACATTTCTCTTTGGTTTTTAATTGGATTAACTGGATTTTAATTGATTTATTCTCTCGAACTGATGTYCAAAGCTAACACTAAAAGCTGAAACATGGAAACATGCTGCCCAACTAAGAATAGTAAATCATTATTAACCACTTAAATACATCACGTTGATGAAAGATTCCTACTCATAAGAACAAAGTTGCAACTGGTGATACAGCCAAAACTATTCTCCATCTCTACATAGAGAAATAATGTCTTTCTCCAAAGAAAATAAACTGAAGACTGATGAAAGGCAATAAAATTAGTAAGGTGAGGAGTTTTAAAAGTGGAAGCTTCAACTATGGGCACTCAACATAGAAGCATAAATTAAGATCTCCAGCCTCACTGAACAACAGATGTTGAGAGAGAGAGAGAAAATTTCGAAGGCAGTTCAGAATAAGATGATAATTTAGATGGCAAAAAAGCCCTTCTTTTACCTCTGTGAGTACCCTAAAAATCCTGGGCCTCTCTGATATGGATTCTCTATCCTCCTTCTGTTTATATTTTTTACCATTTTTACATGCAGGCACACCCTAGTATTTTTCTTTCTGCAAGATGAACAAGGCCTGGTGAGAGCAACACTGAAATAGGTGAAAAAAAAAATAGAAAAAATAATTAGCTTCTCTATACCTTGCTCACTTTCATAGATGGAATATATAATGGGATGCACACCTCCCTATAAATGTTTTTATTGCACATAGCTGAGATGAGAATATCTGAAGATGCTACTGTAATATGATTAACTATGTTTTCAAAAATCTATGTTTCTAATGCTAGTGTTCCTCTAAAATATTATTATCAGATAACCTGCTCTTCTGCATTCATAATACTTTAATTCACTGAAGAAAGCAGTGAAGAAAGCAATTTATTTTATCTCAGGAATAGTGTTTGTGTCTAAACCTTTATACAAAATGCTAAGAAAAGGTTAATAATACCTAACAGTGACAACGCACGGAAGATTGTAAATGCCATTTTGCCATTTTTTAAATTTGACAACAGACATATTATCTCTAGCTCTTTATTGTTTTCATCTTTAAGTATTGCCATGTCAGTTGATTCTGGATTGCTTTAAAAAAATCTGTCAGTCTTTGGTAATTAGCTGATTAATCAAATTTGTCACAACTCATTCTGCTGATTTTTTTTCTACTGAAATAGATCTTACATTTAACTAATGGATGATAGTGCTGATAGCAGAGGACATGTTAATCACTCTGCACTGATGATAGATGGTTTGCTTGTTTGATTGAATTGTTACTTGACAGCATATTGTCTTCAAAGGTACCGTTTTAGAGATTCRGAAGTGGATGGTATGTTGTGGGGCAATACAAAAATCATCTGCTTATTTGCTGGAATTGTCAGTAGTTCGTAACAGACCTATCTTTTTTTCCAAACTGCAATTAGGAAACCAAACAYCTGAACCATGATTCTGGAGATATTTTCTTCTCATCCTTATGTGCACCTTTATACATAAAACCACCAGAGGTTATACGGAACACAGATAAAGTTAAARGCAAGAAGTCTGGCATACAAGTAAGATGAAGTAGAAAAGCCTGATATTTATTTGAGGTACATTAGCAGAATCCAGAGTGGAGTTAGGGTGCTCATAAATAAACAACAACATGGTCAGAGCTGTCCTGATGTTAATAGCCATGCCTCATACACACACTGCAGTTCTGTGAAAGATTCAGCAAATGCAAGGACAAAGTGACTGAGTTGAAAACCCTTTCTTGATGTTTAAGCAGATTTTTTGTATGGACACCAAAAATGAAAATAAAAAAATTWAAAAAAAGACAAATATATTCTCTGCAGAGGATGTATATTATTCAATACATCCACTCACAATGTGAAAAAAAAACCAAACATGAAGAACAGCAATAAAACTTGCTGATTATATTAAGTTTTTCAGGATAGTTAAGACACAATCTGAATGTGAAGAATTGCAGAATCTCCTTACAACAGTGAGTGATTAAGCAATAAAAAGGCAATATGGAAATTGAATATGGGTAAATACAAAGTATCTTTTCCTCCACTCTATCAGTTTTAAGCTTGCATGTATAGTAATGGGCTCTGAGGCTATTACCTCTCAGGAATGAGACCTTTGAAGAGTTATGACAAATAGTTCTATGAAAATAACAGCTCACTAGCAAGCAGAAGAACAAATTGAATCCTAGAAATTACTAGGAAAGGCATAGGGAATAAAATAGAGAACATCATTACGCTGCTGCAGAAATAGATGGACTCCATGGAACATCACACACTAACTTTCCCYCTCTTTGTCTCAAGAAATTTATAGTAAAAATGGAAGGATTTAGTGACGGACTCCAAGGACGAACAAAAGTATAGAACATGTTCTGTATGGAGAATGATTAGTTAGATTAGCCTTAAAAAGTCATGAATAAGGSAAGAGACCATGGAGATCTATTTAATCATAAAAGACCTGAAGAGCTGAACACTGATAATGAACTATCACTCCATTCACTACAAGGAGCATCCTACTAGAGGGCATCCATAATAGATAGCAAGAAATGAAACTTGCAAGTGGAGGATTTAAATTAAAAATATGTATCTCTTTTCTCCTTTAGCAGTTGAATTCTTTAYCGTGGGATTTTCTGAATGCTAAAAGCTTGCATGTGTTAAATAAATATGAGAAATTYGGGGAAGAAAAATACATTCAGAGCTATTAAACACAGACAACTGTCAAGAGTTGTCAGCAATTTGAAATGGTCATACTTATGGTCTCCTTAAAACAGTTTTCTCTAAGAGCCTCATAATTCCACCCTTTAGCTCACTTTCAGTTTTCTTCAATTTCTTACTTGCCTCTGCCTTTTTTTTTTTAATTTAATTAATAATGTATACAATATACATTGTGTAAATACATTTCACATATTCTCCTACATTCTACTTACGGAAGTGTTTGTACCACTGGGGCTTATTAAGCTCGCGTGGTTTCCAGAGCATATAAAGAAGCTTGGCACCCTTAGCTATAAATATATATATATATATATATTTAATAAAAGTATCCCAGAACCTTTACGCCTCCTGATGACTGTTGATATTGGTTTATGAATTTTGTTTTTTTCCTAGCTAAAGAGGGAAAATGAACAAAAACAAACAAACAAACAAAAAAGACTTATTCTGTTTTTTGAAGATTAGTGAAGGAATGGACTAGACTGGAAAATGGGGTATAATTTCCCCATGGAAGACTAGCTMGTAATGTTCAGGAGCATAACAACAAGGAAGCATACGTAAGCAAAAAAAGTACTAGAAAAAAAGTAGTGGGAGCAGCTTTGGAGTTTAGCATCCCAGAGAGGGCTTTTAGTGGCTAGAAATAAAATTAAGGAACACCATCRTCTTCCTCTTGCCCTTACGAAGTCTCCTAGAGGATTTTCCTTCAGAGCCTTAGACTGTGCTGACTTTGCAAGAGTTAGTTCCCTTAGCATGAAAGGAATTTAGGGACAAGTGAGTTGCAAGGGAAGTAGCAAGAGACATCTGCTTACACGTAAAGTAATAGGAAAAGACGGAGGGCAGTCCTCAGGCCTAACATAAGGTACTGCCTTATATATGCATGAATCTTGGCGTGACTTATTTCTCTAATTCTATTTTTTTTAATTTTCTATTTCTTATCTGTAGCATACAAATCAATTCTATTGGCACAATTAAAAATAAATTGGAAAAAAAAAAACCAAGACTTTACATGGTCATTTAAACCTTTCTGCTCATATTTTTGGATTTCATTGAATATGTACATTGAGAACCACAATTCTGACTGTGACCCAAAACATTTGCTTGTTTTTGGAGTGGGTGATGCGTATGATATGGCTTAAGAAAGCTTAAGAAAAGATAAGTTGAAGAACACAGATGATACATTTTACAAATTGATTAAAAATGAAACATTCAGAATTTAATTTGTGTGTGATACTCAAGTCTTTCAAGGAATTTTTACTAAGTCTTTTTAACATATGAAGCATGTTAAGGTAAGAATAATGCAGAAATCTTATGATTTATGGATTGAAGAGGGTAGAGGCAATATTGGTTTGAGGGACAGCAGGAGATTATTCCTCTTTTTCCCATTTACATCAACTGACAGTCCATTTCAGCAGTCACTGACACCTAAGATCCAGTCTATTAAACACTAAGTCTGCACATACTGCTAGTTTTAGCTGTTTTATCTGGGGCTAAATCTACACTAATCCCTGTGGTTGAATTGGAAATGGAATTTGAAAGGGGCCGGGAGAATTCAGACTATTGATTTACAGGCCAAGGTTCACTGAAGTTGCTCTGTTACTAACGAGGACTGATTATTTTTCAAATGCATGAGATAGGCCAGATATTATCTTTGTGTTACTCCAGCACACCAGCCTGAGGTATCTGGGAAATTCTTCTCATACCTTGAAATAAAAAAGCATTCCTCTTTCTAAGGGCAACTCCTTTGATTTTTGTGTGTGCTCTGCAAGGAATGGCCTCCTTACCATTACAGTATATACTCTTTTCTCTTCTTTTGTCCTCAGTAGTTAGACTGTGATGTAGTTACAACAAGGTGTAAGAGAAAGGAAAAAGCTTGGATACAAAAACTTCGTGGAATTAGAATTCAGATCTGAAATCCATGGTAGTGCTTCTCTGTACAAGAATGAAAAAAGCAACTCCTAAACACATGGGAAGATATTCTGAGGTACATTTTGTTGTGCTAATGAGAACAGTTGTAGTAAAATGTATGTGAGCATTTGCACAGCAGTTCCTTTAGAAAGCACTGTGATATATTGGAATATATATTACCCCTTAATATTCTACACTGAAAAATTTTGTAAGAGTGACTACAAATAGGAAGATCTGACACTGTTATGGTGGGGGAAAATCTTTGTGATGGTTAGTAAAAGATACAAGCAGAAATCTTTTGGAAGAACCTGTTGCCAAGGAAGAAAAATCATAAAATGAGTCTTTCACAAGTGCTGTTGGACCTCTCTAAACTACAGATTTTTTTTTAATATTGAGGGYTATCTCAGATGCTGCATCTGAGTTTTTGGACTTTTTTTTAGTATTATTTTTCCATAACAAAATRGCTTTCTTGCTCTAATTGAATTAGGGAATGTCCTGCCTAAAATTTTATACTGAGATATACATAATTAAAGGACTTGTGAACCTACCAGGAGGGGAAAGGAGGGTAAAAATCATTTCAGTCTTTGAAAATCAAYCTTTTATTATTTAAGATGTGGTGATCACTGGAAATGGTAATAGTATAACACATGGAGATACATGCTTTCTATTTTAAATAATTTTAGGGCTTTATTTAAGTGGATTTCAAGTCCAAAAAAGAACAAACATCTGAGAACAAACATCTGAGAAGTTCAGAAAGAGCTTCCAGTATTTGATGGTGAGGGAGAAGATCTACCTACTGCAAGTCTCCTATATTTAGTTCATTTTCTCAAGACGAAAGAGAAACAATATTAAAGGCTTCCTTTCTTAAAATTATTTCTAAAATTCTTTTTTTTTTTTTTTTTTTTTTTTTTAAGCTATGCAATTGAGAAGATCTTGAAACCAAATTAGGCAGGATTGGGTTCCGGTAACGGCCAGCTGGGTTGAGGCCATTAAAAGCCAATCCTGGCACATTTATGACAAAGGGCATCCTGTTGGGCTAGAAATTAGTAAATTGCTGTGAAATTACAAGTAATTAGCCACCGCCACTTTCACAAACCCTATGAAAATTATTAAAAGACATCTAACAGCTGTTGGCTAATAGAAAGAAATAGGCTAGTTACTGCAAACCATTTTAAGTGCCACGAATAAAAGCGTTAGCATTCTATAAAGAGAAGCTGCTACCTGACAGCAGCAAGAACAGAGCTGGCAATTCTGAGGACAAGGTGTCATMAGAAAAGTGAGTGCAAACCAGCAACCACCATATGTTGGAGGAGGAATTTCTCTAAAGGGGTTTCTCATATACAGGGACCAACTCAGCTCAGCTGAGCCCTCATCSATTTGAAATTATTAGCTGCACAGTGGCATTAGACATAAGTACAGCTCTCCATACATACCCATGTCYGTACATACATAAGCAAGACTCGCTTCTCTCCTGAAGAAAGCTAACACTGCTGTTAGCTCTTTTAGCACTGTTCCGTACACCCATAAAGAGCAGGTGTTTCCTAGTCTCTTGTGTGACCTCCTGGAGCGTGTTATATGGACAATATAGCATAAGTGCTGAAGAAGCCATATAATCTTTCTAACAGAAGTGTTACCACAGTTGTTTAAATTGCACTTTGGGTTTGTTTTGTTCTTTCCTYGCATGTGCTAGCTGCATGTTTCTAACACAAGAGTATGAGTTCTCAGGATAAACGGCTAATTACAGAAAACTTGACATCCCTCTCTAAACCTCAAATTAAAACAATTATTTGCACCAATGGGGAAATGCTGCTGTGCATGTAGTTAGGTCTTTAACTTCATAATTATTATATTTTCTTAGCTATTGTCTTGATCCCTGAATTAAACAACAAGCTGTGACAGTGCCTTACAAATCTTAGAATAAGGATTATACAGTGCCATTTCATTGTTTGAAAAGATTTTCTTTTCTACCCACTAAAATCACTATTTTTACTATGCAGCAATGCAGCTTCAGACAGAAGATAAATACAACTTTTAAGGAAAAAGGATTAATTCTCTAAAATATTACTGAAGTTTTACTCATAATTTTAAGAAGCATCCTATGACAAAAAGCAATGATATTCTTTAAAAAGGTCCTTCTAGAAAGTCCTATTCAATATCAGCAAAATTTGAACTGTAATATCTGAACYTTAGTCAAAAAATAAACTCTCAGCACATTTAGGATCACTGAAGTAGACTTCACTGAATCCCAGCTCTGAAAATATCCTAAAATTCTCATATAGCAGGAGTGTATTCACAATCTCATTTATGATATTGCTTTGCAAGATGGAAGAGTTCTTTTGTCTTAGCAACAGAAAAAACATTTCCCTTCTTGACCTTGCTCAATCATTTTCATTGGGAGCTAAAAGCTAAGGTTTTAACTAAAAAAATAAAAAATAAAATTCCCCTTTCTAGTTTGCCAAGATAAATTTCTTAAGTAATTCCATTAGTGCTCTGTAAATGTCACATCTTGCTACATGGCAAGGTTGATAAGCTGTGAAGGCTGCTATATAGTCAGAACACAACTAATTTCCACATCTCACTATTCTTTTCTTGACTTCTGATTTTCCCCTGATTAAGAGAGATTTGGACATCTGTCACTGAGACACTTTTCTGGGCTACTCACCTTTCTAAGCTTTGGATGTTGCAAGACCTCATTTTCAGGTCAACAGGATCAGTTAGAGCAACCAAATTCTCTTTTTTTACCTCAAACTGACATTTAGTCTGACTTCTTACTCTGAACTGAAAAATATGTGGGTATGAGTCCCTGGCTGCTAGGCTGCAACTTCTTTGTATTTTGTTATGACCTCTGGGGAGGAATGACATCTGAAGTGAATAATCCAAAAAGAAGCAGAGTGACAAAATATTGACATTCCTTATTTGCAGATCATACCAGTATTGAGCAATGCCTACTTTATTGAGGGCTTGCTATTTTAGATATTCTAGAACCTCTAATGATTTGCAGCTTTTTTGTTTGATTTTGTTGTTATTGTTGTTTATCTTTTTTTCCTGTGGATACTATTGAATTCAGTTAGCCAAGGCGTTACATATGGACAGCAACTCAAATCAAGCTCTTATCAAAATTTTAGTTTCAGATGCTCCTGTATGCTGCAGATTGGTTCCAGATTAGAACTGCCTGTGAGGTAGGAAATCAAATTTAAAATCCAAGCATCTCTCCMCTCTGAAAATAATTTGATATTAATATTTAGTTGGGCTTTGGAATCTTTGATACTGTACTTTTTTTTCTTCATCTTCTAAATTGAATCAGCCAGCTTTGACTGGAAGAAAAGATGTCAATCTTCTTACTGCCCGAAAAGCTTTCTGTGGAAATGTAATCTTGATTATTCCTGATTCCATGTGCACATGCCTTTCACGAAACCAGTTGTACTCATTCATATGTAGTAAGGTAGTGTTCCTAAATAGCAATTTATTTTCTCAATGCCTGTGCTGTGACATTTGCTGTATTATTGGTCTAGGAAGAGATGAGTGGAAAGGAAAAGTCCCATCATAAGAGGGCAGTTATAAAAGAGTGATGAACCCATGAAGAGAGAGGATTAGCCAGACCCTTTGTCAAAAGAAACTTTATTTTTCTGAAGGGCTGAAAGGAATTCAGCAGGTCGTGTAGCCTTCTGTTTGCTAGACTAGACCAGATGTCCTTGTGCTATTCAGGACAAACATTTGTCTAACAATCTTTAAAACCTTCAGTGGTGGAAGTGTCCTAGATCGTCTTTATTAGAATGTAATGACTTTGCATTTATTCCAGTATTATAAAGAAAAACCTGACTTCTCCTCTTATCTTTCCCTGCAGCCTGTGATGGACATCTCCCTTTCCCCAGTCTCCTATACACTGAAAAGAGCTATTTAGAACAGTTATCTCAATTGAATTAATACAATATGAATTTCATAATACCATTCATCATTGASTGTTACGTGACCAGCTAATGCAATTAATAATATTAAACTGTATTTAATGGTAAAGGACAGCTTCTGATTGTGGTCAGCCTAAAAGTAAAAAGCAATTTAATTTTTATGTGCATTTGTTTCTTTGTTTTTACTTATCAAGGAAATAAAGTGTCATGGAGAAACAGAYCAGTTAAAATATAGGAGTATGATAGTTTTTAAAACTCTTGTATATTTAACTGGTGATTTTCCCCCTCCTCCTTCTCTACTTGCCCCTAATATTCTCCAGTTTCTGACCTCTACAGAAAAAAAGCCTGTCTATCCTACACTATTTTACATTTGAGCAAATATTTTAATGGCAATGAAAACTGCTGTCCTGAAATCAAGAGGATGATATCTTAAAGAACTAAGAATAGACTCAATTTCTGTGCTGGATTCAAGGACTGAGATATTCCTCAGAAAAATTTTAAAACCTTAATCACAGATAATGTTATTTCAAAAAAAAAGAACATATAATAAAAATGTCCATGAGATCTTCATGAAAGCTAGTACTCTTTCTCATACGCAGACTAATACGAGATATTAATAAGAATATTCACTGAGTCATTCAGTTGCTGAAAATCTGAAGATGTAAGCAGCCTACTTTGGTTTGATATGTGCATTTCTGTGTGTTTTTATTTATCTGTTTTTCTGTTTCTTGCATATCTTTGGTCTTTGCTGTTAAGGCTTGCCATTTGATAAAAGCACAATACATAACCATTCAGATGATGCATCTTGGTCAGATTCCAACCTCTGTGTTTTGCCAGAGATATGTCCAGGCATTATATTTCTGGTAATGATTTTGCATCACTCTTCCGGACTCTCAGAAAGAAGCTGCAGAGTGAAGCTGTAATTCCTAGCTCTGAAGAAGGAGTTGAACTTAGACTGTTAAGCAGACCCGGACAAAATAAGTTATTATATAAAATGGTTTTGGATAGAATGAAGTTACATCAGATCTACAGAAAAGGGTCTTTATGGGAAACTAAGTTTATTCATAATATATGGTTGTCAGGTAGCACCAACTGCTTTTGCTTTCAGGAGCCTTATTCCCCAGATGGCAAATATGAAAATGTGCACTTTTATCTTCCTTGTCCATAACATGATTTCTTTGGCTGAAATGTCTGATTCTTTTTAAATGCAAATGTTTCAAAATTGAAAATATCGGACAGGTATTTCTTAACATGGAATTGCAAAGGATAAATCTGGATACAAGGTGTAGTCTTCTGCAAATGGAAGATGAAATACATTTTTATTAATATATTTCATACCCTGTAGCTACAGCAAAATAATCAGAACTCCTCCTACTTCACTGTAGTGTTTCCAGCAACTCAAACTCAAAGGTACCTCAATAGCATTGTTGAACATAAGGTGAGCAAATAAAGGTGATATTGGGCAAAGTAGATAAGACAAAAACCAAATACAACCTGAGAAACAATAAACATTAGCTGAGTCCTGAAGTTGATACGGAATATTAAAAAAGTATATCATCAATGACAAAATGGAGGAAGCCACAAGTCTACAGCTACAAGCTACAAGCTACAAATGAAAAAAATATTTGACTTCATAATATACTGAGTGTAGGAGTTATGCTGAACTTAAACACCAAGATAGTAAGCACAGAAAAACACTTTTAAYTGCCACTAAAGTAGACATACATTTTCAAAGAAGATGAAGCCCAGAGAGGTTTGACAATCAAATTGCTTAGGTATTTGTTTTTGAACWTTATTGATTCAAAATATTACTGCCAATAGAAACCATTTCAGAATTTCTCTGCCATCAGCACCAACTGATTCATAAGAACTTAAGAACATCCTAACATTTATTTAAGTAAGGAATATAGTTAACTTTGACAGCTGAAATAATGGAATTTAACAAGAACTMCCAGGGATACCTTCTGAAAATATGAAGGGTGGCGAATGATAAAGAAGACAAACAATTTGAAATAGTGGTATCTTTAACTATGTAGATTTTTTTTTCTCAAGGGTGATCTTGCTAAGAGAAAAATATTCCTTGTGTTTTCTGTTATGTAAATTTTAAGAATTTAGAGCCCATGATAATGTYCAAGGGATACAAAGCTTGGCTAGCTATCAAAATGTAGTAACTACCACTTGCAGTAATGTCCCCTCCCCTGTTTTTTGCAATTTATACTCCAATATGTTATTGGTTTTACTGCTTTGGSATCCTTCATAACGTTTTTTTTTCTAAAGCCTGACTGTGATTATATGGGACACAGTCTGKTTTTTTTTTCTCTAGCTTCTGTTCTTTTGACATGCTTTGTCTGCATGTCTGCAAAGAGAGAAAAGGAAATGTGAATGAGGGAAGCAAGACTTGTCACAGAGGCACCTCATTCTGCCTTCATTCTCCATCCATCTGCCCTTAAGCAGCCATGGCCTTGCAACACAATGAGCAGCTTCCAGATCTCAGTGCCATTTTGCTTTTGGCAATTTCTTCCAATGAATATTCCTTTCACTTACTACTTCTGGATTCATCCTCATGCTACTTTCAGGCACTAAAATCCAGGAAGTTCTGCTGTTTCTTCATTTTACTTTCAGGTCACTGCTATCACTGATCATGAGGTCAGCATTTTTTACTTCTTTCTGGCAATCCTGCTCAAGATCAGTTTTAATTTTTCTTTGGTACATTCAAAATTTATTAAGATCATTGTATGCACCTATGTCTCTGGCAAAAGTACCAGAGACAGGGCAGGGACATGTAGCCTTCTCACTTGTTTTGTATAAATATGCGGAGAAATGTGGACAAGAAGTGCTAATAATTTTGCTTAAGTGTTTGTTCGATTGGYTATTGCTTGTATGATATCAGGCAAGATCATTACAGGTTAAAGTTATGTTGAATGATTTGTTTTTTTTTATTGTCCCTCTAATTAAATCCAAACAAGAAGCAAAATGAGAAAGTGTTTGTAAATACCTGAGAAACTGCAAAATATGGTTAGTAATAGTACTTACCCWTATCTTAATAGAGTTGTAAAGCTAAAGTCTTTATGATGCATTACAGACTTAGAAAATATTATTAAAATCTTATCCATGTATAATTAATGTTTGCATACCAAAACTTACTTTTCAACTTGCAGTATCAGGTTTCAGTAGGTACAGCACTGATAGAATCAAGGTTCCCTCCACTCAGTGCTAAGTATGATGGCACTATTACAGTCTACACGACATTCCTTCAAAGGGCCTTGCCTCATTCATTGCATAGACTGCTCAGTTTTTACTGAAYGGAGAGAGAGAAAGTGATGTACAGATAGCTGTTCAATACATCCAAATCAACTCGATCTTGTTCATATTAAGGGACACGGAACTTGTAGAAAGAGTCCAGTGCAGAGTGASAAAGATGATGAAGGGACCGGAGCATCTTTCTTATGAGGAAAGGCTACGTGAGTTGGGCCTGTTTAGCCTGGAGAAGAGAAGACTGACAGGAGACCTGATCAATATGTCTAAGTACCTGAGGGGTGAATGTAGGGAGGATGGGGCCAAACTCTTCTCGGTGGTGGCCAGTGATAGGACAAGGGGTAATGGGTACAAATCAAAACACAGGAGGTTCCGTCTCCAGGTGAGRAAGAACTTCTTTACGTGAGGGTGACAGAGCCCTGGCACAGGCTGCCCAGGGAGGCTATGGAGTCTCCTTCTCTGGAGATCTTCCAAATCCGCCTAGATGCCACCCTGTGCCACGTGCCCTGGGTGTCCCTGCTAGAGCAGGGTGGGTGGAGTAGGTGGTCTCTACAGGTATCTTTAAACTTCAACCACTCTGTGATTCTGTGATTCCGTGAAATGTTGTCCTGCATACAAAAAGAACAATTATTTAAATAGAAATTTTGTGATGCTTATTATTATTATTGGAGTTCTTTACATCATTGACTAATCTTCCTTCAAAATAGCATTCTGGATGGATTTGGTGTATTCCTGGTACATTTTGACTCACATGATTTGCATTGGTTTGTTAAAAAATTTCTGGATGAATTAAAGATGTTCAGTTAAAGCTTGTAAATCCCTAATGTTTTAAGACTTGGCTACTTGCAGAGAGCAGCAGATACTTGACCTTGACACTCTCCATGTATATAGAAAGGTAGCTGGCAGATTATCTATAAGGGTCCCTGATCTGGAAATTAATTTCCTTATCAATTAATTGGTCTAGGATTCTTTTTTTTAGAAGTCTGGACATATTATGAAGCCTATCCTTTTTTTTTTTTCCACTTTCTACTACACATTCCACTGAGGAAATTATGAGGTGAATGCAATATATTTATATTAAGAAGGAATGCAATTTATTTCTMTTAGGTAGTTAAACTATAGCCACACAGAGCTGTGAATAGATAACAACAGTTTTCCTTTAGAAATCTGAAAAAAAAAGATAAATGAAAGTTAATAAACCAATGCTAATAATAATATGTAAATATTCATTCCAAACTTAATAGTTTCTCTTTTGGCAGTATTTACTTTCCTTTATATTTATTCTCAGTAAATTCAGAAAAGAGTTTATGTGAAGAAATAATTACTGAAAAAGGTTTTTGTAATCTATYGTTACAAAGTGTTTTTTTTTTTTTWAAAGAAACCATATTATGGAAAGTTTATGTCTATTTAGACTGCAGAAACATATACTTACAATGCACARTCTTAGTCAAAGATTCTGACGGTGTATGGTTGAATGCCTATTTATAGCAATAAAGTGTATAGATTTCAGATAATTTTTTAAAATATTTTAATTCTCTTGATTTTTTATATTTTTATCGTCTTTCAGCTTTATACTGATGTCCTCAAGCTCCTTGGCTGTTTTCTTATAAAACAGTTCCCCTCACTTTGTAAAACAAAGAGTTCATGCCTTTTAAATCTCGCCTTTTTGTCACACTATGATAAGACACACTTTTCTCCAGTTTGGTGTATTTATAATACTTTCCATTTATATACTGTTTTGATTTATGCTGTCAGCTAAAGATATCTTTCTTATATTTTACTGGCTATGCGTTTTCTCAATATCATGGTATGTCCATGCCCATGGTATGTCCTATGATGCTCTTCTTCGCAACTAAATTCAAAATATTTCTGACTACAGGTCTATCATCTTCTGCTGTAGTTTTTTCCATGGCTCTTAGGAAGAATTTCTCTTAAGTAATGGGCCTACTGCAGTCTATTGGTGCTGAAAAACTTGTCAGCAAAGAGTAAATGAATATTGCATCATGTACTGCTCTCAAATCAAAGCACTTGGTTCTAACCAACTTTCTGAAAAGCTCTTAGAAGTAAAGCTGTCCCTGCTTTGAAAAGCAGCAGCAACAGCAGCAGAGGATGAATTCAGGGTGGCACTGTCTTCTTGGATCTGGTAGAAGAAGGAAAAATGCTATTTGCTTTTAGTAGTATGGAGGGCTGTGCTACCTATGCAAATAAGTTTTGAGACACTGAACTTTATCAGAGAATTGATTAGTCTACTTGAAGAATGCAGCAGAAGTAGCACTGACCACAGCATGTAAGATAAAGCACAGCCTTCTTTGTCAGATCTTTCATTCAGAGACTGGCTATTGCATAATCTTAAGAAGGGTTTTTTTCTTTTTTTAAATACCTTCTTAAGTTCTTCCTTGATACTCTCCTAAAAAAAAAATCCTGGAGATAAAGAAGTAGACAGAAGATATGGTAGTTCCTTCAATATCTTGCTTTCCATTTTGTCTTGTTTCATTAGGATAAACTTCAAGAACCAGCATTAGAACATATTGCCACTAGGCCTCATCAAGACCTCTGAGCCTTGAGAAAATAATGGAAGTCTTAAGATAAAATGTAAATAGAAAGGGGCTGGTTGATCTGAAAGGACGAAAGCTAGCTAGTATTGACCTTTGGTGCCATCTGCTCTGGAAAAATWGCCAAAATGTGGTCTGACAACCTTGTAGAACACATATTGCAGTCCCTAGTCTGAGAAAATACGGGATATTTTACTGTTCTCCACATTTTCAGGAACCTGTGCAGCAATGTAAGTTATGCAACTTGTACGTGTAACCTCTTTATCTGTGGGGAGTTTCATTCTGTAAAAATACGTTGCCCCTGTGCAAGACACATAAGCAATGTATGGTGAACCACACTGGTAAGAAACCCAAAAAGCCAAATACAACGACATTCTAGGAAAAAAAATCTTACACTGTGAGGTTTCTGTCATAATGGACAGTGAGAGGAAGCACATCTTTAGCAGTTGTCCCAGATAAATATTTTATACTCATACTGCTAGTACATTAATATTGATGATATATTGATATTTTCCACATTTGCTATATAAATTAATGAACTACTGGAGCAAACAGCCAGAAGGAGTGGGATGATTTGTTACTCTGTAGCTTCCCCAATTTGCAGTCTTCCCAAGGCTATACATTATCAAGAATAACAAATGGAATTCATATGGCTCCCTCATTAACATGCATTAGCTCTATCAGAGGGTGCCTTACGGTTTATTAGGGTCAGTTCAGGAGAATCTTCATATCTTCAGACAATCTTTCTCTTCTTTACAGAAAAATAACAATGAATTAGGATATTTTTAATGAAAAAGCTTTTTAGATTTTTTTTGGTCCCTTGTAAGTTGTAAAAATGGTTCAACCAATTCACTCATCTATGAATATAATTTCATTAACAATCTTTGTGAAATGGATCCACTGTATTCAATTTGTATATCATTAGCATTAACTAATTAAGTTGCTTAGAAAYGTACTAGATTGCCTGTCTAACATATTGCACTTGTTGTGACTTTCCTGACTTCTGAAGGCTGCGTTCTCTCTTGTATTGTTTTATAGTAGACACATGGCTCATTGTTTCTGTTCTTTTTTTTTTGTTTGTTTGTTTATTTAATTTATTAGAGGACTCTATACAGCACAGTCATTTGCTGTACTAGGTGTTGTACTTAACATTGCAGGAAAGCCTCCAGCTTAGTTAATAATCTAACCCAGGCAAAAGGTAGCGAAAGCCAATGCAGCCAAGGATATAYACAGCTAAGTGTCACTTAAGGCCAGAAGACAGTTTTACTTGGTGCACTGTTAATCCCTTAGGAGAAAATTGTTAAATGAAGAATTGACATTTTTTATCCTTCAATCAAAAGAGGTTTGGGGGTTTGGGGGTTTCTTTTTTAATTCAAAAGTCTTCTTTTTTCTCTCTGACCAATAAACCTTCTAGTGTTTAGAAAAAAAAAAAAAAAAAAAAAAAAATTTAGACCCCCCTTTTTTACTAATGGTGGAATTACCTGTGTAGAAAGATCAGCTATGCAATCAAAACAATCCCAGGTAGTTCTACAATTGGCTTAGTTTGATTTTTATAGCCAGCTTACAGCTAATGAATATTTTTAATCATAAATGTAATCACATCATTTGATGTCTATATACATTGTATTTGATTTCTCTATATTCTGAAGACTTCTCTTATTCTACTAAACATTTCCCAAGCTCATCAGCACATTGCTGCAGATATGATTATGCTTTCAGTTGGCACAGCATTTTCCTGTTGATTGCAGGGTGGAAAATGGCTCCCTTTGGTGCCTTTTACTCTCATCTAGAGCACATAGCCTAACTACTGTGACCACTTATGTGACAGATTTGGCAGACACAAGACCCCAGATGGAAAGCTCTCAAACTTGTGTTTCCAGTATAGCATCTGGGTATTTGATTGGCTTCCTGGCTGGCTCCTTACAAGATCTCTTGGGTTTCTTCTCCCATTTTTTTCAGTTACAGCAGCTGCAGTGCAGCTTGTGAGCTGGGTAATCATGAGCTATAGACTGGACCTCTTCTTTTATCAGTAGGGAGGAATATACTGAGGTCGTAACTTCCTTTAATTACTGAAAACAACATTCTGTTGCCTTACAATATCATGCTGATCGGAAAGCTGCTTTTTTTTTTTTTTTCTCTTAAGATTCACAACCATTTTGTTCCATTGTTTGAAGGGGAACATTTATTCAGGAAAGAGAGTATTCACCGGCCAATTAAAATTCACATTTCATTCCCTGTTCGATAAATTTTCTCAGGATTAATAATTTGAAATGCATTTATTAGAATGAAAAATGCTTAGTAAGTGCAGGAAATAATATTTTACTATTATCCCTGACCTTGCAACAGACCTGTTCAATTGCAAATGATGAATTAATTTGTGTTGAGACTTCTTTACTAACTACAAGAGTGTATGTATGCTTCTCATTGTCAGCTGGTTGGCAAAACTAATATGGATTTTTTAACATTTTAATTAAATTAATTAAATTTATTATTAAATTAATTTATTATTAAATTAATTAAATTTAACATTTTTAATAAATTAGAATAGGCAATTAAAATAAGCAAAGGAAATTCATAGGCATAGTCCATAATTTTTATATTCTGTGTTGTTTTGCTTGTGATAAAAGAGTTTGTGTTCTTATTTGAAACTACAGAATATGTGTGGACAGCAGCTCCTTTCCAAACTTCAGAGAAGCTCTTCATAGCCTAGAATGAACTAACATTCCTGTAGTAGGTGTCATAAAAACAACTAATGAGTGTTTCAGAGAAAATTCTTTTTAAGTTCAAGAAGTATGGATGGTATTTTTAATGTGGTTTGGAAAAATTGTAGCTTCCTCCAAACTCAATTAAATTCTTACGGATTGTAGGTAATATCTTATTAAGTGAAAAAAGAATTAGAAGAATGATGGTAAAGGAGCAATTATTCATTTCTTTAGACCCTTTACACTCTTAAATATTTACTTCTGCGATTCAGGAGTATGAAATGACTTTTCGTCATATTATAATGGAATTCTGAGCGACCATTAACAAACAATAAACGGCTCTAAACAGCATTAAAAACAGGGATCAAAGTCCTGCTTCCTCATTGCATCCTCATACCATCACTAAATTAGTGAGCAGTAAAACTGTGTTTGTTCTTCAGTGACATGTCTGTTTGATTGGGCAAATGTCAGGATGAACTTGGGGTTCAGAACAAGTATATGCATCCTCAGCTATCTCTGGGTACCTACACAACGTGAAGATTCAGCAAGTGTTGAAAGTCTTTTTTGATCTAAGTACGAGCTTGATAACTCATAGCAGAACTGTGAAAGTTACAGAAATATTGCATTAGTTCAAGCAAGGCTTCAGGCTGTGGTTCCTTGTGAAGTGTTTGATTGTATGACCTCAAATATCRAGTGATTGGGGGCCACCATTCGATTATAACAACTACTTCTAAATCACAAGGTTAGAATGTTTATTATAATATCTAGCTTGTTTTCTTTCTCTCAGATGACTCTATATTGCTTCTGCTGTCCATGATGTCTACAGGCTRCTTTATCTTTTAACTCAGCCTTTGCATAACTCAGTCATGCTTGTTTCAATAGCTGCAGTATTTCTCGAAGTCCTTGAAATTTAATTTTCTTTTATAGATTTTTAAAGCAATATTACAATAAAGGCATGAAATTATTTGAGTCTTCTAGTCAAGATTTTTTCAAAATAACAAATATGTTTAGAGAAAAAGCTTGAGAATTTGCAAAGATTYACTCATAGTAACCTTGTCCACGAACTATCATATAAAATTAAAAGAACAAAACCAAGAAACTCATGTTTAATTAGAGTAATAAAAAGGCTCACAAAATTTAACTTGCGGTAAACCATGACAGCATTACACACCCAGTAATGCTGAACAAACTACTAATGAATTTACAATCATTTGTTACCACTGTAAAATAGTAACAACACTAAATKATGTAGAGGATGGTTTCAATTAGATCACTGCTGTAGATCTGATTTTGAAGTCTTTATTTTTCTCACCTGTTATATAGTTATGCTTGCTTGGTATGTAGTTAAATTCTCAGTGAATTGCTCTCAGTCTTGTCCTCCTGGTGATGACTGAAGCTAGGAAAGTTTATGCAAAACTGTATATGAGGGGTTTTTGTTGTTGTGTTTTGGTTTTATGGGTGTTTTTTTTTCTTTTTTCTTTTTTTTTTTTTTTTGAGCTATTTCTTGGCATTGAGTTTCCTAAAATAATCCACTTTTATTTGTTTACAGTAGGATTTATGTAAACATGAAATATAAAAATATGAAGCATTAAAGCCATGCTAAGTGGTAACATATGCTGTGTTCTCAAGATAATAGAAAACATACTGTAGGAATCAGAGTTGATTCATTTATTATTTCAACCAAATGAAGTATTATGAACTCTGCATGAGAAGGGAGGGTTTATTTATGGTGATAGACAACCAAAATTATGTCTCTGAAGCTAAAAAAAAAAAAAAAAGAGAGAGAGAGGGAGAGATAGTGGTACTGACATAAATGATCAGTGTGTGGCTTTGGCTCTTCTCGTATCAAGCTGTTTTACTACCTTTGTAGATATTTAATATTACCTTTGTCATTCAGTTGCTGACTATCCTGCATTGGGTGACAGATCCCTGGCACAGGTTGCTCTGGGGAGTTGGGGCGTCTCCTCTGAAGATCTTCCATACTCTCCTGGCTGCCACCCTGTGCCCTGTGCTCCAGGTGTCCCTGCTGGAGAAGAGGGGTTGGACTAGCTAATCTCTAGAGGTCCCTTTCAACCTCAACCATTCTGTGATTCGGTGATTAACTTCAAAGTTGACTTTCTCTAGTACTGCCTTAAAGGCCGACGTGCTGAAGGAAGTTTGAAGGTGAAATACAAACCTCTCCTATCACTCATATGTGATTACTCATGGGTATCACTCATGTCCAATAAAGAACTTATGAACACTTTTGCATGAATGACGTTACCATAAGTTTCTAACTATGACTTAACTACAATCTGCTTTCCCAAATTCCTTCTGTAGTGCCATTTGGGTAAGACATTTTTCACTTTCTCTCTTAAAACTGTTGTGTAATATTGCTTTCTGCTGTTGAACATCTGCTGTGTTCCACCCCAGTGGTGTCTATGATTCACTGGTAGGTGAAGTGATCACTATGTGCTTGGTGGATGTAACACTCCAGTACCCTTTGGGATAAATATAAATGCAAAGTGTTGTAACAAATAGGGAGTCACAAAGGAATTTGTGGTTGTCACTGTGTTGCAAGTTACAGCACTTGGGAACATTATAAGCAGCAGTGATGGAACAGTAGAAGCAGTTTTTAAATGAAAGGCATCTGACTCTAAGCAAAAAGAATTCATAGAAATGGGAATTAAGACACAAAGCTGAAGCTTAATACACAAAGCCATCGCTCAGAAGACTGCTAGTTTTTCAAGGTAATACAGATTTCTAGCATTCCTTTGTTCACGAGACAACTCTGGTTGCTGATTGTAGAGAATAGCTTGGAGATTGTGAGACAAAAAAAAAAAAAAAAAAAAAAAAAAAAAAAAAAAGGCCTGTCCAAACAGATCTTTCATTTTGTGTACTTGAATGTTCCATGAATAAACTGGATGGAGAGTGGTAGACACCACTATTGCATATAAAAAATTCACATTTTACATAATTACCACAGTAATAGATAGAGAAACTGATTCAGGGGTGCTACAGCTATCTTCTTATTGGAAGGCAGTGGTACTGCAAGAAGGCTGTTTGCCTTTGATTTCTTGCACATACTCCACTTCAAGAACAGGGCAGAAATTCTCCTCCATTAGCCAATAGCTGTGCTTCTGTAAATCTTTTCTTTTGCTTTTTTCTTTTTGCATTTTTTAAATTATTTTCTTTAAGTGGCCTTGAACCAAAGTAAAAAAGTGTCCTATTACAACTGTGCTTTTTTAAGCAGTAGAGCAATTATCAGACAACACTACAACATTTTGTTCTCATTAAATAATCTGAAGAATTACCTTTGACTCAAAATACTCATAAAAGYATAAACACCATATTCATCCATTTCAGGGGAAATGTGTTTATTTATTTATTTATTTTTAGTCCATTGGTCATAGTAACATTAGTCATAGTAACATTGCTTCTAGTTAAAAAGACAGTCCCCATTAAATGACAAAATAACAATTTAAGATAACATATAGAGTATTGCAGGATTGACATTAACTTGACTACTGAGCAAGCAGCTCAAATTACTTATATATAAAAAAACTTCTGCAATAGAGCAAAACAGGAACACATAAAGTCCACTGCCTATTAAGGAATATAGTTCATAAAATTCTATTGCTGCTCACTGAAATTTCGAGCAGTCTTGCTGCTGATTTGATTCTATTATAAATGAGAAAGTTAATTACATCTGCTTCAGTAAATATTCTAACTTTCTTAAATAAAATTGTAAATTAATTCCAGTATGCTTGTAGACTTTGTAGCTTCCAGTATAGTACTGGTAAGTCTGTGTACGTATGCAATACAGCTATGGTTCTATAAAATAATGAGTTAAAAGGGATCCAAAGAGAAAATAATGACAGCTGAAGTAAGTATTGGAATGCCAATGAGATCAGGTCTCCTTACTAATATTAGGGTGAAAATATGGCTATTAAAATGTCTACAGGTCTACCCTGTATTTATCTCCTGTTTATTTCTATATTTAGCAGTAAGTTTGATTTTGTTTTTAAGGCTTAATTCAGGTTTAAGTGTAATTTTTGTGATTACTACAATTTTCATATTAACAATTCCAGTCTCATTCCCAGCTTCCCAATTCACTGCTTTCACAACTGCTTTAATAATGCTTTGTTATGAAATATTGTTGTTATTTGAAAGTATGGCATACCAAGAAATCTATCAAAGTTTCTAAGAGGTCATTTATATTATATAACACATTAAAAGACTGATATTTGCAAACATAAAGTTACTGTTAASAGTATAATTGTAGTATCTGGAAACTTCAATTTTGTTAAGTAAAATTCGACTATTTGCAACTTGCAGTTCTCAGAA
This sequence comes from Nothoprocta perdicaria, assembly GCF_003342845.1. Taxonomy (NCBI): domain Eukaryota; kingdom Metazoa; phylum Chordata; class Aves; order Tinamiformes; family Tinamidae; genus Nothoprocta; species Nothoprocta perdicaria. The sequence goes on from NW_020454649.1 coordinate 1,650,179, forward strand.
ATTCGAAATGTTCCCTTGTAATAGCTGTAGAATGTGTCTTTTGGATGAAATATTTTGTCTCTAACTTGACAGGTATTTGTGAGAGGATATAATAAACACTTCAATTTCACCGACAGATCAATCTTCTGCAAATGAACTAAAAGAATAATTTTTAATGAAGACTTAAATGAAAGGTATATACTCTGCAAAATATGCTGTATATGTTGTAAACAGTAAAGACAAAATACTATATTTTTAACATTTCTATCTGTCATTTCTAGGTGTSTCTTTATTCCTTAGTAAAGACAACAGACCTGTGTGCCCCTCTGTCCTTTGCAGGCTCTCTATCATGTTTCATGTGTAAATATGTAAAACATGATTTTCCTGTCTGTTAACTTCTCCTAGAATTCTTACAAAAGTAGCAGTTTTTTTTCTTACAAATTGGTATTTCTGCAATATGCCTCATATGTTCTAATGTACCCTAGAAAGATGGTTGCATTATTATTATTTCAATATGGATCTATGAAATACATTCCTTAAAATCCATGATCTGGTTTCCTTTACTTGTATGACATGTCCATGCTGAGGTTCTTAAATACAGCAAGAAGTCAGTGCAATGCTTATCCTTTCAATATTAAAAGCAGCAGTTCCACTTTCCATATTTTTCCCTGTACCTGCCCTGGATCTACTAGGGGAAAGTTACTGATTTTTCTCTGCAAACCTCATGAAAAGATAATGCTATATAAATACCATACAGTGGTTTTCTAATCATCTTTTCTTACTAATCATCTTCTAATCATCTTTTTCAGTTATGCTGAAACCTCTTTAATTTCTGTGCTACAATGGAGATTATTATATGCACAAGTACTGATGAAATGGTCTCTTTGCTTAGAGATAGCAAATGTTGTTCTGCAGAGGAGAGGGAAAACACTAGGGGCTTTTGCCAACTACCCCACAAAAAGCCCTGGGATGCCATGATGATAATAAGTTAATGGTTGTATATATACATTTATACACATATATAGTTGTGTGTGCATGTGTGTTTGCACACATGGTCTATTCCTTTTTTAGAGTGCAAAAGGATTTTAATTCTCAGACTAACATCGCACCTAGGGAAGATTTCAGCAACAGGTGCTATCTGACGAAAGAGGTACAATTTCCATTACCTAAGGCTCAGTGCTATWAATAGGTTCTGGTCTATCAGGAAACATATTTTTGAAGATCATCCTATCTTTCTTCTCTACAAATTACTAGGAAGTCCACAATTCCTTTAAATTAATGAGCTTTCCRCATTTTTCTGTGTTTTCCTCCACCTCAAAACATAAGATAATCTTGAAAATCTTTATAAATGCAAAAGAGGAACTTTATGGGGAAACAGAGTAAAAAGGAAAAGAAGACAATTTCTTTTAAACGCTTCACTAGCACACTCATGSCTTATAACTTACACCAAAGCTGCTTTGTGAGGAAACAGAAAAAAAAAATAGAAAGGCATATAAAGAGACTCCTGAGAATAAGCAGATGGAAAATAAAGAAACCTTAAAAATCCCTCCCAGGCAAACACTGGAAATAATTACACACTTTGGCACTCACTTAAAGCTTCACATGTCAGCCAACTTTTCAGCCCGTGTCCAGCACTAAGCAGGCAAGCACTCAGTAATACCAACCCTCCATAATCATACAGTGGGAAAAAAACTTGAGAGCRCGATGTGATGCTTTGAAAGAAATTGGATGGTGACAAATGATGATGGTCCTCCAGAAGATAAACAATAACAAGCAGGCTTAATGGCAACATAGAGAAATTCATCAGCACCAACACATTGTCCACTATGCACAACACATTGTCCACTGGCACAGCCCCCTATATCTGTCGTTTTTCTTGTGCCAAATTGGACTTCCCTCCATAATCACTTTGTCCTCCCAGTCTTCCTTATAATCCATTTGACTGTCCAAATGTTTAATTTTGCGGTTCAAACCCAAAAAAAGAGCCATTCATTTTTTAACTTACTTTGGATGTAGAAAGACATTTATGTAAGGTTCTGTTGTACTTCTGTTAAAAACCAAAAAAAAAAAAAAAAAACTCATACACCATATATAGGTACAAAAAAAGAAAATCTAGGCTGCATTAATAAATGTATTTTAATTGGAATCTATATTTTAAAAAATGGGCAGGATCTGATGTCAAATCGGAAGCAGAAATGGTGCAGTGTTTAGCTAATTGCAATTGGCTCACAGTATGTTCTGATCGGATGAGATGCTTTCTTTGGAAGGAAGATCAAGGACTCAAGAGTGCAGATGGGTAAAAGAGCTGGGAAATAGTATCCATACAGAGATGAAAGGGAACTGATGTATTAGAGCATTTGGCTCCATCAAATTCGAAGGAAAAGATCACCAGCTAGAAACTACAGGTTTAATACAAAACAGATGATCATGAAAGCTGCTAGCTATACATAACAGCTTTATGCTTTCCAGCATATGTTTATAAAGTTAGTTATAAAGCTAGCTATTGATATAAATACATACATACACAAAAAGTGTATGTGATGAAGGAGAAAGACATATGTGGAATTCTCTTAAAGCTTTGGAAATAAGGTAAGCATCCAGCAAGTAAGCTACTTTGCTAAATTCTTGGAAAGACTGGCATCGAATATTTAGCACTGAATCTCAGATCAGTTGAAATTACTTTTATTCTTGAAAAGTCTATCAAAATTTAGAGTCATGAAATCTCATGAAATTAATAATGTTTGTAACAGCTGGGAATCTAACCTCCCTTTCTCTGTTGGTACTGATCTGATGTTCTTCTGTTCTTCACTGTCCCTAAGTTTTTCAGGGCTAAAATGGATTTGGCCTGAGTGATTTTTGTAATCTCCGAGGAAGTGAATAATTTAGGCATCTTATCTGCCTGGTGAATACCTCCTAAAAAATCTGACTTTTCCTCATGTTCACTGCATGGTACCTCACTGCATGGTACACCAAGATAATGTGATTTGTAAGTGGGATATGGCTGAGAAAAAGGTCAGTATACCTCTAGGAGACTCAAAGCAGATAGGAAAACACAACTGATACTGCCAAACATCATCAGCAAGGCCTTATCTGCATCACTGTGTACGCTTGAGGCAACCCTCATCAAAATGATGAAGTCAACCTAGAACAGAGGCATGAAGGGCCGTTAGGATTGCTCAGAGTATGAAGAACTTGTACAAAGAGGAGGGAAGCCTGAAAGGACATACAGTTGTTCCCTATGGAGGGGGGAAGAGGGGCGGGCAGGAAAAGAGAAGTAAACTAAAAGCTGCATGAAAGTTTTTTATTTGACAGACAACAGCCAAAGTTGTAGCACAGCTGTAAACAATGAAATCGGACACTAGATCTAGGTCCCCAGCCTAAACACTAAACACACTAAAACACTAGAGCAAGGTCCCTAGCTGTCTTCTAGAACAGTTTACCAACAGTAACAGAGAAAAGCAGGAGTTGTTTTTTGTGCTTTTAAAACAGTTTTCAACACTTTTGTGTAAGGAAGATGATAGGTTTGAATGGACTAGATTTAGCCTTTTAAGTTCTATTTTAGAGGAGCCAGAACAGGATTGGAAATAATGAATCTAATGTATTACTGATTTATTTGAAGATTTGCTATGTCAAGAAAACAAATCCAAATCCTCCAAAGTACGATTTTGATGGATGGTTAAGATCTCTCCAAGAATTTATAACAAACAGGTTTCTTTTCATAATCAATTCATAATGAAAAATATTAATGGAAACTCGTTTTCTTTTCGAAGTTACAAAAAATATTGTTGATTGTATCAACTGGATTTGCTTGAAAAGGGGCTGCACAAGTGCTGTGTGAAGGATATTCACAAAACAAAACCAGGTACTCTGTAGCGAGATGACTGTGAATAAATAGAGTTCTAAATTACTTTTCGTAGGCTTTTTCCTAGATGAGAAAAGAGCTACACCCCAAAATCAATCCTTATTAGAAACAACAAATGAAGTAATCACCTTTCCAAATAAAAGAAACTTGAAAGAAAGTAAATCAGAATAGACATAGTGAAAAGGCAGAAGAGAAATAAAATTATAAATACATCTCCCACTTCAATCTCTGTCCTTGTAAAAGAAAATCCCACCAACCTAAAAGTGGCTATAGGGGTTTTATCAGTAGCCAAAAACTCCACCTCTGCCTCAAATGTGGTGCAGTTACAAATAGGAAATGTTATTTCAGTGATTGTACACCACAAATTTGAACTCTAAGACGCAGTTGTGGGGACATTCTCCTGCCAAAAAAACATAGTTTGGTTGCCAATCACACTTTTATCAATATCAAAATTGTTTAAGTAAAAATAAAAAAAGAATAAGTTGCATGTCTTTCAACAACCATATGATTAATAAAATAAATGACAGCACACACTTTATGCAAGGAAGGAAAGAAGCTCTGTCTTTTAGTCAACCTGAATTCATGAATGGAAGCCATGAACTCCTGTGTAGTAGTGTGTTCCAGTGGTATGATATTGGGCAGCTCAGTGAAATTATGTTTGTTTTCAGATTTCAAATTAGAAAAATCAATCCTTGAATAAATCTAGATTGTTCTCATTAAGAAATGGACTAGAACTGTATCTGGCTTGTGCAGAAAAGAGAATTCCAGTATAGGAGTTAATTATGAAAGTGATACCTTTGCAGGAAATTACAGAACTAGGTAAGATATGTACTATTTGTTTAAAAAAAAAAATATTGAAAGAGTGATGGCTACAAAGTGGAACACTTAATAAAATTACAAAATTTAAATTGCATCTTTAACTGTGTTCCTTTGTTCATATACATTGGCATATTGTCTTTAATAATGAAAGCTATTTTCTGTTGAATTTGCTTGGGCTACCACATGGCACAGCATTCATCATCTTCCTGAAAGTAAATTAATAGGGCATTAATTCTTTCCTTTCTTTTTTCTTTCACTTCTTTAATTTTCCTTTTTTTTYYCCCTCATTTTATTCTATTTCTGAAGGTGACAGTAAAAAAGAATAGCTGTATCTTTAAGTGCCTTGATAGAGAAAAAATATATCAGTGTATGGCCACATTAATTACCCCCATTTTCCCAGCTGAAATATAGAATTGTAGTTGTTTTTAATGTACTCCTAAGTGCTGTGTTCTTAAATGTTAAAGCAGCAATTCTCTTCCTCCGTAGTGAAGATGTGAAAATGCATTTTTGTAAATCACTTGCAATTTAGTTAGATTAAACTCTCCTTTATTCATGTAGTTAACCACCATTTCAAGTATTTATTTTGARACACAGAGACATACTGAGGGGAAAACAGGAGACCATACAAAATGAAAAGATTCAAGTAACTAGAAAACTTCTACCTTGTGGATCATGTCTGTCACATTCTTCCCCTTTTGCTCTTCATACATGCAGAGAGCTCTCACAGCCCAACAGCACACTGCCTCTTGCCTCTAAACAGTGTAAGTCACACTTAGTTTTAGCTGTTAGCATAATGTATCTGGCCTTAGGGAAAGCAGTATCAAGATGAATGAGTAATGGGGATACTTTGTACCAAATAATCATAGGTCTTTCTGCATTCAAATGTCAATGTTCATTTTCTACTGGCAGCTCCTGTCAATTCCTTCTAATGTATATGCTCTAGAGAGTCCAATAGAACCAAAATTACTACGCTCGATGCACAAAACTCGATCACATGGAGATGTATAGCCTGTAGTGTGGGTGGGTAGCCTGGGTAGCTTTGAACACCCAAAGCAGAGTTAAACTTCAGTATTCTGAGTTTGTGGTATTGTTGCTCCTAGATTATTTTATTTAAATCAGACTCAAATCCATTTAGACTGTTACCACTAATTGATCAAGTTAATTTAAATCTATTTTTGGTATCTTTACACTGCACATCAATTTGAGGTATGTCAAAGGTTGYCACCTAAGTTATACAGAGGGGAGTAATAGAACCATAAACAGTAAAGCACTGAGTCTGGTGTAAAATTTAACCAGAAAGATAGTGTGTATTGCAATGCATATGCTTCAATAATGCCTGATTGTCTGATATTACATGCTGCTGCTTCTTTATTTATAGGTTATTTATTGCCTTTTCCACTCATTCAATACAATACTCTCAATACCAAAAAAAATTCAAATTCAGATATTACTATGAAACAAAACTTTCTTTAGTGCTTAAATGTCCCAACTTTTCTAATGTTTCCAAATTTTGAACATAATTATTCAATAAATTCTTATCATGAATAACAGAACGGTAGAATCTAAAACCAAGAACCAAAATCTGAAATTTAATTGTTTTGTCAATTATGTTCCAAAAATAATAATTATTATTATTATTTTTTTTATTATGATCCTGCCTAATGACTTCAAAATTTGTGTACTTATATTTAGGACTCACTGAAGAACAAGATTTCAGTTCTCACTTAAGAATAAGAGCCTAGGATTTTTTGGGTTATTTCTGTTACATAAAAATAATAAAATCTTTTTAAATTCTGGTGCAGGCAYATTAGTAACACATGTAGAAGATTTCAGTAGCATATCTGGAACTTGAACATAGATCTCTGAATACTTCAAGTAAACATTTTTTATATATTCTTTATATTTTAATCAGACTTATTCAAAAAGTCTATGGCAGGCTTTAAAAGATCTTTTCAAGGTAGAAGAATTCAAAAGCAGTTTCAATTTCAAGGAATTGTTCAGTGTCCAGAGTCCAGATTCTGTTGGTAAATTCCACACAAATTCTCAGTTATTCACCCATATATTATCGTAATAAGATTTAATTGTTAATGTGCCTGTAATCTCTTATCAAGAGTACAGTTTTTCAACAATCTCATCTGAGCAAACCTTTCACATATCAGTCTAAAGGTGATCTTTCATTTTTAGCCTGCAGACCTTTTCTCATGGGAGGATTTTGGAAGACACGATGYGAGGCAAGAAAAGACAGGCAGATGGGTCTTTCACTGTTTTAAAAATTAACAGTAGTGTCATACAAACTGTTTGTATGACTCGTACTGGATTATATACTGCATTTTCTGCCTTGTTGAACCACTTGTGAAATAAGAAGCTCTTTAACAAAATGGTCTTTCTTCCTTGACATGTACTGAACCTGAATAGTATGTTGCTCTTATTACAATGAAATTCAACTAAAAAAAGCAGCTTTAGAAATSGTCCTTCTCCTGTATATTCAAGGATGTAAAAATACAGTGTGAAAATCACTGTAGTGATTTTGCTAGCATTTTAGATACTCTTTATTTCTGTATAAAGAAGGGACAAATGTATGCAGATAAACCTCAAGAGTTTTTAAGAATTGCTTCAATTAATGCAAACTACTTCCAATTAAATGAGCCAAGGAAAAAAAGAAAATCTTAAGTGCAGAAGATTGTGGCATCTTTGCAGGCTTATCTTTACAAAACTCACAATTYTCTCCCTGCCTATATTTTTCTGCATCACTTCCTTCTTTCCGCAATTAGAAAAGATGGAAAAGAAGCCTCCTTATTACCTTTGTGTCCTTTCTTTCCCTCAAAGCTCCCTGAATTAAATTTCATAGAATCATAGAATCATTATAGTTGGAAAAGACCTTCAAGCTCATTGAGTCTAACCATAAGCCCTTCAACATCATACCTGTTAAACCATGTCCCTAACTGTAACAATACGTGCCTAAATTTTAACAATATGAACTGTTTCATGCATCTACAGACTCTGGCAGATGCAGTCCAAGGGCAAGCATTTCAAAAGTTTTGTGGGTTTATTTGTCTTCCCATGTCTGTGAGAAATAGATGTAAGATCTGTAAAGAATGGAAAAAAGCAGAGTAAGAAGTATGTATTGCAGAATCATGGGATTTCAGAAGCCTCTTGACTGAGATATAACTGTGATTTCATTAATTTCTACTCAGATCAGATCAACAAACTATTTATATTCTTTGAATACTGTCCATCAAAGCAGTTCCTAACCCTGCAGATATTCCAAGGTGATTGACGCTTGATGAAAAATGGCATCACACACAATTATTTTTTTCTTTTCCTTCTTCCTCTTGCTCCTATTTCAAGACCATGAACTACAGTGCAAAGGACATCTAAAAATGTGTTCCTACCTACTTTTTAACTGAGAATTTGTGTATTTAAGTGATTTATTTACATGCGTTGTTCAAGTTGCSCATTTTATTGTTAATATAGCATTAATTAAATACAAATCTTGTGAAGAGTTTTTCATCAGCACAAATGAAGGTAGCTACTTATGTCCTTAAGAAAGGCAACAAGCTGTGTATGTGTATTCCTGTTATCTTATGTTCCTATACCATCAGCTTTGGATCTTATAACCATTCTGTTATTTATTCCTTTTGCTCTTGAAATGTATTCTGGACTCACTTTCTCACTTTTGTCATGCATAACTGAGTTTATTTAGGAGAGTCTTATTTAGGAGAGTAATAGGCTATTACTCTGGCTAATGTTGCTCAATGCTGAAAAGTAACCCTTATTACAATAGTGTCTTTTATTCCCTGTTAGGCTAAGAGAGCCGATCTTTCTGGCATAAGCTTAAATACATAAGAGAAGGGAAATCAAAATTAGAGATCAAATTTAGATCTTAAGACAGCCGCAGGCAGATATTATATAAAGAATTTCTTGATTGCCCCATCAAGCAAAGAAATGAAGAAATCTATTATTAAGTAGGGCATGAGATTTCCCAAATTGTTTGAAGTAGACATCTTATTCCATGGAGATTTAAAACTCCAGAAAACCCATTCCCACTCTCTTTTTTTTCAATTTGTTTCARCCACATAGAAACTTTCACCATTTGCCTAAAGCCAGGTTTGACAAGCAAGAGTTTGCCTTTTTTTTTATGGTAAGAGAAACTCTTTCTTTCCTAAAATGAGCTCCCTTAGTTCTCAATTTCAGACACTGTTTCAGTTAGACACTTAGGTTAACTTTCCAATAAGTGAAAGCACAAGGTGATGAAACGGTCTTTACCACAGGCCAGGAAAGTACAGTGCAGCTAGAGTTTTAAGCAGGCTCAAAAGTCCACCGTACACAGAGTCTAATCCTGATTTCTTCAAATGACTTGTTTCACTTTGGCTTCCCCGGGGGGCACAGTGCAAACTCAGCTTTCTAAAGAATTTGAAGGTGGCCTAAACACTTTTTTTTTCTTCTTCTTCTTTTTTTTAAACCATAAACTGAAGTTCTAATCCTGGGCTGGCTATTTCAATAGGACTTAGGTATATATAAAGACTTTCYGTGTTGAGGATAGCCTGTAAATATATAATCCCTGCTGAGGCAGCGGGTATGGGGCACCTGCTGTCCTGTGTGCAGTTCTCAGCAGGCTCCCAATTCAAAGCGCAGTGAGGTTAGGAATGCTCTGCAGCACTGAGCGCTCTGCTCCTGGGGAGCTTAGAAGGGCAAAGCCAGCGAGTGCATAACCTGCCGGCTCTTAATACTGCACTAGTATTTGCTTGAATTCCATAAACAGGGACTGCATTTTACTTTTCCTCTCTCTTTCATCCTTCAAATAATAAAGAAGAAAATCCCTGTGAAYATGAAAAAGCCTATTTTCCCTTAAAAAAGACAAACAGACTCATGAAGTAAATTTAGAAAATGCACAGATTCCAGAATTGTCCAGATTGCTTCCAAGTGAGGCAAAACAACAATTTCCATGCTATTCAGAGAAAGATGCTGAAAAAACCTTTCTTAAAAATCATATATCACCACAGAGGTAATAATCAGAAATTATGAAATTGTATTACCAAATGAAGAAGATACTACAAAGAATTGCCTTAGGTCATTTATCATGTTATCATAGGACAACATAGCAGTGTTGCTGCTAGTAAYATTGCCATTACTACTGCTTCCAGTAAAGCAAATGTGTATTTACAGCACAGGTATCATAAAATTTCATGTGTTACTTCTACAGCTGAAGTCCACTCTTGTAACAGACTTCCAGTATTTTTTTTTTTTTTTTTGCTGTGTCTTAGGAGTAGATGTATTTTGAAGCTTGAGGTTTAAAAGTATGTAAGAGCTCTTTCATTTCCAATATAATTTTATATTTACAGCAACTCTTTTTAATMAAGGGTTTCTTCAATAGCTAAAGACACCTTTGCTCCCACTATTGTTTCTTTGCCAGAGTTTAAGTATAAGAATAACTACTACCCTTTGGTTTTTTGCACTCAGCATTCACAGTGTCCATCGATTTCAGATTGTCTTGGGTCTCKGGATAGTTTCAAGGGTAAAATGTACGGGTTTATTTAAGAATAGCTTTAGCTTTTCTTAGATCAGATCAGAAGTAATGGAAGCAATGAGAGTTGCTTAAAGTTGGAGTTTGCAACAGTGAGATCATTATCTTTGAATTTTATATTACCGCCCATCACTAAAATTTATGAGCATCTTAATGCATAACATAAAGGGCATGAACTAGATAAAAGGACTCAATTTTTAGGCCTCAGAATRAAAAAAATTCTCTGATAGACATATAAGCTCTCTGTGCTACCAGTGAGGAGTGTTGCTGCGAAGGCATGGGCTTGCATATTGCGTAAGGATATGCAATAGACAGATGCTGCTAACTTTGAACTGGTGAATGCTGGATGTCTTAATTCCTCCCCCCTTGTCAGGATTAACTTCTGCTCAATTTCCCAGGATTCCTTCCTAGAGATGGATACTAATATTCTTCCCTTCAAAAAAAAACAGCCAATGTTATCAGCCTCTCTGCCAGCCCCGCTCCAATTATAACCACTGTATGAAGAGGGAAAGGATGTTTTCTATTTTATGCATTATACTAATCGATAGAACATTAACCAAGTAAAGGGAAGACCAAGATTCTGCTCGGGAAGGTCAAACATCATTCATCATGTATGACAAGGTCACTGCAAGCACCAAACATGCATTCATTTCATTGTACTGTTGTGTATCAAGAAATTTCTCATGATCCCTTGGAGGGGTCGGGTTTTCTGTTATTTATATTAAAAAGACCATAAAGGTAAGCATAATCTTGTAGCCTATCTGAAAGAGATGAKGTAGGCTTTTAGCTAACAACATCACAGTTCATGGCTGAGAAGCTTCAGTGTACCAGCATGATTGCAAAGTGTGGATAAACTGATGAGCAATAGCTCATCATTTTAGCTGCCACATTATTTTGATTGTTCTTGATTACCTGATGATATCCTTAAAAAAAAAAATCATGATTTTATTTTTCTTTAGAAGCTTGAGGTAGTTTAGCTTTGTGGTTTACCACTTCCAAACAATTCCAACTCCTRGCTTGGGGTTTCAGCAATGCAGTATTTGCTACTCTGAGAGTACCTAATATTGTTGTTTACGCTGACACTGCCAAAWTTCATTTCTTTTTCAATACCAATATAGTTGTTGTTTGCCACTGTGCTAGATTTCAGAGCAGACATGTTCAAATATCACAAACTACCGGTGCGCTGACAGTGATACTGGAGGCACAATCTACCATGCTGGAGAAGGGGAGGATATTGCAAACCTTCACCAAAGTAGAAGGCAGATTCCAGTACAGACAAGCATAAATCAAGCCAGCATTTATGTAGTTATTCTTGAACAATAAAAAAAGAAAAAAAAAAAAGATTTGCATAGAAAAGAGCAAGCTGAAAGATATGTAAAGGGATATTAAGAAACCTTGTCATCATAAATAAAGCTTGAGACTTCAGTGTAGCAAGAAGATATTATAGATTGACCCAGATAGACTATGTTCTGGATAGCTGAACACTTATATACCACACTATTCTGAATGTTTTCACAAAAAAAAGATACCATTTCTTGTAAACAAACCAGACCATGCAATATGTAAAAAGAAGTCCACCCATTTTTATAGTTTCACTTTTTTTTTTTTTTGATTTGTCCTTCTGCTGCCCCCAAAAACACTTTCATCTCTGTATTTGTACCTTACAGCAAACATTACATTTGATTTGTATTCATTTTGAAATACTTTTTAACACCACATAATTCTAAGTGTCAATTTYCTATTTCCAAAGTTACTTTCTAAAAATTTTATTTTTGCCCTAAAGAATGATTCTTCTTTGAAGAAGYGAAACTGCCATCAGTGGTAGATTGAGGTAATGAGTATAGACAGGTACTATTGGAACCAAGAGAATCTTGACTGGTTTATAATAAGGTATTTTTATTCTTAAAATCTTTTTATCCTCCACTAAAGTAAAATATGACCACACACACACATAGCCTGCATATAGGATGGAAGAGAAAAAAATCAACGACACAGGATGGAAAGAATCAACTTTGCTCTACAAGCCATTTTTAGGAGTGAAATTGAAATTTGCACAATAACATTAATAAACAGCAATTTAGGATTTAAAATAAATCTATAAAAACTATTACATCTATCAAAGAACACCACTTATTAATAGCACAGTTTGGGATTTAGTGGAGACAAAGGCAAATATATTCTCTTTTTGCCATTTTTCAATCTTATTTTCAACTGAAGAGTTAGGATTAAGAGCAAATAAAAAATTAAACTTTAAATTGCTTGGACAATACTGCTTGGACATACTGCTTAGATTGGGAAAACCCTTCCTATTTCTACTTTTACTATTGTTTTTCTTCATAGTGTACAAAGTTTGTGCTCCAAAACTTGTTAGGGTGTCACGAGACTAACCAAGTAAGTAAGGTTTTGGAACCAAGGAGAAGGAAAGTGAAACGACATCTCCCAGGCACCTTAGGCAGTGTACAGGAAAGAGGCTGCAAGTCCAAGAGAAAACAGTCGTCAGGGAAATCACATTAGGGTTTACATCGTATTACCAGAGAGGGATATTAAACTGGTTACAAAGTATGATAAAACCATAGTAACCCTCGCCAAATTAAAGAGAATACAAATTTGAGAAAGACATAATGAGAAARACATATTTACAGCAGAGTCCTGTGAAGCATATTGCCAACCTCAGAAAGTCTGCATTCCAGCAGAAACATGAGATACTAAAAGCAAGCATTAGAAAAAAAGACTGAGCAAGTTCTTTCTCCTTAAAAGGTGTTAATAAAGAAAAGGAAATTAACATCAATCATATACCAAAACCTTTTACTTTTCGTATCTTTCTAAAGAGACAATTCCAYGACTAAAGAAAAATTTAAAAGAACTTAACTAAAATTCAATTTAAAACTAGATTTTTTTTTTGTCTAAACAAAGGTGCAAGAAACAAGGCAGAGAAAAGAGGTAGTGTTTAACAATAAAATACAGAAGAATTCCAGGAMAGAAATTAAGCATTGAATGTGATGAACAAATGTTCTTAAACTGTTGAGGAACAATCCTAGACGGACMTTTTGGGGGAAAATATTTTGAAAATAAATAACTTTTACACAGAATTTAAAAATGTAAAATCTGCATTTTACACAGAATGTGGAAAACAGCCTTAAAGCAAGACCTGAACAAAAGTCACAAAAATATTACATGTGCTGTGTGAGTCATATTTCAGATTTGCCTTTGAAGCTGTTTTACTTTGTATAAATAACTACATCAATGACGCTACAGGGAAAGGTGAAACATCTAGCTAGCTATACAGGATACATCAGCATTTATAGTTCAGACCAGAAGTGTACTTTTGAAGGAAATCTCTGTCATACCATTTTGGTACACTTTAGTTCCCATCACAGAGCAGCCTTGGACCATAAAAACAGGATTCCTTTTCTATAAAACTAAAATAGGACTGTACCTACTCTAATGTACTCCAGCTACAAATGGGCACTGAGTCCCCAGAACCGATTRAGTCCCCAGTACCAGACTAGAAGCAGCTTGAGATAAACTCCCTGAAATTAGAACACTGCAGCTGTGATGTTCCCAGCACAAACCTTTTCTAATCATAAAACATGTCTACGTGTATTCAATCTATGTGTAGTAGACTGCAAATCTACTTGACRTGAGCTACAGAGCTTGCTAATGAAGACAGAGCCTCACTTTGTTATGCTTCAGAAGTTAAACTTGAAAGCCTACCTAGTCAAGTAGATAGGTAGTACGAGAGGTCAATTCATACCACAATGTGAAATAACAGCTTAAAACAAAAGTCAGGTAGTATCATTACTTCTAAATTTTGTAATAACACAAATGAGAAACATTTTTATACTACTATTGATGGAAACTTCTATGACTATAGCAATAGCCTGCTTTAATAATATTAAAACAACTAAAATATTAGATAACATATATTGATATTGTCCAAATGTAAAATATTGAATATTCCGTAATCCTGTTTCTGCAGCCATGAAAAAGTGGACCTTTAGCCATCTTTTTGGATTTTACTTTTTTTGCCTTTAATAGTTAGCAGTTATACAGATTTAGTTCTGCAATTATTGCTATAATCCCAGGCTCATGCTTTAGAAATATTAGATTATTAGAACACAAGAGTGCAAAACATCATTATAAATGTTCATTTGTTTCAAACATGAGTTCTAAGGAAGTGCTTTTCACATATAAGATTATGGTGAAATGTATCATGTAAAAGTATATAAGCCACAAAACTTTTTCTCAAKGTATTTAATCAAAATGAATGTCCATTTCTTCACATAAAATAAATTTCAATAGAATTTAAAAGATGTTGAGAAACATAAATAAGTAAGAAAGAAACAAATCAGGTACAAAAGGAACCTTAGGAATGGGATACATAAAAATTACAGCAGGATCTTAAAAATCAATACAATAATTTACCATACTTATTATAGCTCAGGGTTACTTTCCCTTATAGATCAGGTTTACTTAAGGTAAACTCTCACTTGCATATACATACATATGTATATATAAAATAAGGGAAAGAATAAAGCAGATTCTACTGAATTGTAGTAATCTAGAGCTCAAATGCATATAAAATGATTGATAATATATTTAGTCTCCCTTGAGAGCATAAATTGAATTCTTGAAATGTTTCTGCCAGCAAGAGGAAGAATTTGACAAAGGCAAAATACCAGTTTGGGCTCTGTTATTAATTTGCTAAGCAAACTTGGTAGTATTTTTTCCATCAGCAAGCTAAACTAATTCTAGTGAAAGCATGAGAGAGGAAAAAATACAGCTGAATGACACAAATTTTCCTTTGTCTTGYATTTCGGACCTAAAAGATCTCTGGATTAGGCAAACACAGACTCTGATAGAATCTTTACTGATTTATCAAATGTCTTGTCTRAAAGATGAACCAATCATGCAGGAACAGATTGCATTTTCATACAGTAATATATGAATTGGAGAGTTGGGATTGTTTGATTAACTACAAARAAAAGGCACTAGAGAAAGAGAGATATTTGCCACGTAATTCTAAAACTTCGGAGACCTTCATTTTTTCTAGCTTTTTTTTACCTGAGGAACCAACTATAATCCATGCAATGAAGTAGAAAGTAGCCCCTCCTAACCTAACAAATGGATGCCAGTCTTATTACAATTAGTGCAAAAATTGCTATTTCCTTACTGTGACTAATTTATAAAGGATTAAAAGGTTTCTATGTAAAATAAATGGATGCCATGACAACTTAAAAAGCCTTTGTAATACAAGGCCCATTGGTATATTCAATATGAAGCTTGCAACTTAACATTTCTGCCCAGTGTTGCTTTACATACTGTAACCGCAAGCTGCAAAATTTTGTTTCCCAACTTACTTTATTGTGTAACATACTTGTTTTGGATAGCAAATCTCCTATTTTTTTCTTAATGGCAACAACATGAAAATTTGTGCAGGATCTGTTCTGGGTATTTATCAAGCAACAGAGGGAAGTTTCTGAATTTATCATCTGTGAGCAAAATATATCACCTACTGTGTTATTACCCAGTCCTGACTCAAGACAAACACAGGAAGCTAAAATTAAGATTCTTGTTCTTCACTTCTTTTCTCTCAACAGGATGTTGGGGGAAAGGTAGTTTGCTGATGAGGTGACCTGATGAGTCACCCACAGACCTATCCATTTAAATCATCTCCCAAATAGGGAAGAGCAGAGAATTATAAGRGTCATTTCATAACACTTCTTTTGATTTAGGTTGCTGGGCACATGACACTCATATTTCACACTACCAAATTCCCTGTTATACTGCTCTTATCAGCTCTTAGCTCTTATTTGCAATGGGGATTCCCAGGCCTCTTCTGACTGCCTATATGCAGACCCAGAACCAGGTAGACTCAAGCCCATGTCTTTGCCAGGGGAGCTCCTACCTGCATGGAGCAGCATCCACCCCCTGGTCGCTAGCTGGCAGTAATCCTGCTCCTCAGCACTCAGTCAATACGCAAGGATGGAAAGGAACAGCTTGAAACTTCCAGCTTCCTGTCACGAATATGCCTTAAAGTCAAGTGGTAGACAGGCAATTTTAATTTAAGATGTTCACATAATGTCACCAGCACATGCTGTGCCAGCAGAGAATTGATGGTAGCAGAGCCTCTTCCATTTTTCTTTTGTCGTGACGTTACTGCTGACAAATTTTAAATGTTGAACTCTGGGGCAGTTCTAGATAAATCACAGCCACGCTCACACGGAGCAGCTATAACCCATCGAATGCGTTGTGTGCAGCAGCGAGACCGTCTATGCATGGAAAGATTAACTACAGAGGAGCAGTGCTGGATCTGCTTCACATACGCTGTTTATCTGCATACACACAGTAACAGTTTTGCTGGAGGCCCAGCTGTCCAAGCTGCCAAGCATCTGGAAAAGAAACCGCGTTTCATAGAAATACTGGAAAAGCTTCATCCTATCTTATACAGGATCTTGGCGAATCTATTTGATATGTAGCAATGAGCATCTATATGACGATATCGGCTCTTCTTCAACGCAAGGGATTCCCCATCGAGCTTCTTCCAGAAGTTAGGTCTGAATTCARATGTATTAATAAATTCAGGATGTAGTGTTATACTTCAGTTTCCATTCGATTGCCAGAATGGATAGCATTTGATTTAACAATATTGATCTGATTGTAACAATATTGTTTTTAATAAGCAAAACAAAGGTTTTTGCATTAAAGCTGGTTCCTGGATTTCACCAGAGTGGCTGGTATTTATTACAATCATTTTCACTGAGGCTCGGCTAACACCATTCATCCTTATTAATTCTTATTAACAGGAGGTTTGGCTCCCCTGCTGCTGACCCCACTGGAGCCCGGGGCTGGACTCAGCCGCCATGTGGCGCCCTCCAGCAGCCTGAGCTTGTGAGGGGCTTGGGAAACAGGGACCATCGCGGGAGAGCGGACGGCGAGCGCGTGACGGGCGGAGGGCAGCGCCTACTGCCAGTGACCCGTAGGTCACTAACGGTCAACGGTCAACGGCCAACGGCCAGCAGCGCGAGCGCCGCAGGGCGCGAAGCCGCGAGGCGTGCGGTGGGGGCGGCCCCGCGCACGCGCGCGGCCCCTCGGCGGGAAAGAAGTCAAGGGCAAAGGAAAGCGCAGGAGAGCAGGAGGAAGGAAGTCCCGGCACTTAAATAAATAAATATATTGCTGTCTCCTTATTTGCTCTTACTCTACCCGCCCTCCCCCTSCGTGGTTCTTCTTTTGTATGTTATTGTTGTATATTCTTTTGTATTCTTTTGTATATTGTTGTTATATTATGAAACTCTACTTTCCATTTATTTTTTTCCCCTTAAGCAATGTGGAGGTCTTCCAGTTTCTAATCTAAGACTAAGATATGGTGAATTCCAATAGAAAAAGTTACTTCATATCTCCCTGCGTTGCTGGCCCAAATTGTCTACGCAGGGTGATATGTGTGAACGGTTTTGGATCTTGGATCAACGTCAGCAAACGCAGCAGTTTTGGGCAATGCGTAGCACCCGCGCCACGCTCCCACCGTGCCTCCCCAAAATGCCTGGCTGGCAAAATTATCTGGAGTTCTCCTTTGCGGGAAGGAAGAAGGGAAGGGAAGGGAAGGGAAGGGAAGGGAAGGGAAGGGAAGGGAAGGGAAGGGAAGGGGGAAAGAAGCTTGTCACTGAGGGCTCCTGGGTCCAGCTTTCTTGGTAGTGAAAGAGCTGTCAGAAATGTAGATGTAGGAGGATGTTAAGCGAACTGTGTGGTGCTGCTTTGCAGCCCTCTGATTGACTGCGGACAGTCGATCAGCTGCTTCCTGCGGMTGGAAGCAGTGGAGAGACCTTGATTGGACCATTTCCCTGTAGCTGTAAAATAAGAAACTAATTTCATCTTTTTTTTTTTTATTTTTTTTTAAGCTTCTTACTTCCTTGCAATTTATTAAACAACTGTCCAAACCCCCAAAATTCTTGACAGTCACTAGTGGGGGTTTCTAATTGCTTGATTTCCTTCCTGATGCTGTCTTGCTCTAGCTATATTCTTTTGACATTAAATTTTGCAATTATTTCTCTTTCTTCTCATGGCAATAGTAAATATTGGTAATGTATTCCAAATGCATTTATAATTGACTATTTTTAAATGATACACCTTCACCTATCTTACTGCAGTGCAGAAGAAAAATATTTTCTTACAGMTATTTCAATCCTCCAGGCCAAAGGTTTTCTCTCGTATATACCAGCAAAATCTCATTAATGGGTACAACTAAAAGTACTACTACTTCTAGCTTCCTCTTTCTCTCTACCAATGTAGTTTTAGTGACTTTTATTCATCAAGTAAGCTTCCCAAATGACCTCAGGGAAAATTAGGGATGAATCAACAACTGAAAATTCAATCTGTTGAACCATATTAATTTTGTTGAAGGCTCATATATTGATCACAATGCATTCATTTAGAGAAGAAAATCAGCTATGCAGAYTCTCTGTAAGCCAACAATTAAAACTAACACTAAAGCCTCCTCAAAATGAAAAGCATCTCCTTCTCCAACTTTTTTCCTCTCTCCCTCCCTAGCCCTGCCAAAATCCAGACAAATTGTGTGGAAAATATCAGAAGGCCCAGGAATTTCCCTTCATAGTATTTTTAGCATAATTTATATTTTTCCATAAACAAAAAAAAATGAGGCTACCAAACAAACTGAACTTAATTTGATGCTTTCCCAGGTCTGGTTAGTAAGGAGCTGCAAGTTCTTAGGTCCATTCTGTGCATGACAGACAAGGTAAAGACATGGACTAGAAATGACAAGAGTCCAAAGGTAATTTAGCTCCCACCTTGCTTCCTGTGTGGAGGATGCCTGGCAGGGAAAAGCCAAGACATGCTTGGCAATACAATCTCTGAATCAAACAAAAAGCTCTGTCACCATGGAGAAACCTTCCCCACAAAATCCATTTGCATACATTCACAAAGGAAGTACTACATAGAGTAAAATCTGATTTTGTCCTAGTACTTTTTTAAATGTATATTGCTCAACATAAACATTTTAAAATCCATTTTTAAACTAACCTTTCATTAGATGATTTGTATTAAATCAGCTTACCCATTATCTTTATATTTTACACTCTCTTAGCAGTCCCTTTTATTGTGTTTACATCAAAAAAAAAAAGTGAAAATTTATGTGATGAGACTACTCCTATAATCACGTTTGGTCTTAAATCTTGAAAACATGATTCACAGWCATTGAATATTGGGGAAGACAGACTCAGACAAGCTTTCATGAATGAAATGGGGCTCATTCATATGCCGCAATCAGGCAGGAAAAACAGATCTCTCAAAACACCTGGCCAGCCCCATTTCCCATTACCCAACTGGGGCAGCCTCAGCACATCCAAGAGGCTGCATAGAGCCAAGGGAACCCAGGACAGTCCTTGGCAGTGCTGCCATCTTCTAGTTTATGGATCTCTTTGGAAGTGTACCGTATATGCACTCATATCACATACCACTTTTGGAGTTCTGCTTTCTTTAAACAGGATTCAGTATTTGTTCATCATCTGTGCAAAGCTAGTTCCCATCCTCATTTAATTGCTGTAGATAAGTCGCTCATTAATACTAAAAATAAAACTCCTTGTATTAATATTGTTCTGCAGTATCTTCAGTCTTGTTGACTCAAAGATAAGAAATTATTTCTGAATTAATGAATATTGGCTACTGAAAACTCTCTTTATTTCTCCTATCTCACCGTTTTATATTTTCTAATGGGCAAACATGTTTTGATCTCTTGAATCACATTAGAATAAGTCAATAGCTTTGTCATGTTTTACCTAGTTCTTAAATAATCATTCTTGGTATTGTTCACTCCTTTGGGCATCTCCTTCACTATTTTCGCATTTCAGCRTAACTTATTATGTAGCAATACCTTACGTCTCTTTCTCAATTTTTCTCTTGTTTTCATCTTGTTAGTGTGGAAAGTATGGGACAAGCTGTATTTTGGTCTTCTTCCTGACTGGCACTTTTCTTATGTTTTCTTCAGAATTTTTCTTTTTCCTATTTGATTATTTTATACTGACTTGGGTGGTGATAAACAATTTGATCCTTGTTCCATGCTTCCTTTTGCATGTTAATGTGTTGAAAGCAGTGAGCTGCTGTGTGGCTCCCYGCACCGCGAGTTCTCATTCCATGAGCCACTTTTTGCTGGCAGTGTGAAACAATCTCTGGTTTGCTGGGGGAGGGTTTTGTTTCATTTGTTTGGGTTCTGAATGCTGCTAACTAAATGCCTATGGCTCCATTCTGATGCATTTTCCATATCCAGTGAAAAGTGTTTTGTTAGCTGATGTTCACCGTAGCTGGCAAACACTAACTGGCTGTGCAAGCTGGACTTCCTAGCTGTCCCTATACAGAACTACTTTGCCAYTGAGGCTTAACTTGTTCTGTTCAAAACGCTTAGAAATTCGGTTTCTGATATCACAGTCTATCATGAAGGTGTCATTCAAGGATTTCTTTCTCAAATAGAGCCTGAAAGAGATTCTTCTGACAATAGAAAAAGGCATTTTTATTTAATATATTTAGCAGTTCTGAGCCATACAAAGATAATGTAAGATTAATTTCTACCTGTCTTTGGAAAAAAAATCTCACTTCCTGACTCTAATAATGTTGCTGGGAATTTTGCCACAGGTTCATTAGGTCAGGATTTCATTTTCAGTGATAGATGTCAGTGTTTTAACCTTCAATTTCCTTGAAGGTATACCTTCTGTTTTTAGCATGTCATATCTTAAAAATGCTTCAGCAAAGTCTCAAAAAAACTTCTGAAAAAAATATATACACATTAGAAAATTACAAGCTACAAAGAGTCAAAAACATGTCTGCATAACTCAGCTTGTGTATTCAATATGTGAAATATTAATCTGCTTGAAAATTCATTTTGTAATATTAACCCCTTTTTCCACAGGTATTCTTCATTTGACAGCAGGAATACCTTAGTTCTTTCAGCCATAAAACTCTTAAAAACTCCTCCGTTCTCCCCCCCTCCGCCCACCAAAAAAAACCAAACAAAAAAGAAAAAAACACAGTAAAGATGCAAAGATCAGAACAGGAAAAAGTAAGAAAGAGTTTCGATTATATAATACAATCAAGAGCACCTGTGCTGGAATTCATTAACTTCATTGAGCAGGCAGCTGCATATTTGCAACATCCTGATAAAGCAGGGGAAAAGAAARAGAACGGATGAGTGGCTGTACAGATTGGAAAACATAATAAAACATTTAAAGTGTCTCATTTTCTTATTCAGGCATTTGATTATCCTGCTTCCTTTTAGAACTACTGATTTTCTTATCTTCCTTTGCATATAATATGTTTGTATAGTTCATTTGTATAGGTATCTTCATTATAAATATGAAAGAACTTTGCAAGAATGTTTTCCAAATAGTACGGCTTACCCTAGTGGTGCTGTAAAGTGAAATACTGGAAGTGATGCTGAATGCCTTTTTTTTAATGTAAGCTTTTCATATATGAGAGACCATTATGACTATCAACCTCCTGTCCATATTTGACAATTGAAAGAAAATTACTTAATTCTGTTTAGCCTTTCTTTTCCTATTTTCCTCATTTCAAGTTTTTATGTACTTTACATTAGATCAGTAAGTTTATAATTCATGGACATTTTATTTGGATTTCTGTCATGTTTTGCAGCTTTGGAGGAAATCCATCTTCCTGATTCAAACACCTGTTATAACTAAAAGTAAAAATATCTTGACTTCCTAGGCTTCTTTTGTCCTCTGCAAACAGAGATATTCTAGGGTATTTTCAGGGTCTTCTTGGTTATTTCAAGTGGAAATCCTGAAAATAGTTGATCACAAATATCTCCTGCATGCAGCTTCTCTAATGCTTCATCAGATTTGATTATTTTACTCATATACTCATGTCACCTAAAGGATGCAAGAGAACATGTGCAGTGTCCCCTGGCGTGATGCCACTGTGCTGGTGCACCTGCTTGTTGAGCCCAAATGTAGATAACTTGGGATCTACAAGCAGCAAACCTGTATCAGCCTGAGAGAACCTCAGCTGGCAGGCCTGGTGTTTCTGTGAGGGTGATTAGCATGATCATGACTAGGCTATTTCCAGTTTCAGAGCTAGCTCAGTCAGCTCTTATTTAGATATCTAATTGTACAGCCATATGGATAGGTACTTCTTCGTATGTCACCTTGTTTTTCTCGGTTAACCCTCTTGTGGTGCTAGCTGTATAAACAAAGTCAGTCCTTTCTCAAGGAAAATAAGACATCCCTTCTTGATATCAAAGCAGACAGAACACTTGCATAGATGCTCAGCCTGTCTGATTCAATCATAAGTCCTCTACATCTTAGATGAATTTGCTTCTTCTGCATAAAAGCTCTAATTAATAAGATATAGACACAAGTGTACACAGATTCTGCCTCTTCTGGTTTCTTGTCTGCTTGAGGATCTCAATGTCTGAGTATGTGGCCACCATAAAAACCAKAAGAAACTTTCCAAAATTTTGAGTGATATTTTACCAAATTCTACTAAATTGTAGATTGTTCTGCAGAGAACTTTCTTGTAYGTAGTGATGGCTTGCAATAACTTACCTTTATACTAAAGAAAATGATTTTGAAGTTGCTGATTGTTCTCTGAAAATATCATTCAGTACTCATTTTTAGTCAACAAATAAATGCTAAGACTTATTAGGGAAAAACAGAGCAAAAAAGAAAACAGCACTATTGTCCTTATTTTTATGTTATATATATTTATATCCTTTCATCATCTTTACCCTTATACACTGGATGATAGAAACACCATGTTATTTTAGTATCTCCAAAAGTCCATTTGAAAAGGGCTAAACAACCAGAAAAGATACAGAGATAAGCAACAAGAATGATCAAAGAGCTAGAATGATAACTGATATGAGATAAAACAGGTATGAACAAATAAATGAACAATATGGAGAAAATGAATAGGAAATGATTATTTATAGTATCTCAACACAAAAACTGGCACACCTGATTAAATTACAAGGTATCTAGTTTAAAACAACCAAAGGACATTTTTTTTGCCACCCACCACATAACTATCTAGGAGGACTGTCTGCCAAAACGAGGTTTTGGGTAAAATATACATGCATTTAAAACAAACACTTTAGTAAAATTTTTAAACATAGCTCCAACAACTGTGACTTTGTTGTTTTGCAGGTTACATTCACCCAGAGAAGACCCTGTTTTAGGCCAAACGAGATTATAGTCACCATTGAAATGTTCATTTCATGTCACAAATCTGTCAAGGACTGTATACACTGCTTAAAAAAATCAATTTCAATTTCAATGTTTTTAAAAATATATACTTTTAAAAAAGTTTCTCATGGAGGAAACAGTTGCATGTCCCTTCAAATAAACTTTAAATCTGATTCTCTATCAGACCTAAGACTCTTAGGAAAGCCTTATCTGCTCTTCCTTCTCCAGAATGTCATGCATGTTAATTTGATTCTCAGCAGGTATCACCATTAGAACCGTGTATGTAATTTTATACCAAATTATGCATGCAAACACTAGCATTATATTAAAAAGATTAAGGTTGCAATGTCAAGGATTCAAAAGTTAAGAAACGCTAGAATCGATGCTCCTTCTGTAACCTCCRCTGACCCCTTTCTAACTATGCATTATAATAAAGTCTTGATGACACAGTTGCATATTATTTTTCCCATAGAACTCTATTGCCAGGATTGTGATAAGATATGGAATTTCTTTGGCTTAAAAAATGCAAGACAATAAACAATACTATATTTACAGCAAATTCCATCACGTGGTGATTTCAGGATTCATTACAGGCATTGCAGTCTTCAGAATCCAGCTCTTCCTGGCCAGACATCTGGGACTTAAACTGAGGGCTGCTCTGGTGCCCGTTCTTATTGTCAGCACTGTCTCCTCAGGGACATTTAGTATAGAATTATAATTGCAGGGCAATCATCTATGAAGGGATGGATTTGCTCAGTGAGAATGGAATATTTTTATCGATTTCAGCTCCTAAATACTAAGAAATATCTGTTGGAGACTGACATTCAAAATGAATACATTTGAGCAAACAGTTAGGTAATAGCAAAAGGCATATTCCTGACAGCAGTGTGACTCCATACTAAACTTCTTCTGCTAACTCTAAAGCCAACAAGAACAGAGTTATGTTTTAAGACTGAAGAAAAGACATTTTTTTCCAGCATTTACATATATCAACCCTAGCCTTTGAAGCTTGGCAGTGTTAAACACAAATAAACGTGTTATATCAGGAAATTTTGGATAACCATAGTGATAGTGATTTTATGTAATTTATAAAAATGTATACAGAGAGTAATGAATGACTAAAAAGCAGGAGGGTAAATATTTCCACTCTATGGCAGTTGTCCAACTGACTTGTATTATGAAACTACAGAGTTACTACTCTTTGTATAAAAACTAGTAGGAATTACTTGTGACAAAAGCAATGAGCAATGGTTGGCCTTTTTATATTGTATGCTGAGAATTACTGTAGACTACAGATTATATAAATTCATATGATATATCAATAAACACAAATATTCTTATGGGGGTTATGTTTATTATACTTCCTCCTCTGATAAAAAAAATGTAAATAAAAATACTAGTTTCAGGTCTGTTATTTTAGTTGAAGAGCAGAAGCTCTTGAGAGAACCATGTTCTTTAAAATGACTAAGTTATGAAAAGTAATACAATTGAAGACAATGTAAACTATCACAGGTAAACATTTTGGCTCAATACTGTGAAGTCTTTTTAATAATAATTTGGATTACAACATATTTCAAGTTTTACCTGAACTCTTTACCTAATTACCATTGGAATAAGCAAAAATATCAAATGACATTTTCGCTTCTGTCTATGAAAAAGCAAAGAGAATTTCTCTGAGAAAGCAATGCACCTCATATATACTAAGAATTTTTCCCATTTATTAGAAAAATGCTCTTAAAGGGAASAACAACTGTCGTCACAAGCAAAAATCACAAAGATGTTGTGAAGATGAAAACTAAAAGTGTACAATCTCTTGACTTCATTTTGGTACAAATAAGAACATGTTTCTTCCTGCTGATACTGATCCCCCCAGTTCTGTACAGGTTGCTTATAATATCATGACTAAAATGATGGGGATTGAATAGTTGCATATACCTGTAAATAGCTGAAAGATAAGTATGAATAAGAACAGCTATAACTGATTATTTCTACCTCTAGGGTTCTTCAACTGAAATTTCAAAAAGACTAAGAATTAAACCTATATGGAAAAAAAAATGTAGCTAGTGCTCACAGGTTTTGTGCTGAACCTTATCACACATTTACAGTGCACAACTATCAAGAAAGTAAAGAGAAAGTGGGAAGAAAGAATGGAATTGGAAAAGACAGAGAAAGTGGGAAAAAAAACTCATCTGTAGAAGTAGAGGCTATGGACTTATATTTTTCTTCCTATTTCTGGTGCACAATAAATTAAAACAGTAAATTTATATTTATTGATCAGTGAATAGGGGAGACATTCACTGCCTCACAGCACTGGACACAGTAGACTTTTTTAAGTGCAGACTGAAATGAGGAATACAATCGGCAATTGAACATACATGGAAAAAATTGAGGAAAGTAAATAGAGTTGGCTGCCCTTTAGTATTAGACTTGTTAGAAATATCATGGATATTGTTAGAAATATCATGAATATATGGAGTGAAAATGCACTCAATTTTCTTATTCTTTAGGGTGAGGAGAGAAGAAAAGAAATCCTTTTCCAATTATTCTTCTTACTAAATGCTTTTTAAATGGGTCTTCCACTGTCTACAGGCTCTATGTGGGCTATACTGCCAAGGTTTACCACTCAATGCTGCATTTTCATTTGAAAAAGCTGTATTTGTCAGATTTTATTCGTTTATTGTTTCCAAACAAATACTAAGTTCTGAAAAATTATCTATGGGGAGATGAGACAACAAAGCAGACATTTATATTAATTAAGGACTTTTAGTAAGTCTGGCAATGGGATGAAGAGAGACAAAGTGCCATCTAKTGAAGGCAATAACACTAAATAAAGCTTAAGATCATCTTACTGAAGTTCAATAGTATCATTCCCAGATATGTGTGGATATGACCAGGGTTTTATTAATAGCAGGTATCAATTTAGACACTGAGCCAATCCTTTATCCAGATTTATGAGCATCCCATCAATTTCTGGAGCTGTTTCAGAAATAATACATATATTAATATAGTTTTACTAATAAATGTTTACAAAGTGAAACAAAGTTAACTTCTGATGGAAGCACTACGGTTATTCCARCTATAAGAGATACTGTTCTTCTGAGAAACTGACCCCCAGAATGGCATGTCTTTGAGAGCTCACCTTGTGAGCCACTATGCAGAACTGAACTGCTTGAAGTCAGCAAGAGGCCCATATGCTTTTCAGGAAAAGAAACTATACTGCAAAAGGAAATACTGTCCTTTAGTTTTCTGTACAGTTTCCTGTAAAGAAATTTACAAAAAAAAAAAAAAAAAAAAAAGATTGCAAATCTATAAGATTTTTTTCCCCTCTATCTTCTAATAGTAAATCTAGCCCTTCATCTTTAAAGAGATAGGAAAACACTTCAGTTTCACAGTATGGGTTTTGTGAATTCATTGTGAAAAGTGTTTCATTTACAACAGACTGAGAAAATAAGTTCACTGTTATTCATTGAAATGCTGTGATTGTGCTCAGCATTAAATAGGACACTGACTGAGCCTTCCCCGAAACGCTTATAACTGGAATAATCAATGTATATATGTTTAGAAATACAAACTCCTGATACATGAGAGAACCTGACAGCAGCCAAATTAATATGGTGAAAATTGCCTGTATGCAAACTCCTTTTCAGATCTTTCTATCAATTGTTTTTCTTGATATTTCAGAATTAAGTCTCACCCCCTGAGGTACCAGGTTTTTCTTACCTTATAAGATACATTTGATAACATGATATACCAAGAGAAACAGTGTAAAAAAATTTCCTTCTATACTGTGCATGTCCAAAACTGAAGGAAAGATTTGAAAGAGGCAAGAATTACAAAATCCTTCACTGGCTTTCCCTAATCTTTTATCATTTATTCTGTATTAAACACATTGCAAAATTTATACTCTATTTAGGACTATTATGGGAAATGTATGTGTGTGTATCTATATATCTATCTATAAAAAAAACACATCTTCATATATTAAACAAAGCTGTAAATGTGCTTTGCTAGTGCTGTCTGCAGTTCAYGTGATACTTTGTTTCATATGGTACTTTATTAAGCTAAAATTATGTTATTTCTAATTTGGTCTCTCTCATTTAGCTGCTCGAATTGAAAGGACTTATAACCACTACATATATCTATAGCATAATTTTATCTACCTTTACAGTGGGTCTTTTACCAAGCATATATGTCTGCAGTTCATATAACAAATTATGTGATAGTATTCTCTTTACCTGTTACAAATGTAAAAACATCCAAATGTGATACACAAAAAGAGAAAAAAGATTAGGCCTTTTCTGTAGTTTGATTTATGTTGAAATTGATTACACTGAGGTTTGGAAGATCTGTAACAGCTGAATAGGCACTGTAAGCAAATAGTTATTAAAAGTAAATTAGGAGAGATTTAGAATGGTTCCGTGAACTGGAACATGTAATGGGGAAATTAATTAAAGAGTGACCACCACATAGTGGTGCAGAATACAGAAGAGAGAAACAAATCATTAACATCGTCTCTRGGATGTATCCTATTAATGCATCCCAGGATATTGTATCTCCTGGCACCTTGGAATGATGCTTCAGGATGGGTGCTAAGCCTTTTCGTTTGCTTATTAATTTACCATCTTCTATCAAAAGATAAACAGAATCTGACATGCTGGACTTTGTTTTTATTTAAGTTCTTCCTAATGTCTATCTGTGGTTTATTTCATTTAATGTTTCCTCTTACTATTGCTTGTGAGTAAGATTTCAAAATAAGCTTAATCATTAAATGACTCCTGACACTTTCTATAAAAGCAGTGAGATTCAATTTTGTTATAGTTTCTGTTGTAGAGTTATAAGCAATAAATAGTGAAATTCAGGGAGAAGACCTGAGATTCATTTTTTTGAATGACTTCTACATATATTGTAGAGTTCCAATATTGGTCTTTCGATATGTTCAGTACAGTACAGTTGATACTAAATCTTCTTACATGCTATGACACATATATTTCTAATTAAACAGTTCTGTCCTGATCAAGTTTCTATTTAGGCATTTGCGTATTTCCCTGTTTCTGCTTGCACATTGATTCCATGATTTCTTACTATTTCTCTGTCTGCTGTAGGTAAAAGTGAATTTGGCTAGAAAGAGGCARTAGTTGGATACCAGCTGCCATGCAGAAATGGTGGGGAGAGGCAGCATATCAGAAACATCRGGAGATAGGTAGAGCATTTTATCTCAAAAATTGTATTTTTATCCTCTAATCCTGTTAATTTTTGGTCTTTGGATTTTAGATTCTACCCTTTCTTTCCTCCAAGAAGCTTGGGAGGAAGAAGTCCTTGAGATCATGTTATCTGCCCGCAAGGAGCACGTATTGCCACAAACCTCATACCTGAGCTCTGCTGCAATATATCAGATATCTTTACAGCAGAGGAGCTCCTTCATCCTGTGCCTTCAGATAAGTCATTATAAATTTGCTGTCTCTGTCTGATGGGAATAAAGGTCTAATGAGAAATTATAGGGAATAAGAATACTTATGCTTTTCCTGTAAAGCATAAAATCACAAGCTTCTCCAAATGCTGTAAGACCTAGGAGGTAGAAGGTGGTTAATTTACTCTTTTTTCAAGCAATCTTCTATATTGTGATTGTACTTAAGGGCATCAGTAAAGTTGATCTGTTTTAAAATTCTGT
Organism: Nothoprocta perdicaria; assembly: GCF_003342845.1. Taxonomy (NCBI): domain Eukaryota; kingdom Metazoa; phylum Chordata; class Aves; order Tinamiformes; family Tinamidae; genus Nothoprocta; species Nothoprocta perdicaria. Next base: position 1,679,233 of record NW_020454649.1, read on the forward strand.
CCGATACACATGCAGGAGATTCGAGCTACCGAAGAAAGTGTCACAGCAAAATTATTGAAAAACATTTTTGATAGTGAAAAAAAGTCATTGAAATTTTATCATTTATACAGTAAATTCAAAAATTTTTATGTTCAATTTTTGGAAGGAGGAAGACGGTCAAGTTAATACTGTGGAAATGCTAGTTTCCATGGGTTCAATAATGCCCTTCAGAAATTACTCAAGAGAAACTCAATAACTGGAAAGAAATAAGCATTATTTCCTCCCTTCACTTATTTTTTTGCTGAGAAATCACTTGCTATATTATGTCAGGTCCTACCAGCATTGCTGGACCTGCCCAGAGAGTGCACAACAAGACAGATATGGGTTGACAAGAGATGCCRCTCAGCACTATGTGAATTTGAAGGGAGAGGGAAAAGAAAGGAAAAAATGCATTTGTCCCAAAAGGTGGGAATGCACAGAGACTCAATTTGCCACAGTGGTCATCTTTTAGTAATTACAGTAGGACGCTGAGGATTTTGTTTCTGAAGCTAAACCTTTCATAACAGATTGAAGTCATATAAGGGAGGAGGACATATAAGGGATGAGAGACTGAAATAGACCTCCCTCGTTTTTGTTTCTTGATTTGCCTCATTCCTGAAAGCCAACCCAAAGCTCATCGTGATTTTATGTCCTGATTCAAAACAATCATGAAAATGCTTCAATGAGACTTCAGGCAGCACTTAAACTTTGCAAAGGTTCTCTGCACAGGGAAATCTTGTACATTGTACAAACATAGCTTTACATTTCTCAATATCTTATTTTGAAAATTTTTAATATTCTTAAATATTAGCACTCAGAGAAACAAACTAATCGGGACATGAGTCAAGTTCAAAGAGCTCTTGGCATTCAGTGCCAGATTGTCGTTTGCCAAAAGCTCTGATTTCAAACTACTGCTAATGATCTAGTTAGCATTGGTGACTCAGTAGCACAGGGTTGAGTGTGGATGTGGATGTTACATGCAACAAGGCACCATAATTCTTCCTTCTTGGTGGCTGAGAACTGGTGTTCCTGACATTTCCCTGGTTCAAGGCAGAGTGGAGACAAGGGGACAYGTTCTCTGAGCGGAGTGCATCAGAATTACACTTCTCATCAATTTTCTTTCCAGGCATGAATAATTAAGTTGCTAAGAGTAAACCAGTATGATCTTTAGTATATTATCCTAACATGTGAAACAGCACTCTTATTAAGTTAAAAAAAGAYGACTAGGTCCAAATGTTTAAATTCCTCGACATAATAAAAAGGAATTTCTTCAGAGCTGTACCTACTGCTCAGTTTACTGTATTATACCACTCACAAAACTATTAATGATATTTTCCCTTTATGGAGTAAATATTTCTTTACTCAGAAACAGATGTACTTTGCACAACTTTAGCAAGCTCCTTAGCCTTCTGACTCCTGAAAAGTAGGCAGCTTGCTTTGTTTTTGTTGCCCACAGCACTGCAGCATCCAAGTTCTGATAATAGTCACTGAATATATTGTCATAGCAACACAGCTAGTACAGTAGCTACCATTTTTGCTAGTTACATAAACTTGAGGAAAACAAAGGTTAATGTGCTGGGTTAATGAAGCCATTAAAAGAAAGCTATGTCAGAGGCTGGACATCAAATGCAGAACTAGAAATCAAAAAAAAAAAAAAAAAAAAACAGGGCTTTTAACATCCACAGGGAATTTTATTTCATCAGCAGACCCAGAAATAGAATTAAGCAAGCACCCCCTGCTTCCAATTGCCTGCTTTAACCACTAAAAATACTCCATTGTATCACAGAATCACACAGAATCACAAAATGTTTGAGGTTGGAAGGAACCTCTAGAGATCATCTAGTCCAACCCCCTGGCTTAAGCAGGGACACCTGGAGCACGGGGCACAGGGCGGCATCCAGGCGGGATTGAAAGATCTCGGAGAAGGAGACTCCACAGCCTCTCTGGGCAGCCTGTGCCAGGGCTCTGTCACCCTCATGGGAAAGGTTCTTCCTCACATGCAGATGGAACTGCCTGTGTTTAGATTTGTACCCATTACCCCTTGTCCTATGACTGGCCACCACTGAGAAGAGTTTGGTCCCATCCTCTCTACATTTACCTACATCTCAGGTACTTRGACATATTGATCAGATCTCCTCTCGGTCTTCTGTAGGCTAAACAGACCCAGCTTACTTAGTCTTTCCTCATAAGATGCTCCACTCCATCATCYTTATCGTTCGAGCCTAGAACTGCACACCACATTCCAGGTGCGGCCTCGCCAGAGCTGAGCARGATCCCCTCCCTCGACCTGCTGGCAACACTCCTCCTGATGCAGGCCAGGACCAATTTTGACATGTTCATCCCACACAGTATATGTTGCAATATCTACTTAAAAATTGTAGGGGAAACTAAAAAAATTTCACAGCAGTCACAGTTTGAATTTCTCTTGGCATTTGTTCTAAAGAATTAAGAAGAACCCTTAGGTAGATATAAAAGTATTGACATGGTCATGATTCAGTTCGTATATTGATGGAACCCTTCCCTTATTTTCAGCTAAGAGTTTACCCTTACAAAAGTTACTAGTAGTAGTAACTTCTGCCAGAACAGTATAATTACATACAACTTGCCAGAACAGTATAATTACATGTAAGTACATATACATACGTACAAATAAGTAAAGAAACTCTCATAGTGTTGGCCTTAGATATTATGCATAATGACAATGATACTACAATCTAGTTTATCAACTCCAGTTACTAAAAACGTACATAAACTCTTGCAGAATAATCTATACCTATATCTATAACCTAAASATACATATAACTCTTCAGCATAATTCAGACACATAATTCAAAATGCATGAATTCAATGATGTTCTTCTGATTTGCACATTGTCTTTGAACAAATCTAACTTCATTTTCTTCCCCTCCACTCCCAATATCCCAATAGATATCTGGATATGAAACATTGATATGATAGTTTGGGTATGAATGTACATGGTCACTAATTTCACATTAGTCCTCCTGAACCATTCTGTTCCACCACTTGCAAAATGTCTCTTTCAACAGTGCTCTTATCAGTCAAAAAAAAAAAAAAAAAAAAAAAAAAAGCTGTAATTTATTTGTGCTTATATATTATGACAGGGTCATATAAATAAGAAGATAAATCAACATAAATAGAATTACTAGAAAAGAACTATAAAAATGATAATGCAGTAAAAATATTCACACTTATAGRTGTGAATAAATATCTGTAAAATGTCTTTGAACTATTGTGCATCTTTGCCTAAAATAAGAGAAAGCTTTTTTAATACTGAAAAAAATGATTCTCTAATTAACTTGCCTTCTAATTTTTATGCTAAACTAGGTTTCTGAACTTCTGTATCATCGTGTTTTTGTGGTACTTAACTTCTCCTGTTGAAAAAACATATTTTTCTCTACCTTCCTCTCCCTTGCTCCCATTTTTTAGACATTACCAAGCAAAGTAACCTGGTAAGAGACATTCTCAAACCCCGAAAAGCGTCTGCCATTCTGTTTTTCTATTTCGCTGTAAATTTTGAGTTTTAGAATATGTATTTTGAAAAGACTGCTTATACTGATTTGGAAAGGTTTGCCCATAGCATGCACAGTTGTTTCTCTAACAAGAAAAAAATAAAGTCCTCTCTCTGCTAGGCACAGGATCCCAGCTACAACAGCATTAACAGGCATCATTGCATCACTACTTGGAAAAGCTGAATAGGCCTTACTGCTGCTATRTCATCTATCTTCAGAGTCATTAAAAGTAACATTGTAAGCTGTATGTAGTTGTCATAGCAAGAGGAAGTCTTATTCTGATCCAATTAAAATTTTCTGGCAATGGAGGAAGACAGGGAAGGGAAATAATTAAGCCTTCATAAGTTATTCTCTTCTGCTGTTAAATTATTCAAGAGGAAAATCCTCCAAAGTTTTATCCTTCACTGGGCCTTCTGGAAGACTATTTTCTCAGGTTCCTGCCATTTATTAATGTGTTGATTCATTTTAGCAGGATTAATAACTCTAGGGGGTCATATTTCATTTCTGCTGAATTCCCAACATACAGAAGCTGTTTCAAGGAATCCTCACCAAATAGTTACAGATGAACTATCATCTGAAATCAGTGTTATGTATTTAAAATTGAAGGCAGCTGCAATGCACAGATTTTAGTTAAATGGCTTGGCAGCTGCCCAGCTGGCTATCCATTTGGAAGTTTTTCCACTCAAAAGTGGTATGAATAGGCTGTTCAGGAGTACTCAAGGCCAGATCCAAAGAGGTTAGAAACCTAGAACCCCATTTTAAGATATATGCAGCAAAATTGGAGCCCAGAAGCCTGTGTTTAAATCATGCACTCTGTAGAGTTATGCACCTTAGAATGGCTCCCAGAGCAGAACACTGGGCAGTGAGATGCCTTAACTCCTTGTTGTACTAGGATAGTTTTCTAATGCTTGTAGGGAAACACAAAGAAACTAAAACACTATGCAGAATTTGGAGGGGTGGGCRGGGGTGGAACCTTTCTCCCCTTGGAATCCGCTTCCTCCATCCACTTCTGCAACTAGGCAGAACATTTAATTCCCCAAAAATTACAAAGGTCACTTGGACATCACATATTTGTTTAACAGCTTGCTACAAGGACATGCAGCAAAGTAGCTAGAAAGTAGGTTTAAATTTTCACTCCGCATACTGGAATTGCATTCATTTTCCTTACTCCTGTATCTAGYAACCCAAACAGCAGTCTATTCTGCATGCTTTTTAAAGGTTATGTAGGAAATAATGTAGATTTGCTGCAAGTTTGCTAGCATTGCAATAAGAAAGGAACAGGGGTTTAGTTTCAAAACCAAAGCAATTCGCTCACTGTRCTCACTTTCACACGTACTCATGAGAAAGCAAAACGTGTATTCAAAAGGATTGTCCAGCATCCAGGCAAAGTGTGCACCTCCAGGTGTTCTAACGGGAGAATCCGATGTGTTAACCTCAAGGACACCAGCTATCTAGTCCTTATCTCCTGGGTTTGCTTTAGTTTAACAAGGATTTGTTTCAGACGTACATTTCTGCACCATTTAGGAGGTTACAGAGATTTAGTCTCACCATTGTGTCCCTGGATGAGCAAATCATTAAGTTTTACTTATGGTCTGTTGTCTTCMGAGCTGGCTGTCCTGAGAAGGTGAACAGACTCAAGGTAGGTAATTCTTACAGGCCTTACTCTGCCTTTCCTTCTGCTGCCTCTGTGCCCAATCCATCCTGTTTGTTGTCCATTCACACCAAGGACAATATTTCAATTTCAGTTCTGTGCAGTTGCACAGGTATATGTAAGGAAGAAAAGCAAGAGACATTTTCCATTGCCTTGGGAATTCTGTAGTCATCAGGAATGAGTTAAAGGAAAAATAAGAGATAGGTTTTACAGCCTAGTGGTTAGTGTACTTACTTCCTCTAAGTTTTGCTCTCAAGACTGTATCTACAGTCCCATTTCTACTTCTTGTCTTGAGGCTTCTATTTCTTTAATTTAAAGACAGAAATACTGGTCCAGTTATTTGCACCAACTTGGCAYGGAGTGAATGAAAATGGATATGATTGATATGCATTTGCTATTTTGGATTCAGTGCAATGCAAATGGGTAGCATCATCTGAATTGCAACTACTAAACACCTGTTCCRGGACTGAATGTAATGGGTCCAGCATTATATAAATTAATAAGGGCCTCTTTTCTTGTGTGCTAGCAGCTCATAATTTGCACATACTGAGATCTCATTTCACCTTAGATTTAAGACACCCTCTTCAACTTTATACTGTAGTAGCGAGAAAGAGACCAAGCTCTAGAAATATGTCACTGTGATAGTGTCCTGTCCATGTGCTTCTATTTTGTTTGTCCCTCTTGTACACACATACTAAACACATTTTCCATGAACACATGAAAGAAAATACATTTTTGTTTTCATAGTCTGTCTATGCAGCTGAAAATGAGCACTCCTGATTCTCCTACCGGGCAAGCTATTATGTTTCTCTTTGTACCAATAAACTCCTTCCTATCTTTATAAGTACTAAAGACTGTATAGTTCAGGGAGCAAAATCAACACAAAAGTGTATGGTCATAGATGCTTCTCCATGTCCTGGCATACTTTCAAAACTGAAAGCTATAAGATGGTACAGAACCTTAAATAGTAACTGATTCCTTAAAAAAAACATAGTCTGTATAAGCCACATTATAGCACTGGAGCCAAAAGGTCTTAACTTACAGTAATAAATATATTTTTTTCATTGCGTGCAGTTTTTCAAATTTAATGGTATCAAAGTTTTATAAACACATACAAGAATTGAGCAGGCATCTGAGAGAAAGAATGTGACTAAGAAGTTTATAAGGATAAGAAGCCTAAAGTTTGGCCAAGGATAGCTTTAAAAAATATATCTCGTATAAAAAGTTCCAAGAGAGCCTTTGAAGAGCCTTTGAATAATTTATCTATATCAAAAGCAGGAGCAGCTGAGTAATATTTGTTGTAATTTTTTTTTCTGTTTACAAATAATTCATGCAATAAACCTTTGTTTTGCAAATATATTTCTTCCCAAATATTTATAAAGTATCCTACGTCAATGCATTTTATCTGATGGAATATTTCACATGAGCAGTGTCAATACATTGTCTTTAAAAAGTTACTCTTAATGTGTACTTGCAGAATTATTAACTGGGGATGCTACTGTTTTGAATAAATAATTTAAACTTCAAAATTGTAGATTTTTGAATAAGGAATAAAAATTGTCCTTATAGAATTTTTCTTAAGAATTTTTTTTTCCCAAAATCTTTAGTGAACATGTTGAATTTATTAACTAAACAGGAGTCTCTAGACTTTCTCTGATAAATAAAGTGCTGCAGGCCGGTATTTTTGTCAATTACTCTCTCACTGGGATCGGGGGTCAGAGATTTACCCTTTAATCACCCTGCCTAACAACCTGCATAAAGCTCACCCATTTCTGACCCCAAATCTCCCTTTTCATTTCCCTCCACCAGCACAAAGGGCAAAGGAATAATCTCAGACTGTACAAGCGCCTGCTCTGAAGTGTATTCACCTCCACAGTGATGAAACAAGTGTACCCCAAGAAGCATGTGTAGACTGTTAAATTCATTCTTTAAAATTCTTCTCAGCTGCATTAGTCCAGAGTTTCTGCTACTAAGCCAGGTTAACAGCTCTCCACGTTTCGAGAGACAGTAAACAGGAAGATAACATTCAAGAGGCATTTGAGAAGTTGTCATTAGAGGAAAGTATTAGGCAGAACATAGCTTAAATTAACTTTTTTTTTTCATAAAAAAAAATTGCTTTAATAAACTTTCAACTTGCCAAGATTGCTGCTGCAACACTTTTAAGGTCCAGCACTTCACAGCAACTAATATTCTTGACATTTTATACATTATGTGAGAAGCTTTAGGTGTAAAATGCATTGTACACAAAAGACTTTGCTTCTGGAAGAAACTCATAAAATGGTTGAATTGTCAAGAAAATGACAACTAGTAACGGACAAGAATGCAAACAGATTTAGAGCTGTAGGAGCTCTTGAAGGGTATAGAGAGGCATTGAGTTAAGTGTCAGAACCTGGAAAGAGCGCTGAACTTGTATCCTCCTCTCTAATTCTAATTCTAAATTCATCCTTAAAAGTACAAAGCTTGAGCCAAGTTAAAACCAAGTCAAAGGAAAAAGAATGCAAAATATTGGCTAATAACATCTGTGAATTTGTGATAAAAGTTCAGGAGAATCTGACTGCAGGGCTTTCCTTTGCATCACCTGAATTTTGTCTAGAGTAAACAAGCATGTCAAAGTATTAAATTGTCTCTTAAACTGGTATATAAAAACAGAAATCCAATGACACTTGGGGTAGTCATAGATACTAGGAAACAACACTCAAGTAAAGCAAAATGCCCCTAGCTACCTAAGCCTAAACGTAGGAGTATAGCTTTTTTTGTTTTTCCTCATTAGCTGTTTCTCCTGTTTTCATTCCTGTTCACTAAAGCTGAGATTGATCCAGCTAGMGTCATCTGAGGCATGGCATACACATACGCTGATCTGTCCCTGTAATCTTCAATTACTCTATACTATGTTCCAAATTATTTTCTCAAAATATTTCATTTATAATTCTTATGAAGTATGCTAATAGTGAATACAACTGCCTTTCCTCCCACATAAGTTGATGTATGACAAATCATGAGGGTCCTTACTAATTAACCATCACTGTCAGGCATAGGAAGGTGGATCTTGTGAGGTGCTCGCTCCTTTTGTTGCCACTGGCAATAGTAGCTTGTAGCTTGTTCCCGTGGAATTAAAATACTGTCAGTTTTGTCTGCCACGTGCCCCTTGGGAACAACCTGAACTACCAAGGAGAGACTAGCAGCCCTGTGCTACAGATGCCTGTCCCAGGTAGGCATATCACAAGCTACAGAAATACAAATACAAAATAAATACAAAAGAAATACAAAAAGTATTTTCCCAGAAACTGGTAGTGTTGACACAAGAACATAATACATGTCTTTTTTACAGGTTATTAAGTGAAACACACATGTTATGTTGCCACCTCTAAAAGCATATTGAAATTACAATCCTCCTATTGAAACAGTGTGACAAGCCTGTCCAAATCTTTTCAATATCATACTGAATCAAGAATGTCCTCAGCTTTTGAGAATGACACATTCTAAATTTGCCTTCTCTGACCATAAAACGCAATGGCCCCATCAATATGGCACTCTGCTTGAGCTAATAGCCCAGTTCCCAATGACAAAGCAAATCTGGGTCTATCTGCAAGCAACCAAGAGGTTGTGAAAAGTCAATTGGTCTCAGGCCATGTCCTGATCCAACTCACTAGTGAGGACTCAGACACAAGAACTATTGAGCTGTTCATTTTATTACCTTTTCTGAATTTTTAACCAATGAAAGTTTTGTTTTCTAGTTCCTGAAGTGGTATAGAGCAATCCAAAATTCCATTAAACTCAAAGACATAAGAGGGGAAGAAAAAAAAGATTTATGYTAGACTTAAATGTGAGAGTTTTCCAAGAAGTCTCTTGAAGGTAGAGCTTACAGTGGCCATAACAGTGTTCTAATAGTGTGTAGTCCTCTCATTGCAGCTACAGTAACTTAAAGCTGGAGTGGGGTGGAACAGAGCATTTTGCAAGAGGGCCTTCTAAAGCTCACACAGGCACTTACTAAAACACTTGGGAGGAATCTGCCCCTTTTTGCCTCCAGAGGGACCTGAAGAACACTAGCCAAAGTCACATGGGAAAAGCTAGGCAGTGAAAATACCCCTTGAGTCTTAGCTAGCTGGGTATAACAGCATATACCATTAAACAGAGCTGAGCATCATGCTTAGAGACCTCCCTATTTTTTTCCATTGTTATTATAAATATATCCCCCTATGGCCAATTCCTACGGTTTCAGCTTTTTTTTTTTTTTTAATTAATTACACTGAAAACGGACAAACAAAAAGTAACTAAATGAATAAAATAAATCTCTCTACTACCATGTGAGTAAACATCAAAAAATAAAGCAAAGGTCTTGCTTTAAACACTGTACACCCCCACAAAGCTGCARCCAGAAACCACCTCAGCCAAAAGAGCAATTACAGCTGAGGCTGGGCCTAAATTAGAGCCTCAGTGTCCCAACACACCTATTTCCTATGAGGTACTAATTGGGGCAAAAGCTATAAAATCTGGAGTAAGGCAAGGTTAGACTTCTTTTTTTTTTTTTTTTTCTATTCTATTGTAGGGAAGGCTTGGAGAGGATCATGCTGAAGTTGTTTTTTT